>NC_079155.1:68391742-68992159 GCF_947563725.1 Argiope bruennichi
ACTATATCTTCCTTAAACTACTAGAATTTGAAGTCTGAATAAAATCTTTTGATTATAGTTTTTCATTCCAATTTGAAAATAAGTTAAACCCTAACATTTAACAAACCTAAACATCCTAAGCTACTTTTTAACATAATTTAAATTAACAGGAATTATAACATTAAAAACCTCTAAAGTTCATCGCATCCTCTCCAATAGAGTCTTATCTCACTACCCTAGAAAAAATTATGATTCTTGCGTAAACGCCTTGCATAGAATTAGGGAATAAGAGTTTAAAATTATAGATCTTTGACATAGATTTAACAATTTTACGGAATTTATCATGCGAATATGTATTTTGCAAGCCTTTCTTATAAACTAAAGAAACCAGTTGTAGTCACAAAATAACATACCGAATTTCATAGATTTAAGTCATTCCGCGTATGAGTTATTGAATTTACATCAATGCGAAAACACAGACCGACAGATGGTCAACCTGTGGATAGACTTGGTTCAAAACTTTGATAAGAACCTATATTTTAAATGCTAAACTTGTGTATCAAATTTTACTAACCTAATCTTTGCATTTTGGAGTTATGAGTTCAAGTTTAATGTATTTGACAGCCAGGCAGACTTCCGGTGAATGAACTTTTCATTCAAAATTTGAAAATTAAATCATTTTGTAATCCCATATACCAAATTTCAGCCGTTTAGCTCAAAACAGATATGGGTTATCTTGTTCACAAACAGTTAGACTGACAAACATAGTGCCAAACATGTGTTTCTCGATCTCAGGAAGGTCTGAAGCATGAAGATTTGACAAAATCTCGAATTCGAATTTTTTTACGATATAATATTTTCTCTTCACTTTGCATAGGAGAATGTAAAAATGCTCTTTAGTTAAATTTCCTAGCTTTTTACAAGGCCCCTCTTGAAAAAGTGATTTGAATTAGGTGCTCAAATAAATATCTATGTCAAAGATATATTTGTCCTAACAATGTGACACCTATAGTCGTAGTAATATATACATTGTCCTGGAGTATGTCAAAGGAATTAGACAGAGAATAATGTCAAGTTTTCCCGTGAGAATTTATGAAAGACAAGGGTTTCGTCCTTCTCTTTGTCATCAATTTAAGGGAAGTGACTCAACATATCATGGCCAAAATCATTGTCATTCATCATATGATGTATTAAATCAGGGATGAATTACTGAATATCTTAATCTGTTTTCCTGCTTAAACGTTTCTATATTTGGTTTTTTTTACATAATCTTATTCTTCAGATGTTTCTTCAATGTAAAAGTCTCTTTTTTCTGACAGTAACAAATTAAAACGAAAATTTAACTTAATATATTACTGTAAACCTAAACCGGAAGCAGCGGGAGCAATGAACACACTTTTTAAGTATGCTGTAATGATGAAATTGTACCCTAACTTCAAACCATGCTAGAGTAATTTATGTGGTATGCATCCTTAAAAGGTTGTTAATTATGGTTAAAAATTAAATAATTTATGTATTGTGGAGACAAATGTTCGATTGGAATAATAATATATATATATATATTGGCATAATGAGATAAAAAAATTGTATTCCACTTCGTCGTATAAAATTGTGAACCTTGGGTAAGGTTGCGAATACTCTACAGAGTATTGGTGAATGATAGTTACGAAATATTGATCATTGGATGAATATAGCATTTTTACCGAATCTATCGTAAGAATATTATTTTGAACGCTTTTTTTGCCAACCGGCTGATAACCTAAATTTGACATGGAATTACAGCTGTAGTCTCAAATTTACATGCCGAATTTTATTGATTTAAGGTGTATGTACACACTTGAAACTACGAAAATCGTTAAAAATATAGACTATTATTTTATTGCTTCAAAATGTTCTCTGATCTTTTAGCTTTCAAACGATACCAAGACGTTGTCAATATTCGGAATATTTCTCGAGTTATAATTATTTTTCTTGAGGTACTTTCACTAAAAACTCTAGTTTCGTTTTTTTTTAAAACTCATTTTATGAAGAATGATATTTTTCCACTATGTTGCTTCATTCAAACAATCGTAACTCAACAAGAAATGAACCAAATACAATTATTTATATATCAAAATAATCTGTATGAAACAATGGATGTTTTGTGCCTCAATCAAAGTTATATTTATAGAAATAAATTTTTAATAGCTATTTAAAAGTTAAAATTACAGAAAAAATCTCGCTTTTTCTATTCATCGTTGATGAAAAAATTGTTAAAAAAACTATATATTTTTATAACTTGATTGACAACATGAAGACTAATATTAGGTATAATTTCTAACTAGAATTATGTATCTGTACAAATTAGAATTTAAGATATTATGTTTCAAAAAATAGGCTAATTAGCTGATTAAATATTAACTAATTAATTAATAATTAGTTTAATATGGTTTTTTTCTCACTGAAATGCGTTTAAACATATTTTAATGATTTATTGTGAAAAAACTGGATTTTTAAAAAAAATTTAAAAAATCTTCTAGTGTGTACGTACATCTTAAGTAACTTCATTTAAATGCATGCGAAAATACAATATAAAATATATATTGACATAAGGAGATAAAAACAATTGTATTCCACGTATTCCACCGCATAAAATTGTGGACCTTGGGTAAGGTTGCGAATACTCTACACAGCATTGATGAATGATAGTTACGAAATATTGATCATTGGTGAATATAGCATTTTTACCTAATCTATCGGACCCCCAGGGGGCACCTCGAAATGAGGATGAGATGCTTCAGGCATGGTGGTTGGATCTCGCCACCCTGGAGGGTACACTAATAGGTGGGGGATCTGACTCCTCCCATCGATGATGGGGCGCACTTCCTTCGGGGAGGGTTGTACCGTGGCCGGTGGCGGCCCTTAGGACTCAACCACAGTTCCCGCCAATGTTGCTGTTCCGGCGGTCTGGTCATTCAGTTTTATGGTTTAAATCCGTGTGCCTTCGTGGCGGGTCGGAGAGTTAGATGGTTGACTTACCTAATCTATGGCCGGCGTCCTGGCATAGGGGTAGGGCGTCTTCCCCGTGATCTGGGCGTCCCGGGTTCGAGTCCCGGTTTGGGCTTGGTTGTTCTTCTGTTGTTCTATCTGTGAGATGTGTGAATGTGCCCTCCTGTAAAAAGGGGTTGTGCAAGCGAATGAGTGATGCGTGAGTAGCAAAGTCGTACTCTTGGCCCTAGTTGGCGCTGCTATAAAAAATAAGAGACGTCCCCCTCAGGCTTAAATCGCTGTCTTCGTAACAGCGGGCTTGTCAGTGGCAAGTGCCATAAGAAACAAACAAACAAACAACCTAATCTATCGTGAGAATATGTATTTAATACGCTTTTTTCGATGACCGATTGATACCAAAATTTGATACGGAATTATAGCTGTAGACCCAAATTTACATACCGAATTTAATTGATTTAAGTCATTGTATTTGCTTGCATGCCAAAATACAGATCAACAGTCAGTTGTTTGACATATTTAGCTCAAAATTCGATAAGAATCTACATTTTAGAAATTAAACATGTTTACTTAATGTCATATACCTAGATCTTTGCGTTTTGTAGTTATCGAATTCTTTTGTTCTGAAACAGCAAGACAGACTCCCTGTAAATGAATTTCATGCAAACTTGGCCTTAAGTCTATATGCCACATTTTAACAGTTTATTTCAAAGCGTTTTAGAGTTATTGGGTTCACACACAGACCAAAATACCAAAAATGTGTTTTTCGGACTTAGGGGGAGATTAGTCAAAATCTGGAGTTCGAATTTTTTGACAATTACAATATTATTTGTATACTTAATATACAAGAAAGTTATAAAAAGTGGAAAAATTGAGTTAATGATTGGAGCTGGGGAATTCTATCGTGATTGTTTTAAAAGAGAACATGCGGTGAGGTAGAGATTTTTCACGGAAATGGGTTGAAACGACATATTTATGGAACATGCATTTTCATATAAAATAAAAATTGGTATAATTAAACAAATGATTGGATTTGGAGATTGTTTTTTTTTTTTACTATTTATTTTATTTATATAAATAAGTAATTTTTTTGACAACTATCCAATTACCCGAAAATTCAATTACGCTGTCTCAATTAACGCAGGTAATTGAAACTTTACTGAAGAGTTTTAAAAGGTGTTTTAAGAACAGTTTTAATTAATTCTTTAATATCTATAAATATAACAATGCATAACTTTGTGAAGCTGTTATTAAAGTACGGACTTTCGTCTCTCAACAAACAGACTTGTAAGGCATTGCGTAAGCAATCACACTTATTCGCTAAGTTGTATCCTCTACTGGAAACTCATTAGTCGAATAGACTTCATTAGCGTAATGTGTGAATAGCAACGGATAAGGAGGGTGTAGTTTCCTGAATTCTGTATCACTTCATGATGGTGATTTGAACCCAGACATGTCAATGCAATTCAAAGGTTCTTATCACAGTAAATTACTCTCAAATTCCGAATTTCAGGAATCCTTATAGAGCTGCATTACGAGACATAGATATTAGCATAGATGCATCTATACCGCCTGGTAGATATGTCATGTGTATGAATATACAGCTGAATTCGTATTCGTATAAATATACAGTTGATTTCTCAAATATATGAATCAAGAATATCTGGATTTAAAATAATTAAAGGAAGAAAATAGATATCTTTTAAGTTAAAAATAGCTATAAATATTTATTTTTAATACTTAGAAGCTTTGATAAATAATACATTATATCCAAATATCTGTGAGTATATACATCTTAGTAAACAATTAAATAATAAAATAAGTAAAAGTAAAATATTTTAATAGTTAATTTCAATAAATAAATAAATAATTTTTAAAAAAAATATATAGAATTTTGAATACAGCAATTGTGAAATAAAAATAATTACATATACAATTCACATACAGAGTTATTAAAGTTTATTTTTAAAGAATAAGAATGTTCCTTTCATTGATTTTTGAATACAACTAATAAAAATCATTATAAAGGAATAATTTTGTTTGTTTGAAAACTATAAACATCACTGAAGTTTAAAATAGAAAAAGGAATATTGATCTAATTATTTTTATAGTTATAATAATAATTGACAGACTCACTAATGATCGTTAAAGACAGCAGCAAGAGTGGTTTTCCAAAACATTTTTCCATATATCCTACCAAAAGTATTATCGTTTTTCCTCCATATAAAAATTTTGGTCTTTTCAATTTTTATTTTCCGATCCCCCCCCCCCCATGAGCATTCTTCGCTTTATTGTATAGTAAAGAAAACCGACTTTTCATTAATCGAGTAAAATCAAAATTTGTCAAAGAATTACAATTTAATAACATATATTCCATTTGTTCAAAATAATTCACAAGTTTTAAAAGTGTGTTTTTCGTATTATTGGAAGTTTAGTGCAGATTCATTAAAATGTCAAGTTCAATTTCTTTTCTTTTTTTTTGTTTTTTTGTAGATTATAATAATTTATGTACTTTGCAAACAAGAAATTAACAAAAATTGTACTATGACTGAACTGTTTCCATTAGAAAACAATTCAATAATAAAAACGATTTTTAAGGACTTTTTGTACTGATTTGAGATTGACCAAAATAAATTTGAATTATAAACGATATTTTAACATTATTTTAATAGCAGAGTTAAGGGAACTAGAGAAAATATTTAAATTACAGAAGAATTGATATTAAAAATTTTTAAATTGTTTCACTATGTAACATACTTAAATATTGCATAATATTGATCTGAATTAGTTTTAAATATTACTCTTTTCATATTGTGTACTTATATGCTTCAGGCAACAATAAGAATTTTATATTTTTGTAAATTATCATTTAATCGATTAATTTAATTCAATCTTGATTATAATAAATATAGTAAAGAGTTCTGGCAGTGAATTGGAAGACAAATTCAAAATTCCATAATTTATATAACATTGACTTAAAAATTAAAGGCTAAAAATTAGGGGAAAAAAGATATATTAACCTTTGAATAAATAAATAGAAAAATACTCTTATAAAAGATCAACTGCAAACTGTTTAGATAGGTGTTAATATAGGCCAATAGTCATGATTTATTCAGGATTTATTTAACAACAATCACTTTAAATATGTTTTTATTTATGCGTTTCTACTTCATGATTTATTAATAAAAGTGTATTTTCAAAAAAAATCTTAACCGTAAGTTATTGAGATATGTTTTTCTCTTATCAACAGCCATCATTTATTCATGGCTTGTTTACCTCTGATAAAAAAAGAACCATACTCATAACGATTTTTCTCTATGCATCATATTTCAAATAAGAAAAATATTTACTTGTTTCTTTAAAAAAAAATGGCTTGTTTCATATTTTGGAAGGAAGAATCGTTTGCTTATTGTTTAACAAAGGATAATAATTATTAATCGATTCTATTCAATAATTTGTACATTTTTCATCATTTTTATTCACAATTTCTTTGCTAGTGACCAAAATAAAATTAAACATAAATTTGAAAAGAAGATTAACTTTCATATGAAGTACTACACATAACTAGGAAAAAAAAAACCCGAACCCAAATGAATATGAGTGTTTTTGACTTCACTTTCAATCTATGTCCACACTGAACCACGTTTTGTGTAGAATTTCTTTGAATAATAAAGTATGTTGATCTAATTTAAGTTTCATTGTCCAATATGAGCATTAGTTTTTGAAAATAGGATTTTAAATAAATTTTTTAGAATATTTTTTTTATTTTTGAATTCTAGGGTAAGTATTATTCTACTCACACGTGATAATTATATTTATTTCATACAGAACAAGGTCATTAATACAAGTCAATAAAGTCAAGGTTAAATCATCTTGGATAGATTTACCGTATAAATATAACGCTTGCTAATGAATGACCTTAACGATGAAAAATATGAAGAATATGATTTAGCTCAATAGCTTTCACCCTTTCTTGATTGTTATACTAGAATATATAAACAACATTTGCTTGTATGATAATAAATCATATGATGTGTTGTCATACGACTGAGATATCGGTGCTGATTATTTTAGTCATGCATATGCGCGAATGAAAATTTATTGAAATAATGAATATTGAAAGAAATGTGATATGGCTGTTTTAACAAATAAACGAAAGAATGATATGTTATATAATTATCACTGTTATATAATTGCTATTATATACGATGTCGAATTTTCAGCTTCAACAATTGTTTTTATGTTTATGCAAGGAATAAATATGATATTATGAAGATTAACTTGGTTTATTCAAACTGATATCAAATCTTTTCTTTTGGTCACATGCGCAACATCTCTGAAGTAATTCATTTTATGTTAGATATCATGATAGCCTCACTCATGTTTGGCAAATGGTTATTTTACCATGGTTTTGCATGAGATGACATATATCTACTTCTACCAAAGGGGGTCAAAATGCCCCTTTCGGTATTTAATTAGAAAAAATATAAATTGACCTATCTATTATGAAATTCAAATAGAAAAAACATTTATATTTTCAATATATTTGTTGAGGTCTGATGTAATGAAAATGCAACTAGTCTGCGTTTATTTACAAAAAAAAAAACGTTTTTTTTCTAACCTAGGTCTTCAAGACCATGTAGTCCTCTACCATCATATTCTACCAAAACATTGACTCACACGTCTTCTTACAAACAACCTATAATAGCTTTCAGCTTCAGTTTCTTATTTCTTCTTATATACACACATTTTACTAACACATACTTATTTCTTTAGTTATGCTTATATCTATGTGCGTCCTTATCAAGCTGTTACATATTTAAATATGAATTGTGCATTTCAATAATATTTATTCGAACGATCAAAATGACCCCTTTGGTAAAAGTGGGCATACTATATTCATTCCTTCAAAACTGAAAAAAGAAGATAATATTTGCGATTATATATCTTATAAATGTAAGTAAAAATTGATTAAAATATTGTCATAAAATATGGCAATAATTTTCTTGAAGAAAATTAATGAGAAATTTTCTCAGAGGGGTCAAAAGTGTTAAGGCATTCTAGTAACACTAGTCTCTTGGAAACTGGTGTTAAGGCATTCAAAATTATTTCTTAGGAATTCATTTCACAGCTTCGTAGACTCTGTCTTAACGCTTTCTTTGTGTGAATAGTGAATAAATTGGAGTTACTGAAAGAGAATGAATTGTAGTGAATTGGATTATTTTATGAATATTATCTGTTTTGCATAGGATATTGAGATAGGAGTACATAAGCAAACAAAAATTAAAGATCTATTTTGTATTTTTTTACACTATTTGTTTTTCCAATCGTTATTTTTAGAAAGTCATAGCCATTTCAAATCGTTGCGACTTTCTGAGTAACTATGAATTAATCTTTAACAACGTATTTTTACATTAAAACTCAGTTGGGCATGGTTATACGATTGGTAATCATTCTCATTTGGATTTCTGATTCTTTATAGCAAAATGCGCTTCAAAGTGGGTATTTAATTTTCAAATATCAATCTATTCTTAACTAAATTTTTTATAATGCAATAATAATTTTTGAAAGGATACAGCATACTAATTTTATATCAAAAATTTAGCAAGCATTTTGGGCATTAATGGAAACATAAATAATTTTGTGATCAAATAGCTATTTTTTTGTATTGAGTAGTAACAATTAAACCGCACATAATAGTAAACAAGCGTTTAATTTTGATTCCAGATGAAGTCTGAATTTCTGAATTTTTTGAAAAATCCTTTTTATTTCGTACCTTTTTCTTCGCTTTTGTCAACCAGTTGGTTTGACAGAAAATTCGGTTTGAATTTTATTTCTACAAAATCTTTCATCTATAGCTAAACAAAGAATTTTCAAAATCAAATTGTAACTGACAATAAAATCGCAATTAATAATAGACTATAATAGCCCTTTGTTTATTTTATTCATCGTGTGTATGAAACATCAAATAACGTCAAACCCTGTGACATTTTAGCTTTATTAAAAATTTAACTGCCAGTTAAAAATTTCTATTTTCTGAATTTTGTCTTTACAAATTACACAGATATTAAACGGATTCTTTTTATCTTAATTTTCAGCAAGGAAAGAAAATCAATTGATTTTTTTGTGCGAACATTTGAAGAAACAAGGAAGGTGGTACGAATTTCATCGCAACAAGGAATTCTGCTGAAAATAAACGTAGAAATATTTTTTAAAGTCTGTCAAAGTTCAAGAAATATTTGCACGACTTTCAATTGGTATCAATAAAAATGCATAAAACTTTAAATTTTAAAACTGTGTAAAAATTAGTTCCGCGCAGTAATATTTTAGGGCGGATAATCGAAAAAAAAGAGTCAAAATCTTTTAATTTTTAATCTTTAAAAAATCGAAGGATTTCTGTAAGGTAAAATTCTATAAGGTTCCTCAAATCAATGAGTCAAATCTTCATCATAAAAGACATGATCAAATTTAGTATTCTCCAAAGAAGGCAGAGACAAGATCAAATCCTGTTTCAAAGAAATTTTTTTATACTTCAAATTATGTTTTTGTTATATCTTAAAACAAACCTCTTTTACTTAAATATTAATATAAATACTTTTAAATGCATTTGTTGTTAAATTCGAATGAAAATTATTTATATTTTTTTACAAAGGGGATGTTAAGTTTTGTGAAACAAGCGCTTTCTCAAAACAAGTACTTTTGAAGATTCCCATTTGCATAGCTGTGTCTAATTTATCTTTTATAATGAGTATAAAATATTGATTTTCGTACAAGTTGCAAATAGTTAGTGATAGTTAAGCGATTTGGTTGAAAAATTTATTGCTGACGCTACAACGGAAATAAACATACAGATCAGGGGGAAATTCCTTAGTTGTTTATTATAAAATATCATTAAATACTGCCATAAATGACAGAGTCTTCATCTTTTTGAATTTATAAGGTACTAATGAACATATTAATTTGTATTAGAATATAAAATGATAGTAGTGGTTATAAAATGATATAATTTTATTACAGATGATATTTAATTGCTATGTCCTTCATCTTTTTGTGCATAGAGTGAAAATGAAAAAAAAAAAACTTATTAATCAGAAGATTATTTTAAATTATTCTGATTCATAAGTTTCTGATTTAAATTATTTAGAAGAATATTCTAAATTATTTATTATGAAATGATTATTTTTAGAAACATTCAGCATAGTAATTTTGTATGCTTCATCTTCCCAAAAATTTAGCAAGCATTTTGAGAAACATAATATCTTAAAGAAAAAAAAATAATTTTAATTGTAAGATATATTTTTTTTGAATAAATATTGGAATCTTTATCATTCGAAACAGATCTTAAAAATCCGTATTCATTTATTACTAATTAAAATTTTGTCGGCGAAAATTTGTAAATAAATTTTTAAATTTTTTTGTACTAGCAAACGAAATTTCATTAGAGAAAATTAGTGTTTGGAACTAAAGTTAAATTTCCTAAATGGAAAAAAAATGTTCCACTTTTTTTCAATTCAAAGGATGATTTTCATTAAAACGCCTCAGTTTTTGTAGCTTTTTCATTCCATTTATTCAATTGGTACACTAATTTTCCCTCTAGTTTTAAAACTGTATTAAAGAAATGAAAGATACATTGTTATTTACGACAATACGTTGGTTTCTTTAAATAAAATGCTGATTCTGAATTTTTTTCATTTTACGTGAAGCGCTCACATATTTTTTTAATCAAACAATTCCTTTTAATTACAGCTTAGTGCTTATTTTGTTGAACACTTTTTTTTTCTTAGAAAAAGCATTTATCAACGTAATTGATTGCTTTTGTAATGTAAAAAAGCTGGAATGTGCTTTTACATCAAATTTTTTTTCTTTTTTTCATTTTGAAACTCTTTATAGTTATTTCATTTGTCTATAAATACAGTAAAAACACAAAAAACATAATAGTTCTCGAATAATGTAAGAAATGTTTTATTTTCCTTCAATGAGCGTACTTCAAAAATGGGATTCAATTGAAAACTTAATTGAAATATTTTTCTGTGATTAAATTGTTAAAAATATTATTTTTTAAACTTTAATTAGTGCCTATTCTCAAGGATATTTTCAATTTTATTTTCGCTTGCAACAATTGAACATTGTTCGTCATTAGATAGACCAAAATCTTTATTTACATCTGAAAATAAGCTGAAATTTCGAAATAATTTATGCCCGAATTTATAGTATATATTTGCATGTAATAATGGATTAATTAAGTATATTTTATTAATGGTGTATTGATGTTACTGATGATGTTAAGCAATTCCATCTGAAATGAGAGTTGGATTTGTTTAGGTTTACTTAAAAATAGCTAAATTTTGCTTAGTTGATATTGTCGCGTAGATAAACCGTGTTAACTAAAGCCAAAGATAACACTCGCTAATCTCAACTCGAGACTTTTTTTCAAGGAAATAAATCTTACATCCACAAAACAAAATGACTCGAATCTTCCGGATTTAGAAAGATACAGAGTTTATAAGAACATTTCAGAACAAACGAGAAATAACAGAAAGTAAATCAGTAACAAAACAATTTTTAGGCAACTTCTAGAAGACAATAGTTGTCCAAATATGTCATTTAGCAAATCATCACGGTAATAAAGTTTTTATGATAGTAATCACCAAAAACGTTTTAGTTCAAATGTTGTTCGTTATACAAATGCCCACTAATTTTCTTTGCAAATTTAGATTTCAATATCTTTAACACTGCATTAAATAACAACCAACTATTTTCAACATGTGACAGAACAACTCAAAAATGTTTTTGTTACCTCACTCATATATGACAATGTGTAAATCCTTAATGGCACAACAATGCTTAGCCGATATTTAATTTCTCTCCATGTACGCTCCATCAAATTCACGGTTTCGAATCTATTGAGAATGCATATTTTCAAGTCCTATAAGTATGTACCCTCTGGTTCAAATACCGAGCCCGAATAATTGGTTGGAATAATGGTTCCCATTCATATTGTATTCGAAAGTTACCTTGTAGTTGGGAATCGGAGTTTGTCTCTATAAGCCAGATTACCGTGGAAGATTGTTAGCGTGTGTGGGTGAGTGGTTGCTGTTGCTGCGTCAAGTGAGTCTGACGATTTTGGTAGCGACTTGGGTAGATGGCGCCACAACAGATGTACGAAGGTTGAAGGATCCTCATCCGAGGTCACCAATGTGGCAAGTTGGTATGAACGAGGATAGAACCTGGGATCTTGTGGTTTGCAGCCGAGACATGACCACAATACAAAAGCAATTGCTCGTGTAGCATAGCTGTTAACTGCTTATAAGCTTTCACTACACTACACAGTGATTTTTTTCCTTTTGTCATTCACATTTTTCTTCAAATTTTGATCATTTAGAAAACAAAAAACCCTTCTTGAGGGATCCTGTCACATGCTGAATTCTTATTTTCTCCCTCTATATATAAAATACGCTAACAAGCTTTGTGCGTGACACAAAAATAATTCTTATTACTTACTGCCGAATGACAACAGTCAAAGGTAGACAAATCAGAGTACGATCATTTCCACCTTCCTCGTTGAATAATTTATGGTTGCCGTATATTTAGGTAATTATTTGGTAACCTTAAAGTTAAGAGTAATCAAGGAAAATTAAACCATGTTTCTGTTTTCATTGAAAGAGGATAAAGGGAAATACCCCCCCCCCCTTCTTCATAGTCTCTAAAACTCATGAGTCTGGTGCCTCATCTAGATTTTCGATCCAGATTTTTCCAAGGATCATGATCGCTGAAATTATGCATACATTTTCCGGAAATCTTATCATAAAACAATTGCAATAAGTATTCTCCCTATAAGAAATCTACCTGAAAGATTAAATGAAATTGTTTTATGAGAGATAATGAAAGAAATATATTGTGATGATTTCTAAAGAAGAGCAGACGAATTCCTGGAACTAGAACGTTGCTTTCACCTTAAATCCTTAGTAAATATATGCTAAATAGAACTCTAAAGAGGAGATATTCAAACTAAATAAAACGTTTTGTTTCTCAAAGAATACTTTCTGCTCCAAACAGGCGAAACTTCCGCGCTTATAGAAGCTCTGTTATTAGGTTGGCTTCTTTTATAATTTAAGTTTTTCGTTGCAACTGATAAATTGGCGATGTTCCAACTCTCACTTAATTTTAAAGCTGGATTTCTTACGTCGACGAAAGTCAAAGTAGAGTAAATTGTTGTTATGAAGCGATAGAAAAATCTCTTGAAAAATAAAGTGAATGTTTTTTTTTATAAAACTAAACACAGATGTTTTTTGCTGCTAAATTTCATTGGCATTTATAACTGTTTATAATATTTACGCTTTGATAAATATCAATTTCATATTACACAATGATTTCGAGTTCTTATTTTGTTAAAAATTAAAAAACAGCGGGGGTGGTTTCGCCAAAACTTTCACTCATATTATCTAATAAAGGAGTCATCCTATTAGCAGTTTTCTTGGCGATTAATCCTTGACATGCTATTAACAGTATCTGAAAACCGAATTCTTGTTTTAGATGTGTTTTTACCAATCGATTGAAACGAAAATTTAACACAAAACTACATTTGTAGGCATAAATTCCCAAACTAAATTTGATATATTTAAGTCATTGCGTTTACATGCATCTGAAAGTTCAGACCTACAAAAGGGCAACCTTTAGTTGAATTTAACTCAAAATTTGGCAAGTATCTACATTATAGCACCAAATTTTATCAATCTAGCTCGCTTTGTTTTTTTAGTAAACGTGTTTACTTATATTCGAACAGCTGGACAGACGGACTTCCTCTGATCGGAATTTGCTCAAAATTTGATGGAAATCTACAAAATTGGTGTAAAAATCACCTGCCAAACTTCATCCGTCAAGAACAAAGCGTTTTTGAATTATCTTTGTCACAGACAGACGGACAAGCATTTTCCTAAAATGTGTTTTTCGAGCTCAGAGAGGTCTAAAACGTTCGAATGTTTTTGTTCGATCGAATGTTTTTTGACGATCACAATACTTTCCATATACTACGTATACAAGAAAGTAAAAACAAACAAACAAACAAAAAAAAAAACAGAGTTTTGATATTTAAACCACAAACCGCTTGACCGAAAATTCTATCTTTGATCATAAAATGTTATTTCGAAAAACTTTTGAAAATAGTATTTAAAATTTTTAAAAATTATTAGTAGTATTTAAAATTTTTTAAATTATGGTAAAATTGCATTGCTTTTGTAGTCACATAAAGCAAAATCTATCATTTCTATTCAAAGGGAGTTCAACATTATTTCTAAGAAATATGCTCCAAATTTCAAGAATATAAAACTATAGTATGTAATAGTTCTGTGACGACAATGTGAAGAAACTGGTAGGGTTGGAGAATTGTAAAAAGAGTTGTTTCTAGACTGAATGTTACAAATGAATACCTTATTTGTAGCTTAACCATTTCAGAAGAAATATTGTTTCAGATTTGTTATATATGCAGTTCATATTTTGGATATAATTAATGATAACAAGAATTGCTTGAATTGTGTTTTCATCTAAAAATGCATCATAATTTCATGCTACATTTTTGTATCATAATTTCATGTTACATACCTGTAATGTATGTAATTCTGTAAATGTATCATAATTTCATGTTACATACCTGTAATGTATGTAATTCTGTAAATGTATCATAATTTCATGTTACATACCTGTAATGTATGTAATTCTGTAAATGTATCATAATTTCATGTTACATACCTGTAATGTATGTAATTCTGTAAATGTATCATAATTTCATGTTACAAATCTGTAATGTTGCTTCTCAGGACAATTAATTCCATTTTAGGAAAGATAGTTTTATGGACAGCTCTATTGGATGCTGATCGGATGCCAGATCAGTGATCCCGGGATTTGCGACAAAATGAATATATTAGAATCTTCAAGAATTTTGGTGATAGGACCAATAGGAGGCGAATTATGCTGATCATTCGAGAACCTTCTGTGACCTGCTCCGGAAGCTATAAATGCCTGGTATACCAAGCCAGAATCAGTCTTATAATGAGAGTGAATGTGTATTGAGTCATATAGTTAGTCAAAGTTGAGTAATCGACGAATTAATTGGATTAGTCTAGCGAAGAGCACATGTTGAATGGAGCTTAAGGGATTAGTGGATTGAGAATTAATTTTGGAGACAAATATTGAAGAAGCATTGAGTCGTGTGTTGAGTAGAATAGTGAATCAGTTGAGTACAGCTAAAGTGAAGAAACAGTGGAGGAAAGCAGGCGTTTGGAGAAAATATGTACAGCTACGTATTTCTCTTTTGGAACTGAGCTCTGTCTGGCCGTCTTGTGTGCTGTTGTAGTTGTTTACTACCGATTACTGCTAGTGGGGCGCTCTTTGTTGTAAGTACGCTGTGGATTGCTTGTATATGTCTCGGCTGTGCATTCAGCGGCTGTGTATTCGTGTCTTTGTGTAAATAAACGATATTATTTGTTATTGAGGTCTGCTGACTGTATCACCATACATTAACTACAGTGAAGCCATCGATTTTAGAGGAATTTTCGTAACAACATGAATGACTAAAAGTCTAGCTCGTCTGCTGGGTAACTAGAAGGGCATTTTTCTTTTTTGTTAGCAGTATTTCAAATACGATTGTCACAGATTAATTACTGAAAACCGTAGCAGAAAATCTCGCGCACATAGGCAGAGTGTTTAAGAAATAAAAAGTATTATTTGCAGTAAACGTTTAGATATAAATATGATAACTTCAGAAGATTTGTTTCTTTGCATTGAGATCTTCTCTTTTATAATGTTTACGAACTCCCAAATCAAAACTAGTCACTAAAATTGGACTGGAACAGTGACTCATTTAAGAAATAATGTAACGTCAAATACAGAATTTAAAAAAAATGCCGAAAGAAAATATTATCATTGATATTCAATTTCGTTGCCGAAGGGACACTATGATAATAAAAATTGCAGACAACAACTCTTGGACCTATTTATTCATGCCTAAGGTTATTTGCACACCGATAAATAATCAATTTAAATTTAAAAAACGAAAGGAATTTGCTCATCCCTTCCATAATAATGAATAATATACCCCATAATAATGCATAATAATGCCCCATGTAATGTCAACGCATACTAGCATTACAGTCAGCGAGGGACAATTATATATATTGATACTTTTATCTAGGTTTTGGAGAATGCATTCATTCTTCAGTAAGCAGAGGCAGCTTTAATATTCTCCGAATTACACAAGAGCGTCATATTGAAGTTTAATAAATTAACAGACATTGTTACAAATTTATTTGTTGTTTTTGATTTTGAATAACAAAAATAAGCATGTTTGAGATATTGATGCCTTTATTATAATTAAAAAACGAAAAAGCCGATTTCTCAGTCGCAGCCTCTGATTCCTTTTCGATGATTCCCGATTTATATTAAAGCTCTTGACTTCCAGATATATCATCAAAAGTCAGTTGCTCCACACCACATTTTTTCACATTTGGGGGGAATTTCAAAAGCATTATTTAACTGTACATTCTTTTGGAGAAAATTTCTTGACGGAGTTCTTTAACCACAACTTCTAAAAAGATTTCCTTTATTTTCATTTCATATGAAAACTCACGACTCATAAAAAAGACATCAAAGGTCACCTGTCCTCCAACATTCACCGGTTTCAAGACATACAGCAAGATAAAATTCTGACAGATCCCCTCCCCCCCTCCGTTTAGCCTCAACAACTACTCTAGTAGAACATATATATTTGAAAAATTTTATGATATTTGATAATAATTGAATAATATTGAATTATTGATATTGAAAAAAATAACATCATACAATATTATCCAGGTAGAAGAATTTCGCCAATACTGCCTTTTTGACAACATAGTTAACTAATCAGAATATTTTATATATAATGTACAGTTATAATTTAAAATAAAAACCTTATCTTGCTGTGATAAAATGCATTACATGACCGATCGGTGGATGTGACTAATTTATTATATTTAATATTGTGGGCGACAACTGGTCGCCATAGGTGGTTGGTAAAAAATTTATAATAGAAAAATTTTTGACTTTGTGTTTGCCTTGTATTTATGCCTTAATATTAGAAAATATTTTCGACATATATGAGTCTCCTGTTACCTTTATTTTTGAATTGGCTCCGCCTACAAGTTTAACTAGTTGCATTGTTATGTTAGAAAAATTTTGTACATAAATAACTTAATATTAGTTATTAAAAATGTGATCATAATAAAAAAAATTCTTGTGAAATTCGATTTTATGATAATTTTATATCATGAAATTAAAATATTTATAATAATAATATAAATATTTATTAATCGATATTTAAATAACTTAATGAATGAGTTATTACTTTCAGCAAATATGATATTTCTACATGCAAAAGCTTTGCTCAAAAAAAATATATTGCATAGCGAAGAGTTTTCCATTTCTTTTTTTATGACAGCTTCTGTTTATAAATAGCAAAGCAGCGGAAATTTCATTTAAAATTAAAATTTTCTTTCTGTTCTTTATTATTTTTCCTTTTGAGACATTCCTTTGTTTGCTTATATTGTTTCAAAATGTTTTATGACTAAAGATAAAGAAAATTCCAATCATTTTGAAATTCAATCTTTTTTCTTCAACATTTCCCACATTACTATTCGCGTGGGAATGAAATACAGCTCATTAAAACACCGCTTTCGGAGAATAATAATTCACCTTCTAAAATAGAAACGATAATAAATTCTTTCATAAAGATGCAATTTAACTCCTTCCGGGATTATTTCATAAGAATTCATTTATTGTACCAGCGAGAAAAATACATTCAGCCCTCCCATTTTTTTTTAATGTCAATAGTATATGAAAACCTATTAGAAGATTTACAGTAACAAAGCAATCTAAATGCTAATTTATGCATTGTGTTATGAACTGTTTAACGTTTTTGTAGGTAAAGTCATGAAATCTCGTAATTGTTTTTCTTTTCTTCTTCATTTTAAGAAAAAGTTTTACAAAGAGAGTATCTTTTTTTCTTCTTTAGAATGTACGTGCGTGCTAATTAACATTTTGTGGAATAAGAGAAATGTCGTAGAAAAAGTTGTAAAATCATGATCTATTCACCAGAAGTTAAATCGTTTTCCCCAATTTTTTTTTTTGTTAACATCTTTTTTTTGTTAAAGAAAATTTGATGTTAATGAAATTAAAGTGTTAGGTGCTTACACAGAGAAAATATCTTGGGTTGCCAACAGATGGCAAGCCGTGCATTTCGAAAGGCTGTATTGTTCAAGTCTGGAAGACTACGAACATGATTATCACTTACGACTGTCGGCATATCTAGATTCCTTGCAGTTTCAAAAAACCATCGTAATTTGTTTCTTTCACTTTCGATCGCAGGTTTTTCTCTTCGATCAAATTTTTGATTGGACAGAAAGTAGTGCTGGCGAAACAAATTTCAGCGAAACGCTTAGAGCAAGGATTTCCAAACTTTTAAAATTTTGTACTATTTAAATATGAATAAAAATATCTGCCCTATCTTAAAAGCATTTGCTTAAATTAAAGCAATTTAAATGGAGTATTTATAGGGCTTTATATTATTAATTAGTGTTTATTTTTTTAACACGAATTTTGTTTATTCGTCCCGAAGCATTGCCGTGTAACAAAGATATAATAGAAATTTAGCTGCCGCATTAGAATCAAAAGTAACCATCATAATATTTTTAGCTACAGGTAATATCAAAGATGTTTTTATTGAAAGTTTGGAGTTTAAGAATTTTTTGAACTAAACAGTTGAAACTAATTTAATTAAATCAATTTTGGACTAATTCATCTTTGATTTCTTTTTAAAAAAAATCAAAACATTATGTTTCCTCTGCTCATTTGTATGGCTAATAATCAGAATTGTATATATTAGTTCCGGAAATAAAATATTTGAATATAGTATAAAGTAATGATAAGAATTAGTTAAACATCTTCCTTCTACAAATTTTAGTAAATTTTCGTACTAATATCAAAAATTTAGTAAACTAATTTATTTACTTATTTAAATTTCATACTAATATCAAAAAAATATTTAAACACCTTTCTTTTACACATTTAATGAGCCATTCCCTTTTAGATTGACTTGCTCATTGTTGTTTTCATACTAATATCAAAAACTTTGACAAAATTATGGACGAAAAAGTTTACCCACTTCAGAATGTATATGAACTGTTTCTTGAAGTATGTGAATTGTTCTCCATCAAATTTCATCGACAATTTCAGATGATACTTTTGCATTTTAATTAAAACTTTTATTATTATTCAAAAACAACTGAAGAGAGATTCTCAATAGGAATTTATAAAAAAATTTCAAAATTATTTTTTTATATAAATTATAATTTTTTCATTTATTTTTATCGACAATGTGTAAATATATCTTGAAATTACGCGTTTCTGTAATATTTATATACAGAACTGTGCAAAAACAGTATAAAAGTATCTTAATATAAAATTTTGCATTGTAAAAGTCCCAAACAAATACCTGAAATTAATTTTCTTTTTATAAATCTGAAAAAGAATAGGAAATTAATCCAGTAATTTCTTCTTCATAATAAATTTGTGGTCTAAGATAAAACATTTTTGGTGAAAATTGAATCGTGAAAACTACTTTTAATTGAAAATGGATCGCAAGTTACTAAATAAATGACTTTGAACTATTCGAAAATTATGCACTAGCCGGTATGCTGGTAAAAGAAATGCTGCAAAATAACATTCAATATTACATGGAAAGGGCATTACTTATATCCTCCTCTTATGTCAAAACGCTTGTTCAAAGTAAATATTCATTGAGAGCTCACATAATAAATTTAAAAATCTGTAAAATGCACAAATAAATCCCTAGGAGAAAATAAATGTTTATTTTGCTAAAACTAAATAAACATTAAATAAAAATGAAGTAACATTTTCACATTATTTTAAACTGGTGAAGTTTATTCAATAGCTTCAAGAAACTTTTTAATAACCTGATAGCTTTTAGTAACGGATTATGAAAATCCACACTGAAGCCGGTAATAAAACATTTAAATATATCGAACTTGAAACCATTTGTAAATATTGAATATCGTTCATACTGAATTCTCATCAACTTAAGTAAATAAAACACGATTCTGTGTTATCGTAAGCTGGAATTATTATTTTTTCATGTTTACACAAATTATAATCGTTTGCTTATTGAGATCGTCTTTGAAACTAATTTTAAAGATTGTTTCGTCTGTCTGTAAAACCGTTTACAGTTTGAGAATCTCGAATATTCGAAAATAAATCTTCTAATAAAAAAAAACGATAACAGATTCGATAATTCTTATGTTGAAAACAGAATACATTGTGATGAAAAATATTTAATTGCGTTGATAACTTCAATTCATAAACACATCGTACTATTTTATATTTAAAATGATGAAACATCCATTATTATATTTGGGAAGCTTCGCAGCTGTATTTAGTTCTTAAATTGTCATTTTACTACTATTTTCAACAAGTACAAGAGAAAATTTCACAAACCATTTTGATTATTATAAACTTAACAATATTACATTTACCTCTTAATTATACTATTCTTATTCTGTTGGAATATTTATGGTGTAAATAGGCAATCAATTAAAACATTTTATTCGTATTGTGCTGATTGTCTGTACTTATAAATACATATCCATAAATGGAATTAATTAAATTAAAAGTTTATTGAAGATTTTTTTTCTATAGTGTTTCAAAGAATAAAATAAGTTAAAATAAATTTTCAATTCAACTATTCAAATCCTTTGCTCTTTTAAATAAAAACAAATCATTTTCTTCATATTCTTTTTTTAAACAAGTACCGAATAAATTTTTAGATTGTTAATAATTAATAAGTCATGATATTAATATTAAAATTCATATATTTTTCAAAGTGATTTTTGCTTTCGGTAGATTCTAAACTCTTTAACAGCCAGTTTGATATATAATCGAAATTTTGCATCATATAAGCAACATAAAGGGTATTAATAAATAAGCATTCTGGGTTTTCAGGGCTATTGAAAGAAAATGAAACAAAGCGTAACTTTGTTGTCCATCGGGAATCAAACATAATGCTGTTCATTCTGGGATTTGGAACCCTTCGCGCTTTCGAGCAGGAGGCGATTATTTTGTTAAAAAAGGGGTAAGAGGAACGAACTACAAACTGGTTATTCCGACCGGTGGAAGGCACACGGAAAAGCCTAAATGACCGGACCGCTGCAACAGCAACAGTGGCGGAGATTGTGGTTGAGTCCTAAGGGCCATCACTGATTACGGTGCAATCCTTACGTAAGGAAGTACGTTCCGTCATTGATGGGAGGAGAAAGACTCCCACCTTTTCATGTGCCCACAAGGGTGGCGAGAACCAACCACCAAGCCGAAAGTTTCTCATCCACGATTACGGTGTGTCGTGTCCCCCTGGGACAAGGGTAAGAGGAAACTATTCGATGCTTTCGTTAACAATAAGATAAATTCAGATTATTGCTAACTGCTTTTTTTTTTTTTTGCGTACCACCTTTTAACAGTAGTTGGAAGTTTGAATTCAACGCAGTTATAACTTCATATAGTCACCAGAGCCGGAGAATCTTGAACTGGCATCGATTCAACAGCTATTAAAGATGTGTAAAATTCTGTTTTCTATTGAAATTAAAGGACCTGGGAAGCAACATTATAAATTCGTAGTAGCGAGAAATGTGTGAACTCACATTGTTCGGTTTAACGATCATTCATGGCACCGATGATCGCCATATTTGCACATCTATAATCTTTCAAAGCTTCACGTGAGAATACTCAGAAGAAAGTGTGGGATGAATTATCGTAACGCCTCGATATCTTTCCGAGAAGGCTAATACTGAATGCTTATATCTAAATTGAATTTAAACTTTCAACTGTTATTTTTGAAATTTATATCTTTATCTTTTGAATTTTATCTTTGAACAACAAGGTTATACCTTGTTCTGCTTTCTCACAATAACCCTGCAAAGTTGAGATGTTCATTTATGATTACCGTGTACTTTTTTATAGTTACAATGATTACAAATGAATCGGGTCCATGATTGAACGACGTATAAATGAGAAACGTATAAACGGGTTGCATGTTAGTTAGTAGAAACCTTACTGTATATTAGTTATTTTTTCATTATATCTGGAGATATTTAGTTCAGCCTAATGGTTGTATCTTGTAGCCTTCGCAATTTGATCAATTCATGCTGTAACTGACTATATTAAAATTATATTTGTAATTATAACTATAATTATAATCTGCTGTAACTGACTATAATAAAATTATAGTTGTAATTATAACTATAATTATAATCTGCTGTAACTGACTATAATAAAATTATAGTTGTAATTATAATTATAATATAATTGAACGTTATAAACAAGAGACTTAAATTTTTATGAAAAAAAAAAGAATACTTTTTAATCTGCAACAATGGAAATCAAATTACTGGTGGGATATCGAATGATGGAGGTAAATTAAAATTTTAGTTCTTTCAAGTTGGAAAACAAGATTGAAATTCTCAATAAATTAAATTAACTAGGCAAAAATTCAAAAGAATTGTAATCCTTTTCTTCAATTGAATTTATATTTTGTGGAACATCTATTTCACATGCAACTAGAAGAAAATGAAAAGAATGGCATTTAGTTATACTTCCCCTCTTATTTCTCAAGTTTTAATTGAAGACCTTGTTATCCAATAACTTTTTAAGAATATATTGTTTTTTAATACATATTTTTGGTTTTAGAAAAATTGTAAGAATGAAACTTAAAAATAATCGTGCCTTTGACTAAAAATAATTATTTTATCCACTTCCTTTATGAGAATAAAATTCAATTTTCTATTCAATTAGTTACCAAAATAAGTTAGAAATGCAAGTTGATAGTGATAGTTAGAAAACAATTTTTGCGATTTTTTTTATGCTCTTCCTTTTTGACGGAAAGCAGAATTGGGTTAATGTAACGAAGGGGAAACTAAAAATGGATATTTATAAAAAAATTTAACCTTCGGAAAAGCACTTTTTTTTTAAGGTTTGTCTCGTAAGAAATGAAACACGTAATTTTATTTCATGCAATAAAAGGCTACATAAATGATTTTGAAGTTGCAATTTGGCGTGTCCTTTGCATAAAATGTGATTTCATAAATCTTCAGTCATAAAATAAGGAAGATAGGGAGGAAGGAATCAGAGAAATTCTTTAACTTTTACAACGCTCCATTTATTTTCCTTCGACGAAAATAATTCACTAATATTTTGTTCCGTTTATTTCTAAAAGTAAATTGGCAAAGAATTGTCTATACCGAAAAAGCTATTATCTTTTTCATAAATTTTTTTTCTGTGTTATCAGGATTCTTGATAAATTTTATGTCCGTCAATTCCTACAGATCGTTTTCTGTCGAGAATTCTTTTCTTATTCAGTTTTTAGTTTCGGATCAAAATGAACGAGTTTCATTGACATTCTTTCCGGAAGTGATATCGAAACCGAGGGGGGGGGGACAAAATAATTTTTCTGACCTTTGCATTATATAAACGAAATACATTATCACTGCTACGGCTACGATTGAAGTAAGATTGTGATGAGACGACGTGTGTACGTGTGCGTGCGTGTGCGTGCGCGCGCATAAGTATTGCATAAATGACAAACATATAAATGGCTCTTGAATGCATTGTCACTTACCACATTTAAGATATAAATAGCAAACTTGTATTAAATGTGACTACGTTTGAGAAGATTTTTAAAAAAATGTTCAAAAATAATTATATTTTTGAATATTTGCATAAAAAAGATTGAAAAAACATTTATATAGCCGAAATATATTAGTTAAGTGACAATTTTTTTTTATTTGAAAAAAAGGGCTTTTTTTTGGTAGAAAGAGATATAAAGCAAAAAGCTTCTATTTAGAGGTTTATCAAATGATTTGCTTAACATTCTGCAGGTAGCTTAAAACCTATATTATCTAGTTTCTGAATTTAAAAAAATAAACTGTATTTCTATCCATTCTTTAAATATTGGGGCTCGACTGATAAATAACACAACATTTCCATATTTTTTTCAAACTTTCTGAGGCATTAAAAGAACTATAAAATATTTCCAAATGAATCGATTACTTATTCTCTATTTCAGAAACTGCAGAACATATTGAGAAATTATTATATTAAATTTGAACGAAAAATATGCATTAGATTCTAATTTATGAGGGTTTTGTAAGAAATTCTATCAAATATTAAAATTTGAGAAAATAGCATTTAAAGATATAAAATAGCATTAAAACGTATATATGCAATTATAAAAATCGATGTAACTTCCCAAAAAATAGACACAGAAACAAAATTTTAATGGCTTTTTAAAGAAACTGTTCAAACATTAAAAATATTAAATAAAAAAATCAAATTCGCAAAAAAGTCACTTTTTAATGTAGTCTCTACCTTAAGAAAGAAGTCAAATAATTCAGATTTAACATTTCACGCTTTTATTGTTCATCTGTCAGCCCGAAGGAGTGTTCACATTAGCTACATCTTTACTAACTCTTTTGAATTATTTAGAGAACTATGACGTTCTTTTCATATTTATTACCTTATAAGGTATAACTCATTTGATACATGAACATGAAAAACGCTGTTTAAATTCTTTATGACACTTATATCATTTACCACTTTTAGTCTTCTATTTATTATTATTTTTCTTTTCGGATTGTTGGAGGTTCAAAATATCGCAATTCACCAAAAATCTAAAGTAATTTTCGTTAGCTTTCAGATTCCCACAACAATCGTTGCCAAACTAAAATATTGACGTCGGTTGTCGCCAATCTCTACGCTTTTCTGAACTTTGACGATAATGTAGTAACCGTATATAAATAATACCAAACGCATTAGAAGTTTCAAGACTTAACTCGTAAATTCTTGCCCTTAATTTCCAGAGACCCCAAAATGAGTAGACAAAATAAAATACTTATATACACCGCTTATTTGTGGCCAGTACTTACGTATGGTTACCCGGTGTGGGGATATGCTGCCAATGCCAACTTAAGAATCTGAGAACTAAAACAAAATTATTTAGAAATACATGCAAAATGCACTGGTACATGCCTAACACCAATATTTATAAAGCTCTTGGTTACCCTAACCCCTTAAAAAATTTATTAAAAAAACTTGCTAGGAACTTCTTAAAAACTTTGATGAAAATGAAACAATAACTAATATTACGAAATACAGACCTGATCCAAATATAAAAAGACACCGTAATATTCTTCTTAAAAATTTATTTCTCCGTCTATTAAATTAATTCACTTTTCTCTTTGTTTGGCTTGTGTTTTTTATCAATCTAAGTAATTTGACAACATTAATTCATCTTAATTTCCTAATAAAATCTCTTTCCATATTGTCTTAGCTGTATAGTTTCTCCCATTGTAGCATATCCCCGCACCTTACAACCGCTGACTAATTTCTGCTCATCACTTCACCCCGTTTCAGCACAACGGACAAGATCATTGAAAGATACCAGCAAGGACAAGCTTCATTCCCTCGCAAAACTTCGGATGAGATGATGATGTAAAAACAAAGAAAGCAAGGCTCTCTTACCGTTTTATCATTAAAATGAATAAGCCCCAAAGGGATAGTGCACCCGTGAACTATATCCACTAGCCAAATATTGGCACCAAACACTGGTGTGTTTATTTCAATTGCAGGAAAAAATGATTATGTTTATGCTACAATACTGACACTGTTATCACCATGCACTGTATTATTTCCAAATATTGTCTACAATGTAGAAACGCAGTATAAATAGTAACCAAGCACAATAACCAAATATTGGCATTAGACCTTAGATCACCTTGGATCATTAATGTTGGTGCTATGCTAATGGAAAAGTACTTTACCTCGTGGTCAGACCTTTTGAAGATTACATTTCATAGAATATTCGCGTAACAAAGAGTAAAAGCATTATGTATAAACACGTGTCATTAAAACAAAATACATGTGCTCATATAAAAATATAATGCGCCAGATCGCAACGAAACTGCGTATACGTTCCTTTGCTTTTCAGGGTTTTTTTTATTCCATACAGAATTTTTAGTAATAGCTATGTAATTGCAGACTTGTAGAATAAAAGTAATTTTATTTTAAACGAATGCCTCACCCGTCAATTTCAATCAGAATTCAAGGTCGTCTATTATGTCCATATATTTTCGGGTATTTCGGGGTACTCTTAGAAATACAGAAATACAACCGGAAGATTTAACTTACTTAGTGATATTAATTGGTATTTTTCCATCTTGCATGTTCCACACACCCTGCATTATGATAGCCCATTGAATGGAAATGGCGGCCAGTAAAAAATTCAATCCAACTGCGCTGAAACCGTACTTTTTCAAGAAAGTCATCAGGAACCCGAATCCGACGAATATCATCACATTGACGTCTTGAAACACTGAAATAAAAATAGATTTATTATTCGTAATTCATTATCACTTACTGGTTTCTGACTGAGAATTCAGCCCTTCTTGCTCAAATACATATCTACATTTCTAATAAGAACGGCTTCACGGCTCACAGTATCGTATATATGTGTCCGCTGAAGACGGAAAGGCTCGTCTCATATATGATACCGTGGGAAGGAGAATAGTGTACTTAAACTTGATATTCCAAGTCACAGTCTTCATCAAGACAGTTGCATTCTTCAAAGTTCTTATTGAGAAGATCACTTAAAAAATCATCTGTTACATTCTAGAACCATATTAAGATCGACCCATTTTTCGAGGAAATGGGATGTAGACAAATATATTCCCACCTTCGATTTTTACTTTGGTTATTCAATACCTCTGGAAAATCTAGAGAGAGATACTATAAGATCGCTTTCACGTTTTTTAAAAACTATACTCCTAATTTTAAGAAGAGGAGCATATGAGTTAGTACTGATCTATCTTTTTTCTCACCGGTACCTCTTTATAAAATTTTTCGCATTCGAATGTATAACGGATATTTACTGAGCACATTGGAAAGCTTTTTTAAATCTACATATGTCAATCATTTCCTAGTAGAAGTATAGTTTTAAAGTCAGCATAAACTCAGTTGCAAGTTATAGTTGTTGCTGATATCCTAACGTTCCATCCATCAACAATCTTGTTTGATACTCTCATAGCAAACGACAAAAAATTCTTGCAAACTTGAATCATTTTTGACATCACTTTTATGAAATACCTTCAAGGAAATCGATTTTTGTGAATTTATCAAAGGTCAGGCCTTTTCAACTTGTTCCTCAAAGTATGTTTCATAGGTGCAAAATCTTCATTTATTTTCCTTTCAGCTGAATAAAAAGTTCTATGATTTAATTTTATATCATTATCAGTGATGACGAGACAGCATAAATTTTTGTAATTATGAACTGAAGTTTATCTTTTGAAAACTACAAAGATGGATTTGATTAATCATATTTCATATAATTTTCATTTGTTCTTGAGCTTTGGTTTAAATCTTTTTACGTCATTTTGAAAAGAATGCAAATAAAATGATCGACTTTTAAAATCGATGAAATGATTCAGTGATGATGATGAAACATAATAATGACGAGGAAAATATTATAATCAATAAATGAGTATTGCATGCATGATTGAGATTTAGGTTAACAGACATTTCAGCTGTCATACATGCAATAACAATGGATTTCATTTAACATATATATATATAAAAAATGTGAAGTTTCGTAGAAAATTATAAAGGTTTTAATTATTTTTTGAAATATTATATAAAAAAATAATTTTTTTCCAAGTTTGTTGTACAAGAGAGTAGTTTGTAGCAAAAGTAAATCCAACCTAACTGTAATTTGAAAATGTAATTAAAAAAACCGAAACAAAATTTTAAATTCGGAAGGTGGATTAGAACGAAACGTTTAGCCTTTTTAGATCTATTGAAAATTGCATGAATATGCTAAGTTTTGAAGGGAAAAGGGAAAAGTTAATGGGATGATACATATGCTCATTTGTTCTAAAAATTTAGTTTAAAATGATGAATTCTTTTAAGCATTTGAAGTATTTAATTTTGTAAAAAATTGTGAACTTTAGGAAGCTTTATAAATGGGAAAAAATTCTGACAAAATAACACTGTACTCTTACACAGTCTTGCACTTACACTCTATGTACTCTTGCCTAGTCGTGTATTAAGATTACAAATTTAATAAAAAAAAAATCATTCCAGAAAAAAGTGGATATGTTAACTTTTTTTAAACAACGTGGCAATAAAAAAAATGAAGGCCGTTCTTAATAAATGTTAAAAGGAAGAATGATATCTCTGTGTTTAGAAGCATTCAAGAAAATAATGATAGCAAATATCTGTTGTAAAATAAATATATATTATAAAATTACATACTCTTTACATTTATATAAAACTACCTCCTTAAAGCACATAATCGTTAGCTCATACGTTGCTTACGTGTCTGTAGAGTCATCGACTAATAGAATTACTCAGAATTGTCAGAACTACCAACGATTGTTTTAAAACCGACGTTGTATTATTATTGAAGTACATTTTGGTTTAACCAGCACCGTATTACAAAAGAAGGCCATTCTTAATAAATGGGGAAATGAAAAATGATATCCTTTTTGTTCCATCGAAAAATTACAGACCGATACTTAGAAGTATTCTAAAAAGTAATGATAATGATAGCAAGTATCAGTTGTAAATTCAGTATGTATTATTATGTTGTAAAATTACATACTCTTTACATTTATCTTTATTATATCTCAATTACCTCAGTAAACACATAATCATTAGCTTATATGTTAACTTATGTGTCTGTAGAGTCATCGACAAATAGAATTCCTCGGAATTATCAACACAATTAATGATTATTTTAAAATGGATGTACAACGTATCTATATATGTTATATTTTTAGTAAAAATTACTTAAATAAAAAAATTTTCTAAAATATAACAATATTATTAAATATTATTATCTTATATTATTACCCTTTAAACGTAAATTATCTTCTTTTAAGACCAGTATTCTAACTCTCTTTCTTTAAATTCGCGTAAAATAGTTTGCATAAGAATTATCATTTTGAGAAAAGCATGATACATAGACCGCCTTCAATATTTTTTATAAACTATGTAAACGCGGGCCACATTTATCAAGAACCTATAAAACTATCCACATTTCACCATGAAAACAACGAAGAATATTAGAGCATCAAGAAGAAGCGAATATTTTCGGAATTCGAGTGCTTATTAATCTCAGAGGAACTGGAATACGTAGACTTATTATAAATCTCTCGTTACATTTAGAGTCTAGGCGACCACCGCATATTCTGATATTAATGAGGAGGTCATCTAGCAGCGTCGCAGCCATATTCTTTACAGAAACTATGCATCTCCAGAGCGACATTCAGAAATGCAATTTGGAATGAGAATTCTAGATGATTATTCGACTGCACATTGCTTGGAAGAATCGATGAATTTTCCGAGAATGCTTATTTCTCTGAATCTATGAAGGCTAAGAATGCTTCAGGGAACGCTAAATCATTACGTTATTTTTTTTATTATTATTTGGCCATTTTTTTTATAACCAAGAGAGTTTCAATATCAGTAGGAAGGATTTTTTTTTTTTATGTTTTCTGCAAGCAAATAAAGACTGCTTTTTTAAGAATATTTCAAAGAATATTAAGGTTATAAAAATTGCCTATGGTAAAACTTGTTCACTTGAAATATTGGCTTTCAAGAAATCATGAAGGAAAGAGTTATGAATAACTTATTACAGTAGTAGTTTACTCATTAATGGAACAATGAGTTATAGCTATTTATGAGTAGTAGTTTACTCATTAATGGAAAATGATTTATGGCTATTTATGAGTAGTAGTTTACTCATTAATGGAGCAGTGATTTATGGCTATTTATGAGAAGCAGTTTACTCATTAATAGAGCAATGATTTATGGCTATTTATGAGTAGCAGTTTACTCATTAATAGAGCAATGATTTATGGCTATTCATAAGTAGTAGTTTACTCGTTAACGGAGCAATGATTTATGGCTATTTATGATTAGTAGTTTACTCATTAATGGAGCAATGATTTATGGCTATTTATGAGTTGTAGTTTACACATTAATAGAGCAATAAATAAAAAATAAAATAATTCCCATTTTTTTTTTTTTTTGACAGCACGTATTTAAAGCTAGCAATGGATGGTTTTCCCTCTTTTCGTCTCCATTTTTTGAATTCACTCATTGCGAGCAAAAATTATGTGAAATATTCACATTAAAGTTCTTTAAAAGTTAAAAAATTTAAATATTATAATTTTTTATGAAATTTAAAACAATTTTAATATTATAATTTTTTATGAAATTTGAAATCATTTAAGTATTATAATTTTACATATAAATATTATAATTTTTTTATTATGCATTATTAGTTGTGGTAGAAAAGTTGAAATGATTTAAATATTATAATTTTATATTTAAATATTATAATTCTTTTATTATGCATTATTAGTTGCAGTAGAAAAGTTGAAATAATTTAAATATTTCAATTTTAAATATTATAATTTTATATTCAAGTGTTATAATTTTGTTACTATGAATTATTTATTATTGTTAGTAAATATTTAATAGATAAATCAATAAACGCACTGAAATTATTTAGTATATTAGATAGGAGCATTTATTTAAATATAGGATGTCGAAATGCAGAAACTATTTATAGTGATAACATATGGATAACAATTTTTCGATCCCTACAATATCATTATAAACAAGTTTTATTGCAACTGTTTATTTAAGATGTTTCGTCGGCTTTTCTTTCTGTGTATTTTCAATTTGCGTTAATGCCAAATAGTAATCTTAAAACAATTATGTTGCCATTTTATTGAATAAATTAAGCCTTACATGATAATTCTAATAATGCAGATTATGTGAAATAATTATGGGCATGTGAAGATGATAATTGTTTTTAATAAACGTAGAAATGATATTAATCACTATATTTAATGAATGCAAGCCGAGTTAAGCATTGCGATGATCTGTCTATAGAATTAAGAAGGTCATTAAATATCCATGAGTGTGAGAGTTCAAAACAAATTGTTTTAAATATAGAAATCATTAATGAATATTCAAGTGATTGATGAATATTCAATATCATTTTTATAATTTCTATAATTTATTTTTTGTATTCTTTCTTCGGAATAGAAAAATGTGTATTCGAGACCCAATTATATCAAATTTTGTTCCTATTTGCAAGCCTAACATTCAACAAAATTCAAAGAGATTAAACGGACATGAAACTGTGGAATGGAAATTATGTAAAGATTGTTTCTCATGCGATACCCTCAATATCTAGCATTTTGCAAAATTACAGGTCCCGTCCCCAAATTGCCAAAAGTTTTAAGAATAAGAACCCAGATATATATCCAAGAATTCAGGAAGAATGAAGACAGTCTGTTTTAAACTGCATCTCTTAAATTACACGAGCGAGTGGGTTTTATTTTTAGTTTTACATCTTTGCATCTATATAAAAATTTAAAACAATCAACGGTTGGAACGCCATGTTAATAAAAATAAACTAGAAAATTTTTATCCGAAAATTTTCAATGGGATTAACTAATTAAAAAACAAAACTTACAACTGAAATTCAACCCAAGATACTCTACTGTATTCAAATATATCCTAAAAAGGTTTTCCTTTTTACTATCTGAAATATGAAGTGTACAAAGAGAAAATATTATTTTCACCAAAAAATTCGGCCCTGACATTTTGACGATTCTCTAGTTTCAGAGATGTCACTGAATGAACAAGATAACGCAAAAATGCTTTTAGCTAGACACATAAAATTCCATATGTGGAATTTACGCCAAATTGTTAATTTCTATCAATTTTACAATAAAAGGACGTTACATTCAGAGGACGTCTGTTTTTTTCACGGTCCGAATACAAGTGAAGACGACAACTATGGAACGAAAACACTCAGAATGATAGAGAATGGTAGATAGATTTATCATCTAAAATGCAAATCCGTAAGAAATTGAAAACCAAATCTGTCATGGAATTAACAGTCTGCCTGTTTGTCTGTGCTTCAGAATGTAAGTAAATGCAATAATTCAGTAATGCAATGACTTATACAACTGAAATTTGATCTATGATCTCGTGGCTACAATTATATTTCATGCCAAATCTTGGTTTCAATTGTCCAAAATGCGTATTCATTTTTCTGGTACTTGTATAATAGCCACATGCCGGAGATTAATCACCAAAAATCGCAAGGTAAATTCCGTGAAAACACCAGATTTACACCATAATCGCACATTAAATTAGATAAATAGGCTAGATTTACGCCAAAATTGCACAATAAATACAGTAAAAGCGCTAGATTTATGCCAAAGGTTTATCTTTCTTAACTATTGTTCTCTAGTGGCATGCATTTAATAATACAAGAGCCAATTTTCTTTACTATACTACGAAGTATATAACTCTGATATGAAAAATTAAAAATCTGTGCACTTTTGGCGATATTGCAAAATTTATGCGAGGATGATAAAATTTTTATTAGGGTATGCGAGAAAGTGTACAGGAGGGGGGGGGTCTACTCCTACAGGTTCTTTTTTAGCAACTGCAAAGCATTCGAGAAACTCCTTCAATTAATATTCACTTGCTTCATTTGCTTCGAGCAAATTTGCAGGTAAAAGAATCTTCCCATTTTCACAAAGAAACTTCCACCTTATTAACGCGATTTTTATAAATTAGAAAGTTCCAGGCTGTTTACGAAAGTTTAATGTACTTTGAAAAGAATTTTTGTTTGTGAAATTTTCATTGAAGTCGATAGTTTATTTTTCAACTACTGCTGAAGAATATCCGATGTTCTTGAATGCAAACTTTTTTTTATTGAAATCGAAAATATATTCCAATTCTGAAATGAGGTATTATGCATTTTAAAATTTGTTGTCACGAATTAATGAAAATTTCTGAGCTATTTGAGTCTTGGGAAGCAGGCTTATTGTTGAGTGCATAATTTCTTTTTATTCTAGGAGCAAAAAAGAAAACTTTTGCTGCAGTTACGAAGTGTTTTTTTTTTCCAGATCGATGAAAGATCATAACAATAGATTTAAAAATATATCTTACTTCGTTCTATCCACAGACCTTTTTGGAAAAATATTCGCGAATCAGAGATCACCAAAGGATATTAAATCGTTGAAAGAGCATATAAAATAAGAGCTAAAGTTTTTAGAATTTCGAATTGTTCAAACTGAACCTGTTTTGTTGTGTGAGGCAAATTTTACCTATCAAATTTATTGCGTTTATTAGTAATTTGATTGGGCATAAAAGGTAGTTTATCCGTTGAGGGATTTGGTCCAAAGTTGGATGAAGATTTACTGTTTTTATGCAAAGATAGCTAAATTTCATTTATTTTTTTATATTTTTGAAATTACTGTATTCATTTCTACGTAGATATACAGCTAAACAGACGGGGAAATAGCAATGAATGAATTTTATTTTATTATGAGTATATCGTAATGAGTAAAAGAATTCGCGTTCGGTCAATAAGATAAAATGCTATGCTGATTATTTATTTATTTTTTAATATGTATATCATAGAAAAACAATACAAATAACAAAATTCTTGAAAATTAATCCAAATTATTAGTTAATGTTTTGGTCGTGTGGAAATTCGTGTTCAGGCAATAAGATAAAAGACTTATTTATTTATTTTTTACTATGCATATCATAGAAAAATAATAAAGGTAACAAATTTCTTGAAAATTAATCATAATTATTAACTAATGTTATGGTCAGGTGGAAATTCGTGTTCGAGCAATAAGGTAAAATTCTTATTTATTTATTTTTTAGTATGCATATCATAGAAAAACAATACAAATAACAAAATTAATTATTGAAAATTAATCAAAATTGTTAGTTAATTCTTTGACAGAATGGGAATTCATGGTCCTGAAATAATATTAAATGCTATGCTAATTACTTATTTATTTTTTAATATGCATATTAAAATAATAAAAGAACAAAATCCTTGAAAATTAATCACAATTATTTATTAATGTTTTGGTTACTTACAAATAAAAACATTTAATTATTGTGATTTTGAAAGTCCAAATCATTAATGTTACTGAACGATATTATTTCTGAAAGCGGAATATATTATTTCGAGGTTGGAAGGCAACGGATGCTGTTGATTTTCAAAATTTTAGAAAAATAAATATCTTCGAAAAATGACGACTTTTATTATATTAAAGATGAAAAACATTTGTAAAATTAATGTTATAAAAATATTTTAGTATAAATATGTGAATTTTATCCGAAAGAATTATTCTTATTTTAACATAGCAAAATATAAGGAAATAATAACCTTGAAACGTATACATTATTAAAAATCTGAAATATAACAAAATTATTTAGATACAAACTGTCATTATTTGCAAAATTATGTTATTACTAACAAAACTTTTAACATTCAAACAAGTTAAAAACTAGCAATTAATTTATTTAATCAAGATTTTATTAATTCAATGTAAAAATTACTGTAGCCCTGAAACTTTATAATCGTAGAAATTTATTTTGTACAAATTTATTTAATTGTCGACTAAAGTAATAACATTTTCAATCGTCTTTCTTGTTATCTCCATCAGCCTGTGGCTTTAGTCTGTTCCCTAGTCCATAATTCGCTTTAAGCCAAACTTCAAAAACATGGAACCTATAGCGGATGTGTATTTCAACTAAGAGATAAAAGTTTATTGATTTGGCTTACAAGATATCTAAACATCTCACTGTACATTTTTTTTATGCAATTTGTCCTTTTTGTTAATAGATACATGCGATACGTGCATGTCTCCATGTTCAGAAACTATAATTGGAAAGCTCTTATCACAGCAGAAATTATTTTTACAAGCAATTTATAACACCATAAAACTTAAATAAAGAAAACTTAAATGACAAACTTAGATATGATTCATGTTACCTTTTGTTCGTTTCTGCGCATAATTAACAGAAAAGTGGCAATAGGAATCTGAATACCACTGGCAATTGACTTCAAGCTTCCATCCATTTCATCAAACAGATTTCACCACAAAAGTTTATACAATTTGACTTGTTCCCATCATGTAAAGAAAATTTCTGGTCGATTTCTACTCATTTGTTATAACTTGAAAATTCACATCAATACACTATTTGATTAATTTCAGAGTTTAATAAACAGATAAGTGATCAATTTAATTTAATTTTGATTTGAGGAATGTAATTCCATCTGCTTGTAAACTGAAGAAAGATATAGTATCAAAGTTGTAAAATATTTATAATAATGAATTTTGAATTTAAGACTAAAAAATAAAACTAATGAATTATTTCTATTTTTTTATATTCAAATAAAACTTTTTTTTTTAAATAATGCTTAATTTATTCCATATCTCTATTTATCTTCGTTTTATCCTTATTAGTAAAAATGTTTTAACATTTATCGTTAATGACTAGTAAATAAATACATGGAAATAAAACATAAAATCATTCGAAACAGCATTTATCTGATTAGACACAAATTAAATCGAGTTTATATAAGGAATCAAGAATTAAAATGTATTGTTATTAAAGGCTTCCTATATGCAAATCTTAATTTGACTTCGTTCTTCTGTTTTAATATTTAATTCAAATAGTTGATTGGTTATTAATTCTTATTGATTGTATTCCAAAATTGATTTAAATGGCGTCTTTTAATTGTTGTTTCAATTTAATATTCAGTTATAGAAATATACCATACAAGTCTCAGGGTGTTATTCAGTAGTAGAAGGAACAGAAACTTCTTTATTGTCTTTTATTGGAATTGAAGATTAAAAAAAAATAGTTTACGTAATGTTCAGAGTCTGTTTATTTTGTTCTAGACATAACGATAGATAACATTTTAAAACTGCGTGATTCTTTTCGAAGTGGAAAAAAGTTATGAAGGAATGTTTATTTAAAATGAAATACTGTTACCTTTAATTCTCTTTTTCTTTTAGCAAACTATCCGTGAAGTAACAAAATAACAAAACGCGTAAAAACTATTTATTTTGTTAAGTAATAAAATATAAGTATCTATGATATCAAAACATAAGTTCATTTATATTTACAGAGGGTTTTCTGGTAAAAAATTTTTTCTTTAAATAAAAATTTGATTAAAGAACAGAGAATAGGTTTTTTAGAACGATAATTTGATTTGGTTTTCATTCCTGATTAAAGTATGTATTCTCTATAAATTTTAACAGATTGTTTGTAAGATAACAAAATGTGGAATATCTCATCTCTCTTGGATTTGAATAGGAAATAAAGTACAACTTACCATGATATCAATATAAAAGCTGGTTTATATAGAGTGCGTCATAAATTCATTCAAACTTCAAAAATTCATAATAAAATATATAATGCAGGGAAAAAATTTGGATTTGCGCAAATATGATCAGAGGAACATTGGAATTTTTTCCATGCATGAAAAAGGATTATAAAAGTAACCGAAAGGAGGCGTTCACACGTCATACTGATACGTTTTATGCAAATCAGACAAACACAAATAGAAAAAGAAACAAATCACAAATAACATGATACTGTGTAATTATTTTAAAATAAAAGTTGTTCACCCTGACCTACGCTACAAGATATCAGATAAGTGAGGTTTATCAATACACCAATTACCACTGAGTTTAGGATGTCATCACCAATGCAACCGATAATCCATTAAAATATATCTTTCAAATCCAACAAAGTGGCTGGCAATCCCCGATACACACGAGACTAAGTATCCTCACAACTAAAAACCTCTCAGGATCAAATCTAATCATGGTGAGGGCCAGGCCCGACTTATTACTCGGTCTTTAATGAAAGTTTACAACAGGAAAGTTTTGATTTTACAAACAAAGTAAGGCGGGGCACCTTTCTGCATAAAAGTGACACTCAGGTAACACACGTCTTTCTCTTTCCTTCAATTTAGGTACGGCTTGGTCATTCAAAAGCATAACATACAATTTTGTAATTATTTTACTGGTTTTTCCAACCAGATGCAGGACAACCCTTTTCAAAAAATAAAAGAATGAAAGACAATATGAAATCACAGGAAACATTTACATGGGGAGAATGCAATGGCTCGGTCAAGTGCTCGTTAGGGTTTGACGTCAGTCAGATATGAATTTCTTGCATATTGACGTCATTATGTAATGAAAAGTAGACTTCATGCAACCGTATAATGTTCATCAAGCATTGTAAGTCATGTTCAATTTGTATCAGTATCCATATAACAAAATTTGGTCTTGCAATTGTATCTGCTGGTAATAACTAGTGAAGTGCCAGCATCTCCTACGTATATAAATCTAAGATTCCATGCGGCAATATATGGCAATTCAACGATTCATGAATCCCCGTTATTCACCCAGCTTCATGAGCACTCTGCTCACCATTGATTTTTGGCTGTCAAATCTACCATGACACTTGGTTACAACATGGGTGATAAAAGCGCTCAAAGACAGCCTGTCACCTCGTGAACGATTTTTCAAAATTCCATTTTCTCAAAATGTCGTATTAAATTCCATATTTTATTTAATGAAATGGGGCTTAGTTCTTTCAGTATCGTTTCTGTGCGAGACTTTTGTTGGCAATGCAATAGTTGTGGATTTCCCATTCTTGTAGAAACTATAAATACAAACACTCAATCTAGTAAGATAGCATAATACTGAAATCAAATGGCGAATTCATTTCCAACCAGGCGTTTTATTGCTGGTCTCAGTAAGACATGCGATCGCCCCCTTCGGTTACTTTTGGAATTATTCTTTTATATATATAAGGAAAAAATTATCTAATGCTCTTCTGATCATAATCGCATAAACCGAATTTCTTTTTTCAGGACTTTACTTATTTATAATAAGTTACTTTATAGAATCACAGCATATATAGGTTTGGCCTATAATTTTATGAGGTACCCCATAACTGCAAAGAACGTTTCTTAGTAAATTTGATAATTTGGCCAGAATCACAGGATATATAGGTTTGGCCTATAATTTTATGACGTACCCCATAACTGCAAAAAACGTTTCTTAGTAACTTTGATAATTTGGCCAGAATCACAGCATATATAGGTTTGGCCTATAATTTTATGACGTACCCCATAACTGCAAAGAACGTTTGTTAGTAACTTTGATAATTTGGCCAGAATCACAGCATATATAGGTTTGGCCTATAATTTTATGACGTACCCCATAACTGCAAAGAACGTTTCTTAGTAACTTTGATAATTTGGCCAGAATCACAGCATATATAGGTTTGGCCTATAATTTTATGACGTACCCCATAACTGCAAAGAACGTTTGTTAGTAACTTTGATAATTTGGCCAGAATCACAGCATATATAGGTTTGACCTATAATTTTATGACGTACCCCATAACTGCAAAGAACGTTTCTTAGTAACTTTGATAATTTGGCCAGAATCACAGCATATATAGGTTTGGCCTATAATTTTATGACGTACCCCATAACTGCAAAGAACGTTTCTTAGTAACTTTGATAATTTGGCCAGAATCACAGCATATATAGGTTTGGCCTATAATTTTATGACGTACCCCATAACTGCAAAGAACGTTTCTTAGTAACTTTGATAATTTGGCCAGAATCACAGCATATATAGGTTTGGCCTATAATTTTATGACGTACCCCATAACTGCAAAGAACGTTTGTTAGTAACTTTAATAATTTGGCCAGAATCACAGCATATATAAGTTTGGCCTATAATCAAATTTTATAACTCGTTTTTGTTCACCTTTGAGTATTAAAAAAAAAGGTTGCGCGGCAAATTGATTTTATACGTCTATTGCTTAAATTTCTGACATTGGTTTATTTTATGACTATCATCGTATATTCATTAAATATCAGCTACATACTTGTTAGGCTTTCATAGAAATTTACAGATAGTTTCCGAATAACATGGTTCCGTTTTAACATATCTCAGAATCTATATCTTAAACAATAATGGAGCATAACTGATTTCAATTCCATCATCAAAAATTGAATCCTATGAACAGAAACCATTGCTAATAGAATTTAATTTGATATTCAATTCTATTATTTAAAATTTTCTTAGATAACTCGCCTAGTAGATTAAACGGTGGTATAAAATTGTTAAGGGAATATAAATAGGAGGCAGAATGGTATGGATTAATTCTCCGCCTTTAAAAGAGCATTACTCAAAAATTTATCAAAAGAATGAACTTTTTCCAAATATTCAGCTTCCATTCAAAATCACACAGAAAGACAGTTTACTTTTTATATACGCAACTCATCTTCTTTAATTGTGGCTCATCATTAATATATAAACTGTTAGTGATAGTTAGATGCTTCAAGTTAGAAAAATGCCTTAAATTACATAAACAATTATATATATTATGATATTTATATCATTAAATTAAATTACCTGCAGTCCTAATACCAATTATTAATAAAATATATTCAAAGCATTAACATTTTATTCAAAAATAGCTCCACATTTCTGTTAATATTAACTGCATCATGAGGTTTTGAATATTATTGATAATTTCGATGGCCACTTAGAGGAAAAATTGTCAATCAACGGACATCTGGAGGAAATGGTGAACGTTAATTGATCCTAAATGACAATTCTCTCAGTCGGTTTTGGTTTCAGAAGAGCGAAATAGTTTCTTTTTAAAATGTCGATGTACCAATGTGAACGATGGGCTGAAAAAATTATGGATTTTATAAAGCTTTCAGTAGTGCACTTCTTAACTTTTCATGAAGCATGAACATTTAAGAAGGGGAGGGCACGGGGTTGAAATCTGAGATCGGGATGAGATTTAGTATAATGATAGTATACATTTAGGATGTTCATTCATGAAAATATTAAAACGCAATGACCATTCAATTTCGAGAAAATGGTCCTCAAACTTTTGGTAAAGCTTATATACTGAAAACTTGATTCCCGCCCCAATGATCCCGATTTCATGGTTGTCTAGGTAACCGTCTCGTATGCGGAAGGTCAGGGTTCGAACCTGGATAGGATTTTTTTTCTTTTTTAATAACTTTTATTCAATTAAAGATTTAAAAATACTCTTAATTAATATGTTTTTAATTTTTTCATCCAAAATAAATATTTATTATCAAAATACATAATAATAAAATTGAAATTTTAAAAGAAATTTTTTCCGTTGGATCTATTTTTTACAATTTAGAAAGCAGCTGATTGGCCACCATTAAAGTGGACACCCTGCTTATTAAAGTTTAGCGTATGAAACCCTATTTAATTGTTTTAATGATGTTTGCAGCTTCGCAAACATCACAATCCGTCTTTATCATGAGTCCTTGATTCATGAATTTAAGTACTTGTGCTTCATCAAATGGAATTAGTGCCAGAAGTACAGGAGATTTTATAGAAAATATAGAATAACAGATAATGCTCACAAATTATTTTGACAGGGAAAGTCCTACCGAACGTAAAACTGAATGGAAACATCGAACTCTGTTGTACGTTTTCAAAATCTTTGAGTATCATAGTTATATGAAAAGTAATCCTCAAGAAATTTCAAGCAGTGTATGTGCAGCTGTTGAAAATTTGCCATTCCTCTCAAAAGTGGATATATAAAAGTGAAGCGAAAATCATACTCATAAAAATCATATTTACTCTATTCACCTACGGTACTACATCTTTCGCGGATTGTCATCTGCGCGAAGCGGGATTTGCGGAAGGATATCAGAGAGGATAAGTAACTTTTATAAAGAAATCATGCATTATAGGTGAGATTTCGTTTTATTTTCTTTCAGTTGTTTTTTAAATGTTTAAATGAAAGATGTATTTTTCTTATTCACATTTTATGTAAAATGTTATTTTTTTCTATTATTTTTTCGATTCGTAGCATTGATTCTTGGAAAAACAGATTTAAAAAATTAATTTTAGTTTTTTTTTAATGTTTTAATAAAATAAAGGAGAGCTAAATTTTTATGTTCGACATAAATAAAGTATAAAAATTATTCAAATACTTTTTGCTAAAAATAATTTTCCATTTCTAAAAGATGAATATAAACGAAAAAAATGATTTGTTTATGTCGTTGCCTCAAGTTTAGACAATATTCCATTTATAGGAACATAAAAACTAAATAGTTTAGCCTACTTATGTTATTTACGTTCTATAAAATATGAAGTAACTGTCTCATTCTTTCGATTATTGCGTTTTAATTCTCAAGAGTTTTATAACAATACTTAGAAACTCATTTATCACATGTTATTTTTCATTAAAACGCTCCATTATAAATAGCTATTAATCAAGATTCTTAACTCTTTTTTGTGCCTTTATTCACATAAAATACTTTGTATAATAAGGTAATTGATATTTTTCAGAATATGAAAAATATTCTATATGAAAACTGTCTCTAGCATTCTTTATAAATTACACGAGATTTAACGAATATATATATTACACTGAATACTAATATTATATACTTCATTATGGAAATCACGGAAAATAAAAAATTAGAACAGGACTAAGAAGTTAATAAAGTTAATAGAAGTTTTCAGAATTTGAAATTGTATTAAATTGAGTAGAAATGGAATCCATACGCTTATTATAAATTTGTTATTTATAAGTTTTAGAAAACCACCTTAAGTTCTATTATTAATGAGAAAAAATAAAAATCAAGTAGAATTTAGCTTTAATAAAAACTACGTATCTCGCACAGTATTTCAGATGAGAATTTTATATGAATATTTGGCTAGACATTTCTTGGAAAAATTGATGAATCATCTAAAAACGTGTATTTCTACGAACCTTCGAAGATTAAAAAAGTTTATACAACGTTAAATTTTTATTTTTGATACTTTCGGATTATTTAATTCTTTTTATAAATAAGACAGTTTTAATATCTTTCTTTCATCAGTAAGTATTTCTATATGTTCTAAAAAAAATGGAAAGAAGCTATTATTTAGGACATTTCAGAAAATATTAAATTTGTAACTATTTTTATTATTTTAGATATTTAATCATTTTAATGAGTATAAAATATCTCAATTTTATTCAAAGGGATTTTTCGCCCAAATTTCATGGAATTAAATAAGTTTTGTAAAGACTTCATAAAGAATAACGGCAAATTTTGTTTCATATGCGGTTTCAGATTTTCATCCAGATTTTTTTTAGATGTACAGAGTTTTCTTAAATATATAATAAAAAGAGAGAAATTCACTTTGAAAAATTAAAATTAAACATTTGGTGAAAAATTCAATAGGGAATCAAAATTATTTTCAATTACAGTATTGTATGTTATTAATCAAATGTGAATAGCATTTAGCACTTCATTTATGTAGATTATCATTTATACTTTTGTTGGTGAGTATTGCGTGAATCAAATTTTGTTTGGAAAAATACCAAAGCAAAGCGATAAGTTTCTCTTATATACTCTAAGTGATAAAATATAATGAATGTTTCACCTACTCTGCTGCTTTTAATCAGTATATTTTCGTTTTGTACTTATATAAAATGGTAACAATAAGCCGACTATATTGATAATTTTATTGAGTGAATTGGATATCAGATTTAATTTCTTTATTTGATATTACAATAACAGAAACTATAACTAATAATCGCAGGCATATGCGAGTGGTTGTTATTATACCAAATTGACAATCGTAATCATAAATGAATATAAGCTTAGTTAATACTAATTACAGCCTTTTAACTGATTTGTAATGAATGTCACTAGAAAGCTATGAACCTTGAAAATCACAACGACTAATTTTGAATATAAAAGTGAATTTTGCAGTTTCAGAAGACTGTTGTCTAAATTTTTGCTTTCAGACTGAAGAATCATACATTCGAAACCGGTTTCAAAGAAATTTAGGCCCCTTATGTCAGCATAAAAGATAAAAGTCTGATGATGGTTTGGTTCTCATGTAATGTCCTCAATATAAAATTATTATACAAAGTAATGAATTCTACCTCAAAATAGCAGTGTATCTTCAAACTAGAAACCCAATTGCGTTTCCTGAAATTTATGAAGGTAGAAGTGAATTTGTTTTGCACTGAATCTCTGTAATTCCGCAAATTATTGAATTTATCTTTACTTTTTCGTATACGTAGTACAGATTAAGTATAGTAATCAACAAAAAATTGAAATATCTCCACTTTTAGACCTCCATGGGTTCGAAAACCACATTTTTGGAAAATATCCGTCTATCTGTCTATGACAAATATATTCAAAACCGTTTTGAGCTACATGGTTGAAATTTGGTATACAGTCTTTGCATCACATTTATAGATTTCTATAAAATTTTGAGTAAAATTTGTTCATAGGAAATTCGTCTGTCTTACGATTCAAATATAATTTAACAATATAATTACAGAATGAGGAGAGCTAGGCAAATAAGATTAGGTTCACAGATTTAACATCTTTATTGAAGACACTTGTCAAATTTTGAATCAAATCCAGCAAGGGATTGACCGTCCGTCGGTCTGTACTTTTAGAAACATGCAAACGGGAAGCCAAAGTCTTAATGACTTAAATATATCAAATTTGGTATGTGATTTTTTGAGTACAAGTGTAGTTTGTGTCAAATTTTTATTTCAATCGGTCGGGAAAAACGCGTCTAAAATATAAATTCGATTTTTGAATACTATTAATCATATGCCAGAGATTAGTCGCCAAATAATTCGCGAAGGATGACACGATAGACTCAGGAAAAATACTAAATTCGCGTCAAAAGTTAATATTTCGTAACTGTTGTACACCAATGCTATGCAAGGTGTTCTCTGGAATAAAATCTTTATTAGAGGGTATACGAGAAAGTTTTTGGAAGACCACTTCAGGTGGTTTAGTAATATAGTTGTGTATAAATATCGATTAAAATGTACAGTCGGAAGTTTAATTAAAGTTACATTTTTATTCAGAAGTTTTCAATGAAACTAATTAAGGGAAAAATAACTCTGCAAATTCTGTTTGTGTCATGTTACTACATTCAACAATGTTCAAAAAGAATTCCTATTTTCTTTGTGGTACTCTCAAAGCGTTTCGAGGATCTTCCTCAATTAATTTCTGCTTGCTTCATTTCTTCCGAGCAAATTTTGCCGATTAAAGAATCCGTCCACTCTTAAGAATATTTCGCGTTACTAGTGGTGTCTTTACAAACAGAAAAGTTCCAGGCTGTTTGCTAAGGTTTAATGTACCTTGAAATGAGTATTTAAGTGTGAAATTATTATCGAAGCGTATCTACAGTTATTACAGAAGCATTTCCAATCGCTTTCTTCAAATATTGGTTTTCTCGAAAGCAGAGTTTTTTTTTAAAATTCATTTTAAAGATATCGTCGGTTTTTAATTGAAAAACGACACAGTTGTCATTGTTTCCGAACAATTTGAAATTCTGTGCAGCGAACTTTCATTTGGAAGTATAATAGTTTGATTTTATTTCAAGTTTTTTTATATAATCTTAAAATGGATTATTAAAAATCGACGAAAAGTGAAGAGCAATTATATTAATATTTAAAAAGATATTTTACATAATTTTATCTCATTAACATTTAGGGAATTTTCGGTGTTTTTATGAAGTGACGTCACTTTTAGATGACGTTATTATTTTATCGTTTGGTTACTTGTTTGTAATTAATTAATCTCGAGCTATACAGAATTGCGAGAATATCGTTTAATGTTTTTGATTTTTTAAAAATTTAATTATCGCACTTTGGCAATATGTAACTTATGTGTATTTTTTACGACTTTTTGTATACTTTATAACTGCTCTTTTAAGAATTATAAGTGTTTTTCAAATTATCTGTAAATGTGTTAGAATATAATTGTAAAATCAAGCCACATTGTATTATCTAAATTTTACCACACATACAATAGTTTTCAGAATATTCCAATAATAAAGAAATTTTGAGTGAATTACTTTCTACTATTTAATTGTTACTTTCAACTACAGCAACCCAACACATACAGCGTCATGGGATTTGAGTGTTAAGCAGCGATAACCTTTAATTAATGCACATCAAATCATTAGTGGCTAAATAGTGGTCTAATTAGTGGCTAAACTTTTTATAATTTCGAAAATATTTAAATGCATGAGGCGAATTGAGGCCATCTAACTTATTGCGGTTCGGTATTATTGAATTTGGCATAGAAAGAAAGTCTTTTTTATGGGAGTTCTATTGTTTTTGTGTTTAAAAAAAGCAATCTTTTATTTATCTAATTAGTTATACTTCTGCGTTTTCTAGTTCATATATACATGGACTTATTAACATAGAGCTTTCATTACCGGATTTTGTTTAAAATCTCATACATATTAAAATTTGTTTGAGATAAGACCATACATTGGCTATGTCTGATGTCTTTCAATGAGCTACTGTCCTGTTCATTGTCCATCCACAATGTCCATTCTATGTCCAGTGTCTTTCAATGAGTAATCTTGATCGTATATACATGGGCAAGCAAACAGATAGTCAGACTGATCAATATATTTCTAAAAATAATTTTTCTTTTGAAGCCGGGAAATTTGTAATCTTAAAGAACATCGAAATCATGAAATCACATAATATTTGAGTTAGAAAAAAATGTTAAATGTCTGTTTCATGTTGGAAACTTAAAGTCTTCATTTGCTATTAAAAGTTTCTACAGCTCTTTCCCTTAATTCTTACTTTCAAAGGGCGTAGCGCTTATGATAACCCAATTTATGCATTTATGTCCAGCCTTTAATAGTTTTATGTGTTTTTCCCTCAAACTTCTTTTTTAAGGGAAAATATTTTTTTTTTCCGTTGATAAAATATATTAAAAACTTTCTACTGAGAGTTAAAATAAAAGAGTAGTCTAGAAATTATCTTCTTCAGATAATTTTTCTTCATATTTTCTTTATACTGTTCATTTTGCGCATGCGTCAAGAAACATTTTATTAAAAAAGTGTGAGGAAAGATGAAAAGAGGAGGTGTTTACATTTAGCAATAGGATAAAAGCAGATTATTCGATAACAGATTCGGAATAACTGATAGTCTTTGTGCGTACCAACCTTTAGTGAAATAGAATCGTCGAAAAGTGCTAGTTTCGGAATTCGGAAACGAATAGTATACATATTTACAGCAGATGTCGCTTAATGTGTTCAGTTCGTGACTCGCAATGAAATTTTTACTTGTCACAGCTTTCAGTGGACTCATTTTAAAGTAAATTTTCATGCCTCATAAAAATTTCAATTTTGTCTTCTCAGCTCAAAGGTTTATTTAAAATTCATTTCTTATCGTAATTCAGTCGCAGGTGACAGTAGGTTTTGCTGTTCGAGAAATCTCTAGGCAGATCTGTTTACACGCTCTTTAGATAAAAGAATTTGAACCGCATCGCATGGAAAATACCTCTCAAATGTTTCCTTACAGAGATTCGAATATCAATTCATTATCTCTGTTTGAAAATGAAAGTTCAGTTAATTATCTACAAAACTGACAATGTTAAAAGATTTTTAATTACGATCACATTCAATGGGTATAAAGCAATTCAAAAATCTAGAGCAACATCAAGAATCAATTATTCGCAAATGAATGATGAAATAATAGATGTGATTTGTACAAGAAGCATGAAAATGGAACTATAGATCCTAAACCTGAAACTCAAATTAATTTATAGCACAGTTTACAGCATTAACCTCCAGATGGATTTGAATTTATTGAAGCAATTTATATAGTTACGTAGGAAAAACTAGAATTGTTTTTATTATAAGCTTATGTTGGTATAATAAAAAATATTCTGTAGTTGGTATTTCAACTGGGGGCAGAAATAATGCTTGCACACAGCAGTAAGAATTTTTTTCTGCTGCTCGTATTGTCATACCATCATTGAAGTGTCTCCAACCCTTTATTTGGTATATTTTCCTTGAAGCAACGTGTTTTCATTGGCTCTCAAGAGGGATCTACAATTTCACATGTTTTACATGGATATTATATGCCTGCCTTCGTACACAGACAACAGAGTAATAATTAAAAAGAACAAATGCACTTAGATTTCTAAAAATTAAATAATTGATTAAAAAATTGAAGAATATGTGAACATATTATATCTTACTTACTTAGTATTTGTACCCAATACATTTTTATTACCTTCTTTCATCATTTTCAAATTAAAGGATTAAAACTGTGAATGATGTGATTCATAAGTGGAGAGGACAGTAAATATTTTCAAGAATTTATTTTAGTTGTTACGAAACGCACGATTTTACCAACTGCAGAATTATGGTGCGAATAAAATTGCATATTATTTCGTAATCATAAGAAAAATCTACTTTCTTTTCAGTCTCTACAGTGCAAATAGTATTTTTTTTTATCTGCATTTAATTTCGATTTATGGATTTTCAAAATTGTATCGAACTTCTGAAACATTCTTTACTAGACAATATTATCTAAAACTAAAGAATGACTCATTTTTCTGGCAAAGTTGCAATAGGTACAAATTGCTGAACTGCAATTCCCATGTGTCTTTACAACGATATTGCAAAATACTGATGTGGTATTCAGACTCTATGAAACCTAACGTTTTAAATGTAGTGTATTGCACGGGATTCTTTATTTCTGGTCATTGTACTTGAAACAGGAAATGATTCAATATAATAGATTATGATGTCCTTGTTTTACGATATGTTTTAGAATATGATGAAATCGAATCAAATTTTATGTAGTTTCGATGTCAATAAACTTTAAGAGAGAAATAATGAAATATTTTTTCGGTTTGAAGAGAGTTTCATGATATTTGCGATAAAAAAAGTAATCCTGATGTGGCGATTTGTAATCAGAAATGCAATAGGTTTCAAATTTCAAACTTTGTAAAAGATCGAAACATAAGTTCAATATCAATTTTGAAGACAGTATTTGGAATTATAAGAACTGTCTATAAAGTTAAGAAATATAGAATTAAGGGCCTTTCTCAAAAGCTATATAGCCGATATCAAATAACTGAAGAATTTCTACAGATTTACAGATATAGGGCGAGATTAATGGACTTAGAAGCTTTGGAACAGAAAATAAGAAACTGAAGAAATTCTATATAGCTACATGAATTTGAAAGATTTAAGGACTTAATAAGTATGCACCCTAAAGTAAAAAAAAAGATTAAAGAAGATTTAGATGTTTAGATGAACGAATGATAAGTGATTTTTAAATATTTGAATTCTCTAAAACTAGATTACTGAAAGCAACGAACTAAAGAAGCTCTCTCTATATAAAGGAATAGGTGAGATTTAAGGAAGCAACTTTACAGCAACATAAAGGAATTCTACATAATTAGACAAACTGGCGAGTTTTAAGAACTGCCGAAGAAACTTCTTGAAAGATATGTAAACATTTACAAAAAAAAATATTGGTAAGTTTCTCCTTGAAAAATTGTCTTTGTAATACTTTTACCAGTAGATAGAACTTAACAGTTACAATATAAATATTAGATTTTTGTTGATGGAAAAGAGCCAATAGATGCAGTGATGTAAACGAATATTTAAAAGAACTGAATAAAACAGCAATAGATAATGTTTTAAGAGAATACTTCAAATTTGCAGAGCATGGACTTCTTAAAAACAACATTTTGGCATCTGAAGCACGTATATTAACATGTCAAAATAATACTCATAGTAGAAAAATGTATTGTAATAGAACAATATGAAAACGAGTTAGATTATTGATATTTCTGGTAAAATTAAACATTTCAATACAGTATTCAGCAGTTTGGCAATAATTTTGGTCGAATCAATTATTTTATAAGGAAACGAAACATTTTCATCCCTTTTTCACACACAAAAAATTAATTTAAAATCATTAGAAATATCAAGATGTTTTATTATTAATTACAATTGCTTATATGTAATAGATGAAACAGTAAGCATGTATCATTTTATTGAAACTTTTAGAATTTGTCACTGTTAATGGAAAGCACTTTCCATCATCATCAGACAAACTACAATGACCAGTTGGCAAAGATTTACTTTAAATGAATTTGAATTTCAAACAGTATAACATGTAATGGCTTTTCAATTAATTTATACAACACTTGACATTATTAAAATGTTATTTACCTTCAGATTAATTCCATATAGCAAGTTATAGAATTGTTAAAGCATTCAACATAGAAATTTATTAATGCAGAATAATAACTCGATGTTAATATAATTCAATCGCTTTGTGGGTCATATGTCTACAATTAACTCATTATTTCATTTACTCATTACTACATTTAACTCATTCAAAATAGCATTTATCTTAAATGATTTTGAATCTTAAATGATTTTCGCATATTAGAATGTTTAATGTATAATTATCTTAGTAGTTCTTGAAATACTAGTATGAAAGACAGAATAGATATGAATACATATTTTATAGTCAAAGAAAAGCAATTTTTATATTCATTAACATATATCAGGTGTATTTACAAATTATATATTAATATTTACATTACAATAACTTTATTACAAATTTTAAAGTATGAAACAAAAGTTATTATATTATTTAACATTCTCTATGCGATATTAAGACGAGGTTAAGCGTATTTTGCAAAACAAATCCGGTTGGAATTTTTTTTTTAACCTGCAGAAGATAATTTTTTAAAAATCATTTTACCATTCTAGTGGATTTAGAACAAAACAAATTTTTATCCATTATATTCTGAATTTAGGGGTTTTATCTGTTTTTTGAATCATTTATAATCTCAAATAATTGATAGAGTTTTTCCGATTCGCCGCCTAGTTAAAAAAAATAGTGAAAGTGATTATTTTCAGCTGTTAGACGAGTCATTCAGTGTCGGGGTTTATAAGACAAAGCGATAAAGTTTTAATTTTTTAAATCGGGAGCAATGATTGTTTCCGTCATTTTTTTTCTTGAATAAGCGATTCATAGTTTTTTGCTTTGATCAATTCCAAAACTGGATCATCAAATAAGTAAAACAGGAAAGGCACCCCACAAACTCCTAGGTACCTTAGGTTGCGAGATGTTTTTTGAGATGATTTCAGGATAATTTAGGTTAGTTCCGTCTTTTGATTTACCTAAGACCATGTTATTTAAATTTCAGAACAATATTCCTATAATTTTTTTTCTTCGTGTTTTAAAATGCGCTTATAGATAAATGTGAACCCAATTGTGTCAGTAATTGGCTGGTTAACTCAAATATATATATAATGATATTTTAAAATCTTAATTTAATCCAAATTAATTTCCAAAGCTTTATCTTAGTTTAGCCCATAGTAGTTTCATTCTCTTATTTCCTGATCCAATTCCTTAACTTTACTTAATTAATTCTTTACTTAATTAATTCAAGAGAAGTTTTCTAAAATTGCTGAATCGGCTAAACGCCGGCACTTTCACTCGCTCTGCGTGAAGGGACAAAATACCGCTAACTTTACAAATTCTTCTAAAAGATCCCAGTGTTTCCCTTGCTTTTTGGTTGACATGCCATGGAAATCCCCATTAAAACATCACAGTATATAAGACAGGGATAATTTGTTTCTCCCTCTTTCTACGCCACTTCTTGACTAATCTGTTGCTGTGAGCGGACGTGCCTTGTCCGCGCCTTCTTGTAAATAAATTATACCTTCCCGGGAGAGAAAATAAAGCGAACTTTAAAACTTCAATGAGTTTGTCTGCCTTCGAACCAGCATTCTGTTTTAAACAAAATGATGCTTACATATATAACATTTATTTAAAATAAAATTAAGATTATTTGACTTTCATATGGTGGATATGCCAGATATGTTGAAAAAGACCGGCAAAGAAATGTTTTGTTGGATAAGCTTAGAATAGAAACTACTTATATAAAAATTCAATTAAAATCAATAAAGAAATATTTGGATTTAGAAATTAGCCGATTAAAAGAATTTCCCAAATTCTTATTTTTTTAAAGTCCCTCAAAAGATTTATTCCGAAATTCAACGCATTTTCAGTTTGCAAAAAGATTATTGGATTATGAAACCGCAGACAACATACGCTAATTCGTCAAAAAAAAAAAAAAAAAAAAAAAAAAAAAAAAAAAACTTAACGATGTTATTTGGCGATTGTAACACATGTAAAATGCTTCCATTTCATTCAACAATGCATTCATTGCTTTAAATGCACGTGTACCACTCTTACATGTTGTCTAAACTTCCAGTTAATTCCTGCAATTCAATATTTCCCCATTTCAAATGATTGACTTTTTCTATTTGATATTAATTCACCGAACATGCTTTTTTACTGCTGAAATAGGATATTTTTTATAGCAGAAATAAAATTTTTATAATCTGTACAGTTTGAAAAGTCATTGACCTGCAGGAGGATCTAAACTGGCATTTTAAAACAAGTACCTAGTTTATATAATTACTTTGGCTAAATACTTGTTTATAAGCATAATCAAAAGTGGATTTTTCACCGATTGATATGGGATGGATCGTTCGTCATATCAAACAATCTGTCATTTGGATCTACCTCATTATATGAAGTCATACCTCAGGATTCAAGTACAATCCTGTACATTTGTTGACATCATCCATTCGCCATTCGTTGATCATCACTATCATTGTAAATAAAATATACTTTCAGGCGTTGTATAAAGTTATTACTGCTGACTTATAATTACTTTAAGAGATAGAATTCAATGTTTTCAGCAAGGTATTACTTTTATAACATCGTGTTGATTTCTGCGTTCATTTCTTTATATGTTCGTTATTTTTACTCCATGACAGAGCCCGGAGCAGATCTGATCTCTTGCCTCTTTTGGATAGAAGAATATTTCCTGAGGTAAAGAATTTTCGCAAACTTTACGTTAAGAATAATTCATATTTATTTGATGCCAGTACGTTGACTCTTGATCCGAATACTCCGATGCTGATAAACGATCATAAAATATCTTTTTGAAAAAATTTCTTTTCATTTTTTATGTCTCTTACAATTTTTCTTGCTTTTCTCGCTTAAAATTATAAATAAGAAATTAGTCGGTAAACTAGGAAGGCTGTGAATTGAAGATTGGATATCTTTGATCTGGTTGAATCAATTAAGAAAATGATCTCCGGGTGACTCTCTGGCTCTTGTTCGCAGCCGACAAGATCAAACCACCCTCACTCGCTTCCTCAGTGGTCATCTTAGATCATTAAAATATTCTGGTGGCCCCAGGTGCTTTGATGTTTGCAGCATTTCCTCTAAGGTGCAGGCTTCACCTGAACACATCCGTACCTGCCTGGGGCTTAGCAGACGGGATATGACAAACAGTCCACTGATGATTTTGGACTTTTTTAGGGTGCACAATATGATGGACCTGATCTAGCCCTGTTGATCTTGGGGATAGGCAACCACAGAAAATGATATATTTTGAAGATACATTTTGCTCCAGATTCTCACTAATTATGAGAATTATTGGGATATACCTATCTTAATTAATGCAAAAGATAATATAAAATTATTATTCTAAACCAATTTATAGACTTTATTTCCTTGCATATGTCTCTAATTTTGTTGCAATTGATGAAAAATTAATTTCAGCATTGGAATTTAGATAATCCCCCCCCCCTCCGTCCTCTCTCTTCCCTATACTGGTACATTCTTCCCCGGGATCACGAGCATGTTGCTGAGTGTAATAGCCAAATTTTAAAATGTCAGTTTTCTTATTCGTCAATTCTTTTTATTTTTAAATATGCGATAAATGTGCTGCTTCATGAACCATACCCAAGATTTTATTAGATAAATAACGTTTTTTATGCATATTTTTTGTAATTCATTCCTTTTTATTAGTAGTAGATTCCTTAAATGCATCTATCTCCAATAGTCTTCACTAATTTGAAAGCTCTTATCAGAGCTGCAGATATTTTGTCCTTTGAATGCGCAATATAATAAAACTTTGGCAAAATGTATAATCAATTTCGATTTTTTTTCTTATCTGCGCATATTTAACGTTAATAAATCAACTGAATCGACAGAACTGAATACCAATAGGAACTGAGTTAATGTTTTTGATCCAGTCATTTACAAACTAGATTATCGATATTTTTTACACACTTTCATTTAATTTGATTTCTTCCATGTATGTGAAGACGAAATTTTGTAACAGATTTTCGACTCGCTCCCTAATGTGCTAGAGATTTGAATTTTTGTATACATTTGTATAATTTCGTGATTAATACATGCTTTGATATTTTAAAATTTAATAATTAGTTGAATAATTGAATTATTTTTGATTTTTCGTACGTGGCGCCATCTGGCGCCAATTTGAGAAAAAGTATCAAAATAGAAAAATATTTATAACAATAAAGTAGAAATTAAAGACTAAAACATCAAAAAGAATAAAGAATAAAATAAATTAAAAAAACATATTTTTTATAAAACGTTTTTAACGAATTCTTTTCATATCGCTCTTATACCATTTAGTCGGAATGTTTTAATATTAATTTATTGTTGTATAATGTTTAATATAAGTAAATTGAAATGAAATTTTAAAAAAATCTGTTATTCTAAACAAATACTTATCTGATTAACTACAAATAAAATATATTTTATAAAAGTTGTCCATAGTCAGAATATACAATTATTGAAAATTCTAATTTACATTCCAGTTGCTTATCCTGCAAATTCCGCGGGTTGGAAATCAGTCCATTTTCTGTTGTATCCCACGTTTTTCTCAATTTAGAGTGTTTATTTTTATGATGACAGATTTTTGCTATACTATATTATTAACATGTAACCTATAGTATCAACTCACTTTCTTTGAAAAATATTTGAACTTATTTGCAAACATCTCATCTAAATAGTGATTTTAAAGAATTACGCAACCAGAGGATTAACAGAAATAGCGTTTTGGAACTAGCAATGAACAAATTACTCAGTTTGGGCATGCAAAAATTACATTTGAATTAACATTTTTTAATTATGATAAGATTTAATTGAAACATTCTCTGTGTTAATATTTATAATCTGTTTGTATTGCAAAAGCTAATTTATGTTGGGTTTTTTTAATTACTTCTTTCTAAACACAAGTTTCCAATGCTATATTTATACATCGCACAAGTTATCAAGATTCCAAGCCTCGCATAATAGTAGATAGTAAAAATAAAATTTGTTATCTAATTAAACAACCTGGAGGGAATCGATATGGTAACATTTAGTGGCAAGCTTCATTTTCTGGGCTTAATGGAAAATCTTGGATATAAGCAGGGAAAATAATATACAAAGTGCACTGAAAAAAAATCAACAACGAATATATTAGTGATTAATGCAGATATTTAAAATCATTTTTGGCCATGATAATATCATGCCTTCGTACTTGGGAAATTGTAAAAGTTTTAAAAATTTCACCATTTGTGCCACATATTTTTTATTTTGAACAATATTTTGGCAGCAGGGTCAATAAATTTTCGGAATTGGGCATCACCGAAATAAAAGGTTTTTCTAAAAGGACAGAAAATAATATGACGATCTGGTCCTCTACAGATGCAACGATTATGAAAACGTAAACTAGAATGCAGAGATAAATCTTTAAAGGCCTATAACTTGTGATAACGCTTATAACCCTTTCAGCATTGCCTTAAAGTTTAATAATAAAATTAACTTTTTTTTCTGCCATTGTTATAGGGTTCAAATTTCTGTGTCACATGGCTGAAACATTAATCATTATTAATACTGAAAAAAAGGATTCGACAATCATAGACACACAGCATAATTCAAATATCACAATGAAATATAATTAAAAAGGTTCCAATTCTGTTCACAAAAAGTTTGCAAATGAGCAGTTTGTACATTTAGTCATGAATTGACGATAATATATATTACAGTCCCCAATACAAGCAGTTATGCAACTGCTAAATAATACACAAATTTTATATGCTCTTTTATTGAAATAGGAAATAAAATAGCGGTTTACGGAATATTTGAAATCTTCTTATTGTAGATATAACGGCAAATAAAAATATAAAAAAAATGATATTTTTCTTTGAAAGAAACAAAAAGATTTTATCGAAATGTGCTTTACTCAAAAATAAATAATGGTTAACTTAGATTATTTACAAAATATTTGATAACTATTTATAAGTTAGGTAATAAAAATATATATTAACAGATAAGTTATATTTACGTGAAATTTCTGTTCGTAACTTAACTTCGAAATGAAAATTTGACCAAGAATCAAAAAATACATACATTTGATACTATTCTTCAATTAATTTCATTCCTGATTAACATTTGCCTACCAAAATTTAAAACTTAATATTAACTTGCTTTTACCTAACTTTGCATGTTTTATAATTGTATACTTCGGATTTTGTTACCGAATTTTTCCCTCATTATGTATTAAAAGTTCTGAAATTTTGTATACTTAACGGAACCCAATTGACAATAGAACATTTTAATAATTTTAGAGCTCTTAAGTATTAATTAATACATTAATTGAGCTAAAAATATTGTTTTCAGATGTGTGCTGCAATCTGGAATTCATTTGGGAAAATATTCAATTTTAGATTCTATTATATTTAAAATAATGAATTATGAAATATATTAGGGACTAAAAGGAAGAAAATAAGAAACTTTTTAAATCCGCTTTTAGTTTTGTACTGTAGAGGGACGAGACTCTTTTAAATTTTATTATGAGGTAAATGAAAATAATAGACGAGTTTCAGAAACAGTTATTTAATTATTTTTTAACTTACACATTTCATATAACAAAACAAAAGCGAACACGGAAATACACGACACTCACTTCGAATACAATATAATAATAACCCCCAAGAAGGATCATGGGAAATATAACTTGATGTTAATAAGGTAACGCCATCTGTTGTATCAAAAGAGAAGGTAATGGAGTTATGTAACCTCTACAGTAATAAAAAGTAGAAATGATAAAATTTATCGAACTTTCACGCATGGTATGTTTTGTAACGTCCAATTATTTATGAAATATAATAAGACCAAAGACCTTCAAAAGTATATATAACTCTCAAAGTATAAGTATAAATAGGTCTAAAATAACACTGCACCGTTATAACATGTTACGTTTTAGTTTAATGAGGCGTCAGCAAATATTTAACGCAATCTTGCAATAGAAACCACTATGATCCAACAATAGAATCTTTTTTAGTTAGACGGCCTTGAGCATTAAGGCATGGTTCTGAGATTGCTCAGAAATTGAATCAGAGCCTGAAACTTGTGGATTTATTTTCCGGTTTAGCTTTTAACGAGCATCAATCAAAAACACTTACGTCGTCGACATCAAAACGTTGAGAGATAAGCACTAGGGTGGAGCAGAAATGGCCTTACAAATTTTTTTTTTTCGATTTTAGTTTGGTAATAGTGGGGAAAAGTTGTCTTTTAGGTTCATAAAGAATAATTGAAAATTCGGTTGCAATATTGCAACATCTTGAGGTGCCGCAAAGAGCTTGAAATTTGAAAAAAATTGAAAAGACAGACAAATTTTAAAATGGGCCTTTAAATTTATTTTAGTTTGGTAATAGAGAGGAAAAGGTGCCTTTTAGGTTCAAAAAATATTTTTTTAATTGGTTTTAATACTATAACATTTTGAGGTGACGCAAAGAACTTAAAGTTTGTAAAAAATTGAAAAATTATAAACTTTGATAAAAAGAATTTTATGAATTTTTCGTGGATATGATGTTAGAAAAGATAGTTTTAAATACATATATAAGCACTACAACTCGAAAAATTCTTAATTATAAAATATAGTTATAAAAAAATATATTGAATGTTAAATTTTGTTTCTTACTTTAGTATCCTTCATGATTACACATGCTGCAGTTCAAAATCTTTTCTTCTACTTCATTGTCACATTAAACCGTTTTTTTTATATAAAATTTTGGCATATTCACACGTGAATCAATTTTTGCTCTTATGTATCCTTCTCTTGCGACTGAATCACAGACATTTTGGGCCGATTCGGTCACCAGTTTTGCAGCTCTTTCCACGGCTTGCGTGTAACAAGGAAACCGGAGAAAGTCGATAACCGAGTCCACTATATTATTTGGTTCAACTTCAGGTGCCTTTAGTATAAAGTCTTTGAGAGAGCCACTGGAAACATGTTTTACAAGGGATGGGGGTTCAGTTACGTCATATTCAGACCATGAGATCATGTCCATGTAATCATTTGCATCGAAGTTTATCTTTAGAACTTTGAACTTCCTAACTATGTCTCTACTTTCTGTTCTTGCTTTTAAAACACGTTGTAAACCAAGTTCTCTTTGAATTTTACGTTCATCACTTAGCACGGATAAAAGTATATTTTCTTGAGTAGCAAAGTACCCATTTCTTTGAATAATGGGATCTATAACGGTTCTTGAGATCGTCAGACAGATGTAGTGAATATCAGATAGGATTAAACAGATGTTTGGAACCATACGTACATGATCGTTTTGACTTAATATTAAACCACACAGGTACATACACTTTCACAACGTACTCAGCCAGAATCTTAGGATTTTCAGTTATCACATACAATCGAAGTAAGCGACTGGCTAATGTCAACCACCTGGAGAGAGCAAGTTTTCCAGGATTTCTTAAAGATAAATCTAGTCAGCAATTTCCACTTGATACAGTGATTGGATACACATATCCAATAAATATTTTTGATCAGTACTTAAATCACTTTTGTCTTCCACAAGAGGAAGGTTATTTTCAATTGTCAAGAAGATAACCACAGGAAGACTAACACAGTTCTCTGGCTGCTGACCTATTTCGCCTTTAAACTCATTGAGTCCTTTCGTTATATCATCTAAATGACAAAAAAGATGTCGCAATGGTAGCTCATTATAATGGAAGAAATAAATTAACCATTTTAAAGGTCTTCCTATTTCCTTTTCCATCAATGAAATCACACCATTAATATACCCAGTGTTTACAACGGTTCCATCACACCCAACAGCAGTAAAGTTCAAAAGTTGTTTGTTGTGTTCTTTATCTTTAAGAAATTTCAGTATACTGTATGCTATGTCTTTTCAGGTACCAGATTTAGGTGTTACATGGCCTAAAAACTTTGAGTTTTGGTTCCTCTATTAGTGAAACGTGCACTTCTGAAATAACTTTTTTTATACAACTTACTACCTCTCTTTTCTTGAACAATTGTTATGTCTTTTCTCCCATCAAAAAACAATCCTCTATTTTCGGTTATCTGAGTATAACGATTGTCTTTAATGAGAACTCTTCGATTTGTTGATCTTGCACTTCTAATTTTCATCCTGTTTATTACATAGGTTTTGTCTTCTTCTGTGATTATACCCAAGTGCTGTAAAGCAGCACTAGCTATAGCTGCAGCAGCTATATCTGATATTCCTATACGGTCAACAATGGAAGCTACAGATGGCAATTTAATACGTATTTGAGTGCTTTTCTCTTCGTTCAGTTTCGAAGGGTCTGGTAGTTTTATCTCTTCTCGTCTATTTGATGGATCTGGTTGGTCTGTCTCTTCTTGTGTGTGCTCTCTTAAAGAACACTGTTGTTCTTCAGCTATGTCAATAACCATTTCTGGCACACTAGTATTTTTTGCCCGTTCTGGATTAAACTTAACTATTCTCTGTAGTTGGTTACTTTTTCTTCCTTCTCTCGTCCGCAAAGCGCTTGTGGTAGCTACATCAATGTTACCTATAACCATTTTCCTGTTAGAGCGTTGATCGTTTAGAAACTCTTATTCTATAACTGGTATTTTGTTTTCTTTTATGCAAGTGCAAGTATTAAAATTTACACATTTACAAGCAGCAATATCAAAAAAACGTTTAGCTTCTTCTCTAAATTTTCTGAGGTTCGAAACAAACTTATTTGAACCTTTACTGCGTTTAGACTTTAATAAATTCCTGTATTTAGCACTAATATAACAATAGCACTTCATAACAGATTCGTAAGCAGGCAGTTCAAGCAAATCACTAAATTACTCAAAAATAGGGCATTCTGACATTTGTCTTGTCTTCACTAACTTAACTTGAGCCATTTTTACTAACTACAAAGTACACGAGCGCATAAATTCACAAATCAATTACGTTAATCATTACGCAACAGACGGAATGGAGACTCAAACTCAACTGCACCAGCTCTGATCTCATCACCAAACGCAGACACAACTCCGCCTCCCCTCAATAACATCTACTTCAGTGCTGACTCAGCTTCCTGGATGCTATATCAATGTAAGAGTAAAATTGTTTTTATTTTTCTATTCATATTATAACGCCTATTTAAAGCTTTCTATTTTCTAATCGGGGCTCCAAAAATCTTTAAAAAGTTGCGTTTTTATGAAAATTTAACGTCTTTGTGGCAGCACAAGACATACTCTAATATTTTCATAATTTTGATTTATCTTATCTATATCAAAAGACACCTTTTCCATGCTATTACAAATTAAAAATCAAAAGTTGATTATTTCGTAAAAAAAAAAACTTTAAAATGTAGCAAAAATTTCAATTTTATGAAACTTTAACGCTCTTGCGGCACCTCAAGACGTACTCTAATATTGCTCATATTTATAATTTATTTTATCTTCACCAAAAGCCAACTTTTCCGCTTTATTCCAAATTAAAAATCAAAAGTTCGTTCGTTCCACCCTAATATGCTCTTTTGCATTGTTCAGTAGAGTTAATCTTACTGACGGATATTTTTCTTATCCGAGAAATCTAAATTCATCGTACCCATACAAAACCTGAAAGAATTTCCGGAATCTAGTTTCGCTTAAAAGTCTCAAAGGAAGGCAAGTTCCTCTGTCTGTATGCAAAGTATGCACTCTGATAATGGCCCATTATTGCTATCTAAACCATTTGATTTAGTCATTTAGTCCAATTAAAAAGATTATCTAAATTGTGAAAAAGAATTAAATTTATGTACAAAAGACAAACAGTAATGAAAATTTTTTTAAAATTCATGCGCTGAAAAATTTTATTGTTCTTTTGCTGCTCTTTTATTGCTACAAATGGGCATATTTATTGTTTCTGTTAATTGTGTGGTAAAAAACTCATTCACGTCATGTACGACCAAGTCATTTGAAGACTAAACCCTTTATCATGCTATGATGTTACAGACCAGCATTCCAATGCCTTTTTTTTATAGTTATTAATTTTTCAAGAAAAAAAATTCAGTTATTTTTTTGTTGCTTGTCTAACTATAAAAAATTTAAAAAATATTTTGCACTCATTTAATTGTTTTATATTGAATGACAAAAGAATACAAAAAAAACTGAGTTTTGATGTTGGATCAACAAATTTATCATTGGTTCCGGCATCAAAACAATTACTGATTAACAATTCCATTGTGTCCTATTTCATAGTTATTCTTAAAAAAAAAATCAGCTATTTCTTTGTTATTTGTAAAACTGTAAAAAATTTTGAAAAAAATTATTTTGCTTTCATTTATATTAAACGACAAACGATTGCAAAAATAAATCTTTGCAGTTTTAAGTTGTATCAACAAATTTATCGTTTGGTTCCAACATCAAAATAAATTTGCCAATATTTTATTTGTAAAATTTACTCTTGATCATACAATAGAGATAAAGAGTATACGCAATATATGTATATTTTATAGCATTCCAATGTCAATAAATATAAATGTAGTAACTAAAACGATGAAAAGCTTTGTTATAAAATACATTAAAAAATATTTTTAAAGTTTATTAACAGTAGAAGGAAAATTATACAGAAATAAAATTTATATCACAGATAAATTTATATTTCATTTATATTTTAAGTGGTGTAAAAATGACTTTTGTATAACTATACACTCTGGAAATATTGAGGAAAAATTTCTTTTAAATTTTAATTCGAATCTTATTCCAATTTTTTAAAATCCTTTATTAGGGGACATCTACTATCCAAGTAAAAAATATATTTACCAAATTTCGAATCTGTGAGCTTAATAAAGTTTCCTACTTTTTGTTTATATGTTTTCGAGTTTTTTTCCCTCTAAATAAGATTTATTCAACTCCCGAAGCATCTGAGTTTTCGAAAATTTCTTTTTCTACGACGTGATTTTGAAAGACATTCTTTGGACTTAGATAGGAGGCGCAAGTGTTCCACTGCCGTTAATTAATTGTTCAATTAATGTCAACATGCTATTCCTAGAGTCATTTACGAGATAAATTCTTCACAATTAGTGAGTGGACATTTACATTCGAGATTTATTGTTGCCGATAAATTTTCCGAAATAATAAATGGATAAATTTACACTTTGTATAGCCGGATATTTTCGAAAAGGCTAATGGGCGATTCTGTTAATTCTTTCACACGTACTTTAAAATCGTTTCTAAGCTTCTAATTCAACCATTAAGAATAAAAAATTTTACGCACTATATTTTTATAAATATTGCAAAGTGTTTGTAGAATAGATGAAAGCGTATACTTAGCATTAAATTCAATTATTTGATTGCTTGAAATTCATTTAAATGTTTTTAAAATCGCAGCGTATTTTAAAAGCGTTTTTTAGGTAATAATGAAAAAAAAATTATAAAAATTCATTCTTATTAACGAATAAAATGTGGAAGAAAATATTTTTACCACAAAACTGGAAGTCAAAAAGGAAAGAAGTTAAGCGCTTCAAGAAATGCTGTAATTAAAAAGAATTTCAATCATAATTGTAGAATATTTTAAATTTCTAATGGATGTTCAGCAATTTTTGTCTTGTGTTGTTCATTGTAACTTAATGTTTTTATAATATTCACTAAGCCATTTTTAAAATTTTGTGTTGATCTCTAAAATTTTGATCAAAATATATTTTCTATTTCCTAGTATATTAATCTAAATCAGTTTTAAAACTTATTGCATTTAATCCTTTTCTATTTTTTATAGCATTTGATATATTTTATAATTCATTATTAGTAATGTTGAGGAATTTTGGAATTTTTTTCGGAATTCGCTAATAGATGCTTATAAAATCAAATTTTAATTAAAATTAACCTATAATAAGTACTACAAATATTAAAAAGTAGTATATGAAAGTTGTAAAGATTAAGAATGGTAATTTTCATGATTTGGTAAAAATTATGAATAAAAAAAACTAAATTATTCTTAGAATTAAAAAAGGTATTGCTTTAAAACTATCTTTAATGGATATCGGCATTTTTGAATTTCATTGGAGATTTATTTCCTCTGATAAATATAAATAGCGCCAGCGTCCTGGCATAGGGGTAGCGCATCTTCAGCGTGATCTGGGCGCCCCGGATTCGAGTCCCGGTTTGGGCATGGTTGTTCTTCCTGTTCTATCTGTGAGATGCGTGAATGCGCCCTCCTGTAAAAAGGGGTTGTGCAAGCGAATGAGTGATGCGTGAGTAGTCAAGTTGTACTCTTGACCCAAGTTGGCTCTACGATTAAAAGAAGAGGCGCTCCCCCTTTAGGCTTAAATCGGCTGTCTTTGAACAGTGGGCTTGTCCGTGGCAAGTGCCATAAGAAACAATAACAAATATAAATAGCTGATCTTAATGATTAGTTCTAATCAATTTCACTCATGGAAATAACTTCATGTAGAAATCATCGAGTATATCCAAAACTTCTTGGTATATATTTATAAAATTCAAGTACTCTCTTCATTAATTCATTTTTCTTTGAAATTATATGTTAGTGAAAGGACCAATTAGGAGTTGTCAAGGAGAAATCAAGGTGCCAGTGTCCAGAAATTAATGGAAATTGATTGTCCATTACTTTCTGGGTTCAATCAATATTCAGCATTGATTGGATATTGATTGTCTATTATAGTAAATGACTGAAGAAGAATGGGTTTTTTTCTCCCCATATTATTTTGCAAGAAAAAGAAAATCCCATGAAACCAAACAGATTTTTCTCTACTGTATAGTTTTAATTCATTTGAAACTGGTAATGAAATATTTGTTTTATAAAAATATGTTAATTACCTATTAATACCATACAAATCATATTTAGGCCTGTTTAATTTAACATAATATATAATATATATTTCTCCGTAATGGCAATTTGAATTTTTGTTGATTTCACATTTCAATATGTCCCCTTTATGTAATTAGCATTCACGATTTGAGCTTAGTTGTTTCAAAGCTTTTATATTTATCAAACAAAATAAAACGTCTTTCGATGATTTAAAAACAGCTTTCAATTTTAAAGTTTACCTCGCAATTTTGACACGATATAGACCAATTTAAACTTGGTTAATAAGTGTATACGCTAAATCTTCAGATAACAACTAAACATGATTTCAAATATTCTGTTTTAATATTGCAATTTCAATGAATAAAACCAGATGGGGCTTTTTCCTTTTTCCGGATCATTGGAAGATATGATTTAAAGTTATTTGCTACTCCCTAAAGACTGATATTCATGTTTTGTTTCATTAGAAACTAGCTGCCTTCGGCGACGATCTAGTTCGCGAGAATATTTGTTGGGTTTACTTTCAATTAAATATCTTGTGCATATCTTAATATTCATAATTCTCATAAGAAAACAGTTTTTGGCACCAAGTTAAAACAGATATTAAAAGTGTATTATTCTAATAGCCTTATACTAGTTTGGTTCATTATATACACGAATCATTTTAACAGAGTAAAGACCCATGACAACGTTGTGCTGTCAGGGAGATAATTTATTTTCTTTCACAGTAGTGTAACTTCATTCTATTATTCCTTTTGTAAATTACACAGATGCTATCAGAATCTTTTTTTTTCTACGCTTTTAAGAATGGGAAAAAATCTCTTGAATAATTATTTGATTGAAAAATGGAACTGACTTCAATTTAAGTTCTACAATGAAATCTATTATTTAGAATAATACAAAAATATTTAAAAAATTATCAAAATTCAGAAAAAAATTTTGCATGACAATTAAATTGATATTGTTACAAAAAACAATTATTTAAATTTTAAAATGGTGTAAAAAATCAGTTTTGTGTTGCAATATTTTGAAAATTAAAATAAAAATGCTTCAAAATTTCGCCCAAATTTTTTAAATTAATTTTTAAAAAGAAATTACTCAAAGTTACACATTTCCACTCTTTAAAGTGCATTTATGCCAGTTTATCATTTCTAAGTTAAATGGCTTAATCTATAGAGCGTCAAAAGATACTTTAACACAACTTTATTATTAATAGAGATTTATCTTATCATCATCATGCATGGGATTAGGCGATAGGACAGAGAATTACAACTTTCTACGTAATAATAATAGAAATATACGAATTGTAATAACTGATAATAAACTATAATATCAGATATTGTTGGTGAATTGAAAAATACAGTATTGAAAAACAGAGACCTGTTTACTAATGTATTTGATAAGTTGCAACTTATTGCAAAAAGCTGATTACAGTAGACAAATACATTATTTAAAATTAATTACTCTAATACAACTTAACGTTTTCTTTGTAAAAACGATACATCACTATTTAGCTAAATACATTTTTAGAATTCTTTGATTCCAATAAAAAGTTTAAACCGAAATAATTCAAACTTTATTCTAAAGTAGGTTAAAAAAAAAAAAAACATTTTCCAGTAAAACGAAAATAATAGTATTGAAAATTCTCAACCAAATGCATTGAATTTGTCTTTGTTAATGCTTAAATGGTGTAGAATAAAGCAGTTAACAATTGTTTTGCAACTTTTTACAATTTAAGAATCATTTGTTGAGATGCATACATACATACGTGGAGCCGGAGAAATTGCTTACCCATAAAACTTTCGTACCATTAACAACGAAAAACGAAAGAAAACTGTCGCAAACTAAGCCTAACGATTGTTATGAATATTCGATGAAAATAAATTGTTGCTTCCTTTTTAAATGGAGCGAAAATAAATAAATTTGGGACTCAGTGTAGCATCACTTTATTGGAAATTAGCATCGGTCTTCTTTTGGCGCCATTTATCAGTTTTGGAAATCGATCAATATCTATAGAACAACAACAAATGATTGTTTGCTATGTAAGATGAAAAATTCAACCTACCTAGAGATGATAAAAATTATTCATATTTTAAAATGTAAGAGAGTCTCCTTTATTCGTCAAGAGAGAATACTCTCAAAATGGATATTTTATTGTTTTTAAAATGACTACTTTTGAGATTTGTAGTATCAATAGTTTAATATTTAAAAGCAACCGATTTTTATATGAATTTTTTCTGTTTATTCTTCCGTGTATAATTCTCGCATGCAAAAATATTATAATACTGATACAGTTCGAACTCGGGATATTGAATAATTTTGATGTTTCGAATTTCCCTGTGCCTTTAAATATATTTTACAGAATAGGTTGTATTTCCGCATACCCGTATCTATCGTGTGTGTGTGTGTGTGTGTGTGTGTGTGTGTGTGTGTGTGTGTGTGTGTGTGTGTGTGTGTGTGTGTGTGTGTTAGAAATGTGATGAGCTAGATATTGATCTCACATGTTGTCTCTATAATCATTTTGTAAATTTAATAATCATTTTTTTTTGTTCGCTTCCTGATATGTTTGCAGTACATATCTTATTTATTTTACACATTTATCTTTTGGAAGTCAGTATACAATTTAATGCTTTCAGAACGATTAAATAAAATTAATTTTGGTTCCTTTTTAGTAGCGCCATCTACTAATGACTTGTAGAAACAATTATCTCGAGAGTAAAAAAAAAATAAAAAAAATAGTGGTTTTAATATATAAATAAAGTGCGTTTAAAAAAAACTGCTTTTATTTAGATTGTTTTTAAAAGTTTACGTCATTCACTTCATCAAATAGTGAATAAACAAGAAACAATTGTATTATAGAAGCGATTTTAAAGCGTGGTTGCCAATCAAGACCTATAAAATATTGAATACATTAAATTTTAGAAGATAGTGGGAAAAAAAGAGAAAAATGAGCCTGTTAATCTGATACAATGAAGTAGATTAATTTTTAATTTTTTCTAAAAGTAAAAAAAAGTTTTAATGAAAAGTAGCCAAAAATATATCAGGAATATAAGTGGAATCAAACCATTAGGAATGCCCACAGACTTTTTTTATATTTACTTAATATGGTGCGTTTTTCATTTAACACCTTGCCATCCACTTGAATCACTTATGATTCACACCTGCTTTCTAATTGGACACTTCCTTCGTTACTACAATTAAGAGATAGCAGAAAATGGATCATCTAATTAGAAAGCTGGCCTACATCACAAATTGGAGAGGTGACATCGAACATGTTGAATTATTTGCCTGTGAATTTTTGACCTCCTTTCTGAACAACTAAGGCCACATTTTGATGCAATTGTGATTTCCAAGCTGCCACATTTCAAATCTTAATATCCTAGCTTATTTTATTTTTGAATTATCTCTTTCTCATACAAGTGGATAAAATAACAGAGAGAAAAATCAATCAGTTGAAATATTTATTCCAAAATTTTACAAAACTGCAATTCTAATAATAAAACCACTTCCAATTTTTTTTTTTTTTCATTTTTCTGCTTTGTTGCAGCTTTGAATTATCATGTAGAGAACAAAGGATAAAAAAAGTATCTGCAAGTAGATTTTGTTCAAAATTTGGTTAAAATCTAAAATTTTTGAGTAAATATAACCAAATACTCTTAGCTTAGTTTCATTGCATTTTTGAATTGGTTGAGACAGTGGCCAATGTCTCATGAAGGCCAATATAATTCCATAAATCAGTTTTCAGGTTCAAAAAGATCTAAAATATGGAGATTCAGCCTACTGTTGGGTTCGAATTCTTAGATGATCATAATATTTGTATTCTGTATATAAGAAAGCAAGAACAAAGTTCCCTTGGGAAGAAGATAATTTTTAATAATTATGCGAATTAATAGTTAAGCTATACGAATATCGGTCGAGAGACACGTGACTATCAAATACATGAACAAAAACACGTGGTTTCATATGAACATTTATAACGGAAAAAAAATTCTCAATGATTAAGAACTTTTTTTTAAAGTATATGAACAATGTTGATAACTCGCATAATTTCTTTTTGAATTTCAATCTAGCAAATAAAACTTTTCTTGACAAAATACTTGATAATATTTCGTGAACATGGATTTGTATTCACACATTCATTTGAAAATAAATTACATTTATTATAATCTATACTACTAATAAAAAACGAATGTGTACGTGTTGGCATTCTACAGGCCAGATCGTCTCACTTTTTGCTACCAAATTGGGCACATATATATATTTTGAAGGGAGAAAATTGCACTTAGAAGCATTTTCAAAATTTTTAATTAGAATTCTAGTTAATTAAAATTAAGCTGAATTTTAGTCTTTTTCCACGATAACTTCCAAAAATATTTTCGCACAAAAATAAATTTTACACCATTTTAAAATTTAAAAAAATGCCTATTAAAAGATTAAGAACACGACTATTTTATAATAAAAATTTTACAATATTCCATCCAGTGGGGTTTTTTTTGTAATAAATTTTGGTAATTAGGGAACGATTTTATGACCACTTTATACTATAAAGTTTCCACAAAATGTCTTGCCAATGGATAGGATGCAAGATTAAAAAAATGGAGAAATATCGGCTGAGTTCCGTTATTTGACTATGATGCAAAAATTCAAAGTCGATCTCAAAATAATCCTCCTTTTGTTTTAAAACCTATTCATATGTAATTAAAATAACACAAAATGCGTAGTAGAAAGACAAACGGAGATCATTTTATGCTAGTTTTCAATCTTATAGAAGGTTATGTCAATGTAATAGAAGGTTATGTAGGTACAGCATTATTACTTCATTTGGCATTCCGCTTAAAGTTTCTAACACATCTTGAGTAAATTACGATTAGAAAGCACACATTTCGTTTACTACGAAACAACGTCTTATCACCTTGAAAGAAAAGCATCTTATTCAAAGGTACAATTCTCTTTTTAGATAAGTCTAAGCGGTCACTACACTTTCGCTGATAGCGAATATCTCAGATGAAAATGAGACTGAGATATGAGACCTTGAAGAGTAGTTTTAGCAAGATTGCTAAAAAAGGCTCCAGAGCTCGAACTTGAACTGTCAAATATATATATGAAAGCTGAGATGTACGTCAGTCTTCAAGTGTCTGTCAGATAGACACATTTCACTGAATTCTTTTCTGATTTTTAAAAAAATGTTTGACCTACATATGCCATCAATGAATTGTGTAAAAATTTAGATATCACTTAAAACTGACATTCTTAAAAATAAAGTGACTATTTTTGTTTCTTTTCAATAGATAAAATAACTGCTAAATTTGTCATTTATTAATAGACTCTAACTAATCTCTAAACTAATTAACTTATACGCATAATTAAAATAGTTTGACATCGAACATTTTGAGTATAAAATTTAATATTAAATTTAGAGGTTAATAAGTCATGAATGGTGGGGGAAAATAATTACTCCTTAACTACGTTAGTTTTCCTATTATTTAATTAGATGATTTGTTCTTTGAAAAAGTTACGTCTCACGGATTTAATTAAAAAATTCATAGGGTGGTTTCCATGTTTTTTTTGTATCTAATTAATATCTTCGAATTACTTAATTAACTCGGTACGGTGGATGCATTATGAAAAGATTGTTTAAAACGCTTTACAGAGCAGACCATTGAATCTAGACCTACCAATTATTGCAAATCGTCAATTCTGGAATAACAAAAGAAAAAAATACAAATTTTTAATTGAGTTTTTTGTTAAAATTTATTAAGATGCTAATTTTATCTTTTAACAGATTCGGAGTATATTAATATACAAAAATTATTTTTTGCATGAATTTAAAATTCAAAAAGTTTTCTTTTTAATGATGTCAATTTTATTTCATCAAGAATTTCCCTTAATTTTAATAAATTTTAAAATAATTTTTGAGCCTTGAGTGCTACACTTAATGGATTAAGGCAATTGGACATAAGTAGAAAATATTCATATAAGTTACTGATTTACAATTTTAAAAATTGCTTATTAAGCTGTCATTTAAAAAGTCAATAAACAAAATTTTTGCATATTTATATGACAACGGATAAATACTTCGTAAAAATTTAGAAAAATATTTAAAAACAAAACAAAAGTATGATTTCAAATATAAGATTACAGTCTGAACTCTTTTTATTTTACTTTTAAATATTGAAGATTTCAACTTTAGACTGGAAACTGATTATAAGTCAGACTTATTAAATAATTTATTCCTGTAACGCGGAGTAGGTATCACATCTTTCACGCTTCTGAATTCTGTGGAATTAAAGGCACATACCCACAGCAGCATAGTATGAGTAACAAGCGCCTGAGCTATAATATAATTGCATTCACACACTCCACCCCCAACGTTATCATTTTCTTAATAAGGGTTATAGAATATAGGGATTTTTACCCTTTAATGATATTTAATATTAAAAAAATGGTATAAATTCACTAATGTTTCAACGGCGCCCTATAAGATTAGAGCCGAAATAAAGGTTTAAATACTCTTTTCCTTCAGTGACTACGCCATTGCAGTCCCTTGTTTTATTACATCTAACTTTTTTTTACATCTAAGAAAAAAAAATCAAAACTTTTTTAATATTAAATGTTTTCTATTTCCGTACAGAATTAATTATCAGAGGTATTTTTTTTGGAACTGTAAGATAATGATAATGAGATATGTAAATGTAAGATGATAATGAGATATTGCTGGATAAGTAAGCAGTTGCTTGCTTTCCTGGTGGGCATAACAACAGATGAAGATGAGAGTCGAGTTATTTCCACTCTAATGATGGGGAGCAGATGTTGGATGTAACCATTTATGGTTCCAGGATCTCAACTTTAGTTTATCATTTTCTACTGTGTACAATGTGGATGATTAAACACATCACATTAAAGCAGTTGATAGTAATTCTTTTTTTCCCGCTTCTCATATGAGAGGATCTGTTTCGAAAGCATTAGTTAATCAGATTTTGTTAAATTTCGCTTTATACGCTCTTACATACGTCAATGAAGGTCAAACCGGTACGCTGTATTTTTTGGAATTGCAAATAATTCTTAAATAGTCACATCACAAATAGTTGTAAAGTTAATGTTTAAATTATTTATATACCGATTTATTGATAACTTAAGATTAAAATAAAACTTACTTTTTTTATATATTTTATTTTTTTTTAGTTAACTGTGGTGATCTGGTCGCCATATATGATTACAGCTGTGAAGTCATATTGAAATAGTAATAACAGTTTAGATAGTGCAGTAGTAGTAATTAATTATGCATTATTATCTACTATTTATCTTAATGTATCATAAAATTATATTTCATTGCAACGAAAATGCTTCACTTATTGATATAATTGAATAATACAAATTTAAATATATTTATTATTCTGATTATAAATACTACAGATATAGGGGTCTTGAAAAAAAATGTTATTACAATGGTACATATATTTTTTAATCTCATTTAACAATATTTGAAAAACTCTTCATTTAGAGAATCAATGAATCCTTAACAAATTTTATTCGTGGGGATTTGAACACATGTTAATCCATCAACCGACTTGGCGCACTACACTGTGGTTGCTGTTTCTCAGTCATTGCGCTCGCTAGTGACCTTGACGTAATGTGAGCTCATTTACCATAAATATTAATAAATCAAAGCAAACTCTAGTTCTGTTCAAAGTACAGTATGTAGATGTTATTTTGCATCTGTAGAAATTAGAGAAAAAATTGCTAAGTAAGCTTCAGGGCTGAGCCTTATGCAACCAATAAATAATATTGTAAAAAAGTGAAAGAATTAATGTTTGAAATGCAATAATAGTGAATAATGGGAAGTTAATATATTATATTATCATTACGCAGTTCATTCTGTATTTTTCAATCATCTTAATATTTTATTTATTTATCGAGAGCTTATAGTTTATGTTTTTGTAAACTAAACTTTAACTCAATTCGTAACTTTGTTGCATTTTCAATCGAGAAAGTATAATTTTTATATCTAATATTAATTAAGATTAATAGTAGTGTTAGTGTTAGCTTTCTACATAATAGTTCGGTACACTTAGAACTACTAAAATTGGCACAGATACACTTTACAAGGTAGAGTCAGCATTTCGGAGTGTCTTTTTTTTCTTTCGAAATTTGTATTAATACTATAATTGGTTAGGTTAAAGTTTAGCGTTTTTCCTCGAAAACTTCCGAAAAAATTCGATTTTTCCATTAAGAGCAGGATAAGTATGTTTCATATGAATTTTTTTGAAATTGTATTGCATTTACAATTAAGTTTTAATTTCCGAAATGAAGCAAATGCCAACCTTTTAAATGCATGTCTATTTTGCACCATGTTGTTACACTATCCTGTGATATAATTGGACAAATAAAGTTGAAAAAAATTGGGGAAATGCATAGTACAATGAACAGATTGGTATCAGGTTTCTAAAATAATATTATATATAATGTGTGTGCATAATGATATTTTAAAATTTAATTTAATCCTAATTACTTTCCTAATTTTTTTTAGCCTAATTCAGCCCATGTCAAAGACATTCTAAAATATTCTCTTATTTCCTGATCCTATTCCACTTTTTCTAATTAATTCAGCTGAACCTTTGTGAAAATAATTGTGTCAACGGTTCCCACGTGCTGAGTGAAGGGATAGAAAATCGCTGAAGTAAACAGATTCTTCTAAAGGATCCCTCTGTTTCTCTTGTCAAGGTCGACATGTGTGAGAAATTCCAATGAATAACGACACGTATTAGAAATCTCATGTTATATAAGACCAGGTATAAAATGTTCACCACTCTTTTCTTCTTTTCGCTCTGTGTGGTGTGTGTGTTTGTCGCTCCTGCTTGTGCATAATGTGTGCCTCTCCTGGATAAAATAAAACGCCGTCAAAAAATCGAAAGTCTCTTCAATGTCTTCGAAACTGCCTTCTGATTAGCAAATTATATGCTATATATAATTATGTTTAAAAGTATTTTGCTGTGGACGTCATTAAAATTAAGTTATATAAAATATTTGATTGAAATTTTTAGAAGGCACCAATCTCGATGGATCAGCTGGTCGTCAAAGGCGGTTAATTATAAAAGTGATAATATTTTCTAGCCTTAAAAATGGATCCTCAAGGCAGTGGGATGATGTAAGAGATGAAAAGCAAATTATATTGGTATCCTATCGCCTTACTTTTGACATTGAACGAATTAGTACATAATGGAGGTTAATCCTAAATTGAGGAGGTGCGGTATCTCAGACCAATTTTCAATTTTAAGATCAATTTTCGGTCACTCCTATTCCTTTTTAAGTCCAATCGAATGAATTGATCCTGTGTCTTCTTATGTCGTGACCCTCACCATACGTCCATTTTTTCCGGTTTCAGCGGATTCTTTTTTAAATATTTCTTCTATTTCTTAGCGCCATGCCTGTGAGACCACACTTGGTTTCTATTGTTTTCTTCCAGCGTGTTTTTAATTTTATATTTGACAATGCGACTTTTTTTGATTGTTGGGTAGATATTTGTCTCAATTCGGTTTTATTGATTAGTCTTTCTTTAAGTTTTCATCAACATTACATTTAGAGAAGATACCACTGAAAGGAAAAAAGAGCTCGGGAGAGAAAATTACACTTTGGTGAGAAAGACTGTTAAATGGCAGTTAATCAGATTGAGATACTGTTAACAAAATGACGATCCACTTAGATGGATAGCATATTTTATTTTTTGTTGTAACTAATATAATCTAGTATAGCTTTTGTCATTTCTTCTTCATTTTGATTCATTTGTAATTGTGGAATTAATTATCGTCCCATTAAAATTAAATATAAAACTATTTTCTATTTACAATAGAGCTGTGAGAAAAAAATTCTGCAGGAGCTAACTCTTCAGAAAATTGCATCTCTTGAACTTTTTCAAAATATAGGTTTCATATCGATATGCTTGAAACGGAACAATTCTGGACACTTTTTTCAATTGGGTTGAATCGTTAAACATTTTGATGATCCCACTAATCCAGGAATTCGAAACTAACTTCTTTTTTATTAGACTTCTTAAAAGTTATGTAGTGAATTTTTTAAAGCAAGTTCTTTTCTAGACAATAAATTGGAATTAATTCGGGATATTTAATTAAAATTCGGGAGAGATGAGGGGCACTTTTTTAATCAGGGTGAAGTCTAATCAAAGAATGTAACGTTTTATCTAATTCTTCAATTATTAAAAATAGTTAATGATTGAGAATGAAACTCAAAATGAATTTAAAAAATATAGGATAGTTAATTTAACATTTTTTTTTTTTGCTGGATTGTAGCACAGATCAATGAGTTGAAGTCTGCAATTTTTATTGTTCTAATTTTTATTATTCTAATTAATTTCTCACTTTAAGGAACAGCTGGAAATTATTTCCATTATTTTCTTTAAGCAATTTTATTTTGTATTCGTCGGTGCATTTTTTTCTGTTAGTGGATCATTATTTGATCCTTTTTTAATAATTAGTTTTGATTTAATTGTCTGTGAAATTTTTTAGTTAAAAAAATTTCAGGAATTTATTGTTTATTTTTAATACTGCTATAAATTTACATTAAAAGTGCGCTACAAATTATATATATACTTATTTCTTAAGCATTCTGCCAAGATGCATGAGATTTTTTTATTACAACTTTTATTTAATCTGTGACAATCGGATATTGTAAAAAGTATAACAATCCGTCCAGACGCCCACATCTTCTAGTTATTTAATATAAGCCTTATAAATAAATTCAGGACAAATCCGGAGCAAATAGTAATATTCGGAGACTTTCTAGGGTATTTGAGGTTATTTTACATCTTATAATTTTATTATATCCCTCTTTTTATTTACAAAGACACAAACAATTTCCTTTAATATGCAGATGAACTTCAGAAAAATAAACAAAGCTTCATCTTCGGTTCATAAAAGTTTATCACAGTTTTATTTTGTTTATCTTTGCCAGAGGCGCTCAGAGTTGAGAAAAATATGATCTGATGAAATATGGAGTGATGCACAGAAAAATTATTATGGTAGATTTACGACTTGGTTGGGAAAAAAATTATCATCGGCATGTTGACTGAGTAGGTGTCTCAACACGTTTTACGCCACGGGAGACGTACATGGTTAGTCCCATAAGTTACAAATTTTTTCAAGTACTTCATATCTGTTAATGCACTAATTGTAACGATAAGATTAAGCTATAGGGAAATATCGCAACATATTATACAATATTTAAATAATATAGTAATAGATAATAAAGTGCAAGTAACATTTTGTAATCATAAGCTATCTTTTTTTACATCAGAGGAACGTTATATTTTTTTATGTTATCTTTAATTTTGTAATCTATGAAAGATTTTCGTTACATAAACGAAACATTACTTTTTCACTTTCTCATATACAAAGTACTTATAAACGTCAAAAAATTCGGACGCTAGATTTTTACGCATTTCCATGTTTCATAGCTCTCTGAGTTCGAAAACCATATTTTCGGCATTATTTCTGTCAATCCGTCTGTCTGTCAACATGATAACGCAAACACACTTTGATTTTTATGGTATGTGTATTTATTGCCAAATTTGTAGATATCTATTAAGTTTTTAAGGAAATCTATTCCGAGGAAGTCTGTCTGGCTATCCTAATAAAGAGAACATGATGCTATAAAATGAAGAAAGCTAAGTAAATAAAATTTGGTACAAACATTTGAAATCTAAAATGTAATTATAAATCTAAATTGTAAATGTAAGTCTAAATCTAAAATTTCAAATTTTGGACTAACTAGATTTGTTTGTCGGTCAATCTATACTTTTGCATGCATGTAAACACTCATAAAATCAATGATGTAAATAAATGAAATTCGGCATGCGATCTTGTGATTACAGTTGCAGTTAGTTCCATATGAAATTTTGGTTTCAATTGGTCGGAAAAAAGGTATTCATTATGACGTAGATTCAGTAAAAACGCCAAAAGATCTATCTTTCGTAATTATTGTTTGCTTAATGCCATGTAAGGCATCCGCGTCATCTAAAATATATATTCGCGCTTTAGATTCAGTAAAGATACTGGATTTATTCCAAAGATCCATATTTCTTAACAATTGACTTTCAAAGCCATGTAAAGCTTTCTCGGAGTCCAAAATACATTTCACTCGTCAGATTGAATAAGATTCACACCAAATATCTATATTTCGTAACTATTATTTGCCAATTCCATACGAGGCAGTTTTATCTATGGTTCACAATTTTATGTGGGGAAAGGGAAATAATACCTTTATTCGAGATTATAAGAAAAAAATTCTGGGAAGACCACCTGGTTTATACCACCTTTCATTTTATAATACTGAGTAATTATTGTTACATAAACGGCATGTTACATTTTCTTATGCTGGTATCAATAATGAATTTATTTTTTTTCTCTTCGAACCCGAAAAATAAACATTTTTAAAGGTTAAGTCAATATGTCAGGCTATGATCATCGCAATTTAAAATGAGGCAAGATAGACAGAATGGGACCTAGTACGAGTCCTAGAAAAGTCTGGAGGTACTCGTCAGTAGGAAGGCTAACTGATGTTCGTATGCATATGATTCCGGATATTTAAAAAGTACAAACATCTAAATAGGTCAAACTTAGCAAATAATTTTACGATCGGAAATGTCAAAAGTTTTATCAAGGATATGCACTAATAGATCATATTAGCTATATTAGTATAACCTACCGATAACTGGCTACTCCGACCAGCCCGAAGGTGCACGAAAAAATCTGAATGACCAGACTGCCGCAACAGCAACACTAGCGGGAACTATGGTTGAATTCTAGACAATCATCTGCCACCGTACAATATTTATATTTACACTTAAGCTGCAGACTTCTGTTAACATTGGGCAAATTAAAAAAGAAACTTTTTTTCCTTCATTTTTGAGTAATTTTATCCCCCTCCTCCTCTTTTTTTTAAAAAAAAACAACTACGCGTATTTATATGAATATGATTTAAACAGGAGAAAGTTTTAGGATTTTGCTTTTTGCTAACAATGGGCGATTATAACTTTTGAAATTATTCCACATAAATGCTATAAATAGCTTAATTTTCAAATAAAAAATTACATGTTATAAGATAAAAAAATACTTTTTAATGCAGATAATAATATGAGAATTTAAAGGATCTCTTTGAGTTTGGGCTCTTATTACATTAGATGGGGAAAATTGTTAATGCATTTTTAGATTTTAAAAAAAGTGTCGAAAATTACTTTATTTTCTTTTGAAAAGAATTTTATTTGTAAAATTTTTAACAATCTTTAACATTTACTGCCATTAATGAGTTTAAAGATAATCCTATTTTAATTTCAGAAATAAATTAATTTTGTTATAATTTTTTACAACACTCGAAATTCAGTAAACGTTCAGTTGATCAAAAAATTGATCTGTTTTTAGTATAAATATTTGGAATAAATAGTCCCAGCTTTTTTTGGAAAACACCATGTCAATTAGCTAGAAGTATGCGTTTTTCCTTAAAATCTGAAATGACTACAGCGAACAAAAAACTGAAGCCATTTTGTTAAGCTCTTTAAATGTCCCGAAAAAAGTTATTTTGCTGCATTTACGAAAAGCTAATTACTGCTTAGCAAAAATACTTGGTGTCATTCTGTCACCTCCATTTTCAATACAAATTAAACAGCAACCACTTTATTTTTGAAAGGATTACTCGCCTTTAACGAAAATGCAGTCAATAGGTGCAAGCAATTAACATAAATCTTGACAACAGTGCTTTGAAGGGAATTTCTAATTAGAAAATGAATTTTGCAGGACGGAAATTAAACGAACGTACTTTTTTTTATCAAGCGAACTAAAAGGTTTTAATGATAAAATGTATGACATTACGGAAGTTGAAAAGCTTGAAAAAGTCTTCCTTGTGTGCTAATATTTCGGCGTATTTTTTCATTAAGCATTTCATTAATTTTTTTTTCTTTAAATTAATTGACCTCTTTACGAGCTTTAGTTATTTCTCTTTGTTTCCAGGAAACGCAAATAAATTTGTTTTAAGATTCGAATTCAGCATTTTATATAAAAAACTCTATTTTACATTGTATATTAGTTTTTCAAGAACTTACGTAGTAACACATTAACTATAGAATCATATCGAAAGTCTCATACATTCTGATTATTTAAAATATTTTTTAAATGGTAGCATTTCATATAAAATAAGAAAGGAATTTTTTTATTAAAAGCCCCATGATTTTCTCTAGTTTTTTTAAATCTAACTTCCGTATTTATTTTATTTTATCAAAATTTTTCTTTACTACAAATGACAAATACGATTTTTGAAATTTAAAAACATGTATACATGGTGGTTATAATTAAACTTCTCCTATAAACAGAATCATACAACGCAAACGGGTGGACGGATTGCAACGAAATTTGGTATATGCATTTTATACACGAGATGCGCTCTCGGAATTTCGAAACAAATTTTAAGTTCCAAAATGTCCACCAGAAGGCGCATTTTACGGAAAAACATTAATTTTAACACAATTAACAACCAAAACGGAATACGAAAACAATATTAACAATTCAAAACAAGAATTATGAGTAATAAAATGTAAAACCGGAAAAAGCTGTCAGTTCTAGGAAAAAATGTCGAGATTTGAATGCTTGCGAAGAAGTGGTAACTTGATGCAATGCAGGTTAGGGTAAGAAACGTTTGCAGTCGTTGTCATGTTTTATATCGATGTTTCCAGCTGTAATGATGAAGGTATCTTGTTGCGACGTTGAATGACTTAAAAACTCCATAAAACTTCATATGCGGAACATCACAACTGATCAGTTACGATCTGCTGTTGAAAATACTGTCTATCGACTTGAAATTTTGCAATTGAATGAGGGTGGTCACATGGAGCACCTTTCCTTGTATCGTACTGGACACGATTAACAACTACTCCTCTTGCGCAATTTCGTCCTAATCTCTTCTTGTTTCTGCAAACCAAACTGTTTTTTTTTGTTTGTTTCTCAAACAGCGTACTGTTATTTTTTCCTTACCTTTACTTAATGTGGTTCGATGACAAGGTGATCAGAAACTAGTCAATAAATATTAATATTGTTTCTGTATTCTGTTTTGGTCGTTTATTGTGTTAGAATTAATGTTTTTCCTGGAAAAAGTGCCTTCTGGTAGATATTTTGGAACTATTTTTTTTATTGAAATTCCGTGAGCGCATTTCTTTTATAGTCTAAATACCAAATTTCGTTGCAATCCGTCCAACCATTTGCGTTATATAATGCTGTTTATAGGAGAAGTTTAATTATACCCACCCAGTATATCTAAAGTTTTCTCCATTTCTACCACAAGAGAATTGAAAAACGAAATCATCGAAGTTCAAAATATTCGATCTCTCGATGAGCATGCAAAATCAATGCTCTTAAGTTCTTCATTTTTTTGTCATCAGAATGGTACAAAGAAGGTAATTAGATCATTAAGGATTGGAAGCATTAGTGAATCTTTCTAGAAAATCGCAACTTGAATAGAAAATTATTACGCCTCGGGGAATTTTGCTTTCATTAGCGCTCCTAATTAGCAGCTCCTGCACTCATAGAAATCACAAACATTGGCTTTAGTCCAATTAAGAAATAAAAGGTGTTGACGGGTGACATTTTTCTTCTATTGAGATCTTGAAAGCTCCACTCCTTGGAAAAATTTCAGTCTCATTTTGTTGTTCGCCTTCTCATTAATGCAATATCCCATATTTTTTGAAATCGTGTCTGCTTCAGTTAAATGCATCGGCGTTGAAAGAAGTTGAAATGAATGAACATGGAAAAAAATTAATTGTTGCCATAGTAATTGTGGTATTTGAAGAATAACTGATTTATTCTGTATAATTTAGATGCTAAGAAACGTCTATAACGTTACAACGTGTTATTTCTTTTCATTGTTTGAAGTTCATAAAGTAACTGGATGAATAATCATTGGTAATATTGTTTCTGCGTTTAATTGTTTTAAGACAGACCTTTTTTTTAAAAATAGATATTAAAAATGCAATGCATATTTACAGCTCCTACAAGCTAATAACCTCGCTGTGTAACATTGCCACTCAAGTCCAACGGATGTGATGGTATATAAAAATGTGTGATCACAACATAAAAAGAATTATAGTAAATACATATTACTATGAATGAATGAGTTAAAGTAAAATACCAATAAAAATATCGAAAAATTAATTGGATGCATTTTGCATTGTAAGAAATAGAAGTATAGCCCTCTAGTGGCGATAAAGAGAAACAGGTAATGAACATCTAGCAATCGGAAATAGAGCGTCGTTAGGATTTACCTAAATTGTTTTATGTGTTAATTGTGTTGCATTTAATTTTTTCTGAATGTATCTAATTAGATCTTAAAATATAATTTTGTTTGAGCAAGTCTGTTATTCTTAAATCAGACGGTCGCAAATAGGCCTCCAAAACATTTTTTTTTTCTTTTATGAAGTTAGTAATATTTCAATTACTTGTAAACAAACTAAACTTAAAAAGAAGTCTAAAACACTTAAAATGAATTGTATTAGAGTATTGATTTGATACCTAAAGTATAAGAAGAAAAATGGCTACAAGTATATGGCACATGTCAGAAGCTGTGATTTGCTGTCGTTTTCACAGGGAAGCCATCTGTTTAGCACAAAAAGATTCAAATAACCTGAATATTCTGTGTTCGAAACTGGATGCGATGATTCCTTGTCTGCTTCAATTTTTTTTAATTGGAATCATCCTTAAAGTTCCGTTTATGTAAAGCTCCTTGTCAGAAGAATTAACGTTATTGTTTTAGAATTTTGAACCATTTTAAAGTGAACTGTAATAACTTTGCAGTCATTGAGACATACGAATTGCTCTTAGTAGTCATTCATCCGATTATTCTCATTTTAAATGATGAATGGGTCAACGGATCTTGGTATCTTCAATCGCTTGATCTTCGATTTTTTACCGCAGAAACAGCTGTAAAGTTTAGTCTACCTGTAAACTTTTGACTCTCCTTATGACTTTTAATTTTGATTGTTAGAGAATTTCGCGTAATGTTCAGAGATCTCCGAAATTGCAAAGTAATAGTTGAGATATATGTACTGCAGTTAGAAGTCCTTCTTTCGAATAATTTTGGTAATTACTAACCTTTATTTTTTGGAAATATACGCAACTAAAATTATTAGCTTTTCCCATGTCCTTCATAACTGCAGTATTTCTATCTACATGTTTCGCAAAATTATAAAGAAAATTGTTAATTTCATCGATTCAATTACAGAATAAAATTTTAAGACTTTCATTTACGATCAATAAGACACTCATCTCAGTGATCCACTAAAAAAATCAATACCCTCTTCAATATTATTAAAACACTCATCTCAGTGATCCATTAAAAAAAATTAATATTCTCTGCAATATTATTAAAATAAATTTATGAAATTCTTGGCACTTTTTTATAAGAAATTCTAGACTTTAAATCATTTTCCAACATTATTATGTAAAGTTTAATATATACGTAACTAACAATTTCTGAAAAAAATTTGTAAAAATTCTTTATTTATCTGTTACATATCGAATCAACTATTACTTTGAAGACGAATCACCATTTCCTTGTTTATATCAACTTTCATTCTTACAAGTAGGAACATTTGCACAAGAATGCATTGATTTGCTTTCTGTGTACGAAAATATGACATCGAAAAAAAATGACAAGAATTTTATTAATCACCACGTTTTAATTTCCGCGTACGATTTGTATTTTTGCTATTTATCAATTGGATTAATGTATAATAGTAATCGAGTATTATATTAAAATCACATTTTTATCTGGCGTATTATTTTCAATTTATTTAATCCTTTCTATTTAATTTTCTTTTACTTAATTGAAGATTCTCTATAGTTAAAATGGCTTATTTCCGTATGCATGACCTGCTCTTAAAATTTGCAAATTATCTTTTGAAACATCCTATATATATTTCACAACATATTTAGATACAAACGCTTAATTCATATTAAGATATATATTTCACTACATATTTTTTATCCTTTTCTTTGCTTTTTTTTAAATATAAATTATGAATATTGTTACTTTTCCAACGCCAAAATATTTTTTTATAAAATTGATGGAACTGGATAGGGTTGAATAATTGTGAATAAGTTCGAAAATTTTATCAACAAAACGAAATCTCCTCTTATTTAAAACGCTATAACAGCGTCACATAAGCGTTACAGTGTTTTATTATAACGCTATAACAGCAATACATAATTTATTTAAATTAATATATAACAACATAGTAGAAAATTAACTGAGATTTTATTCCATAATTGCATAACATGAGAAAGTTATTGTTACAGTAATCCAATTTCATATTGAACTACCTTTTAACAGCACACCTCAGATAATATGAAGTTTCGGCGGCATCATTTGAACATATTGGGAATCATTACCTAGTGCATAATTGGAAACATAACTGACAAGAATATTTCATGTTCTTTTGTTTATGTTTGGGAACTTTGCAGAATAATGAAAAATACTATTTTTATTTTTAAAATACTATTTTTATTTTATACCTTTCTCAAATTTTATAAGAATGATCATTAATTCAAGGGATGATATTTTCATTCTTTAACTTCACATTTCATTTATTTTGTATAGTAAGTACCCAGTTTTACATTTTGTCGAGTCGTGTACCATCTTTCTAGTGACCTAAAAATTGCCACACATGAAATTTCATAAAAAGGTATTGTATTAATTGCTTTAGAAATCCATTATTTCTACTATCTTATTCAACAGGATGTAATTATTTCATGCAACAGATTGCTCTTCAATTGGGCTAGGAAGATTTTTTTTAACAGAAATAGATTGTAATCGATGCTTTTATTTAAAAAACAAAAACTCTGTACACTAATATTTCTTAGCCTACATAAATGAAATGTTTGATGTGATAAGCTATGATGTAAATAATAACTATTGATAGAAAAAAATGTTTAATAATGTTATGCATCTATGTAATGTATTTAGAAGAAGCAGTCTAATATATGATCACTTTTTCATTCAGTTTGAATAACCCACATGAAGTAGAATTTATGAAGAATCTCAATTTACTACATCAATCATTTGAGAAGTATGATCCTTCAAAAGTGTATCCATTCTTCAATCTACAATAAAATCACGGCATACGAGTTTTTGAGTTATAACTAAATCTGTCAGGCAGTGAGATCCATTTCTTTCTGACCGAAGACAAGTACATGTCGATGGATTAAATCGTAGTGTAAGGATGTTAAAACGTACAGCCGTAAGGAAATTAATTTAGTATGTTATCAATTTAAAACAAGAAAAATCAATAAATGATATGTACCCACTTCATCTCTTGAAGATCGTGCACTCGATCCCATTTCAGATACAAGAATTGATTAACAATATGACATTTATTTCATTCATACAAGTATTTTCTTTAATAGTTTCTCTGTATTGTCAATTCTTTCATTTATCGGCAATGTACATATATATTTAAATAATATTTTTAAAAAACGATCTACATAAAGGTTAAAATTCATTAACAACAAAGAAGATATAATTTTTTTATTTTCTTAATTGCAAAATATTGATTTCCAAATTTTCTTTCTAGAAATTGCACATAACTTTAAAAATTTTCTTTCTTCCATAGGACAAAATATAGTACATAGAAATGATTCCTAATGCAGCTTAAATTTGATCATGATAATATTTATAAAATTACATATTATCTTTAAATATTACGCGAAGTAATATAAATGATGGAAAAATTACTCAGAACGCTCTACTGAACAGCATTTACAAGCATATTACCTTTAAATTACGTGCAATAAAATAAATATTGGAAAAATTGCTCAGAACGCTCTATAGAACAGCACTTGATTCTATTAAATTTCATAAATAGTTATTGGTAGAAGGTGTTCTCAAGGAAGCACTTAGTATTCTAATTAAAATTTAATCAAAACCGTAATATCTTCAGAATGAAAATTATTATACACTTTTGCACTAATTTAAAATTTAAAAAAAATGCAGTGAAATTCAGAAAAAAAATTACTTTTTTTCCTACAATATTTTCTCTAATTTTAACAAATTAAAAAAATATATATATATTACCAAAGTATTTTTCTTTGGATTCATAATCAATCGTGTCGCGATGGTATCAAATAGATTTTCTGCGTGCAAGTTGCTGTTGCCATATAATTGAAAGCAAATTTTAAGATTAAAACAAAGATAAATGGAACAGGACATTTTTTTAAATGCATTTTATCATATTTGCAATTGAAAGCAAATTTTAAAAATAAAATATAGATAAACGAATCAGGCTTAATCTATTATCATATTATGATGTTCCAATCCAATTAATTAATTAATTAATTAATTATTATTATTATTGATGTTTACTTATTTAGATATCTTTCTAAAATTGTAGGTTTTATACGGAATTCATTATAGAAGGTATTTGTTTTAAGATGAAATCAAAAGTTGAAATGAGAGAAATGGAAAAGTTAACTTACTTGGATAATAATCTTGGATTGAATTGATCTCACTTCTGGTGGAGTTATTTTTGATGACGTCTGCTTCTGAATCATAGGTAACAAAAAATGCATACACAATAATCAGAGCGATTTCTATACAGAGGACAGCTCCAGTGAATTTTCTACTGTGCCAAATCATAGTTTCTAATGGATAGAAGCAATAATTAGTGATGGCATTACTCGAACCTGCTGATTACATTTTCATTATATACATATATATTTCAGTATAAGTTAAAATTACTGAAATAAAAGCATCTTAAATATCAAAGAGCACTAATTAAATTCATTTTGAAAACAAAATGTAAAAACTATGATACACAATTTTATTATAAGAAACTTGTTTTTATGCAAAATTAAACTAGCAATTTAAATAATAATATATTATGTAATAAGAAATAACAGCAATAGAATTAAGATTGAAATAACATTATTAATTCACTGAAAAATTGTTCGTTGCACAAAAGTAGAATATAAATCGAGATTCAAATAGAACTATTAGTGCAGAGAAAAATTATCGGTTCGTAAAATTAGAATGCAAATAATAGAAGAAAGAATCTAAAAACAATTGACACAAAAATTACAAACGCTTAATAAACTTACTTAATTTTCGTGATATTTTAATCAAATCAGTATGAAAAAAAAACGAAAGGGAATAAAAGAAAAAAAAAATGCATTCTACGAAAAGTAAAAGATTCCAACCTAATAAATGACGATTTACATTAAAATGGCAAAACTTTAAATAAAACGATTCCAAACGATTCTTAGAAAAAGTTAGTTTGATTGTAATAAATAAAAATTGTTTGGTTGTAAGCGATTAAAAATAAAATAAATAAATTTTAATTCTTTCCTAAAATTATTACTGAAATAATCTTTGAGTCAGTGTTTGAACTTGTGAAATTAAATATTATTGTTTAAGTGATTATTTATGAAATATTTTTAAATAAATAGTCTCATATAAAATTCTATTACCAGAAGTTTTAGTCAATAATGAAGATGAAAGTTTTCTATTATAATCACGCAGATTGATTGTTTGGATTACCAAACCAGCCACAAATTTCACTGGTTGTGAATATACTGTGAAATTTGAAGTTTTTGATAAATAATAATTAATATTTATACCTTTCTAGGTTTTTTTTTTTTGTATTTATACAGTTTTTGGAGAGATTAAATCTTTCTAATTGGCTAACGTCGAATTTGATTAGCTTGATATTTTCTAAAAAAAAAAATAAAGATTAAACAATTTAGAATCAAGATATTGTGTAGCATTGTGTATCAAATTATAATTTGAAGTATGTTTAAACTTATTATACTTTCAAGAATAAGGTTCAAAACCAATGTGCTGTTAAACATGGAAACTATACTTCGAGCCCTCCAAATTATATTTAAATACACTTTAGTGCAATGGTTTTTCAAAAAGGTATAGAAATTCTTTCCAATACACTATATAACCAAAGGCCAAATAGAAATACTAAATTACCAAAATTTTCATAATTTGTTAAAATTCTCTATGGTTAAATTTCTATAACATGCTCTGTTAAAATCTTAGAGCAGAAATCAAATCATCTTTAGCCAAATGTCTAATTCAGAGAAATAAATTTGATAGCTAATTTTGGATAATTGTAGCAAAAATTGAAAATATTAGAAATGAACCTTCATAAAATACAATAATGATAAAAGTTAGTTGTAATATGAAAAAAAAATCTCTCGTTCATAAATTTTAAAATCTTCAATAAGGTGATATCAAGGATTTGGTTATTCACTAGATACAGATAAACACAACGAAAGTTTTTTTTTAATTCATCAATAAATTTATGTTTAAATACATATCAGAATATTAACCATAAATTATCTAATTTTATTAAGACAAATATTATAAATCACAAAAGATTTTTTTAAATATTTTATACTTATTTTGCTTAGTCTTTTTAAAATTATTTCTCAACCTTTGATTTATTTAGTAATAACACAATATCAGAGACGAGACAAGAATTCAATATTTTTTTGTTTCAATACATCACTTGTAGAAAGAATACATTTATTTATAAATCAAAACTTTATGCCTAACTCTGGACAGAGTAAATCTTGAGTTTTAGGTCAAAAGTACAAGTCATGCAGATAGATTTAACTGCATTATTCTGGTCTGAAAGAATAGAAATACAGCGCCATAAAGGATTTATTTTTTATTCAATAAAATGCAATTTGTTCTTATACCAAGCTTAGATAGATAGCACCTATATCACCATTTTAAAATGAAATAGCGTTATTTGATAACTTTTATATCTCAGTGATACGCAGTCAAGTATAATAAACTTAATATCCTTTGATAAGACATTTAAAAGAATCAAAATTATGCATTTTAAAATACAAATCAAGTCATTTCATTCGACATTATGTCACGCGACAAATATAACTGCGATTATTATATAAAAATTAATTGTTTACTTATTCACGATGCCTTGTGATGTCACAAAGTCCCTCCCCCATAGCATAATTTTTAGTAGAAATATCGTTAAATTTGTTTTTTTTTCTTTGAAATATCACATGAGCATACATTGACTCTATTGTTTGAGATGCACTGGAAGATCACGAATTTGATTATTCGAATTTATTTAACTACAATTGTTCTTTTTAAAGAAATTCGAAATCATTTTCTACAAATAGATTCTTTTGATAGGTTAAAAATATTGATTTCCTATAAAATATATATAATTTATTTTCAAATACATCTTTATTTTTCAAAATTTGAAATTTTTTTAATAATTTCTTTATTATTTAAATTTATCTTTTTAATCTTAATTTTCTCCTTCTATGGATATCTAAGTAGAAGGTGAACATTATCTTTGAATGAGATAATATTTCTTCTCTTGATTATTAAAAAATAAATAAAATATTGTTTTATCTTTTTTAAATTCCTTTAAAATATAAAATTGCATGTGCAAAAAATAATGGCTTGAGTCTTTTTCTTATATCCACCTTTTTTTTCACTGTTAAAATAATAAACGTTCCAACATTTGATTTGAAACCTTACAACATGATAACTAATGCTTTTTTAACATAAATTTAATATTGGCTACAGCACGCGAGTGAAAAATTTGATAAAGCAATGAAATTGGTTTGAATCTCAATCTCATAATTAAGAGTATTGTTATAAATTTTATTTATTATTAATTCTGACAAATTCATTAAAATTTAAAAAAAAAAAGAAAAATTACACAAAAACAAAGATAATATCACTAAAAATTTATTTTTTAAAATTAGTTTTGTGCAATATCGTGCTCTAGATTTATTAAAGTTATTGAAGGAAAAACTATTTACTTTTGTTAAAGCCACGATTAATTTTAATTAATAAAAAAGATTAAAATTTCGAAAACATCTATTTTTGAACATCTACTAGCTGCTAAATCTATTGACTTAAAGCCCAGAACACTGCCATGAGATTCATTGCATAACTTTTACATCATGAAATTTATAAGAGGTATGTTGGCCTTAAGAATTTGCGTGTAAAAACATTTCTTCCAAAAGAACGTCGTTTTTAAACTAAATATATTTATAATTATGATTCTTGACCTATTTTTTGCTAATTTTTTTAATAACCACATTTTTTTTTGAAGATTAGGTAGGGGAGAAAAATAAGACAAGTATATTTATATAATACTTTCAGCGTTTGTGTCAACTCTTATTTCAGAATAACTTTAAATCACATATATGTTTAAACTAAATTATGAAACACATTCTTAAATTACGTTAGTGCAATTTTTTTTTTTTCTAAAATGAATTTGTAATGAAAGATAACATAAAAATCTTGATATTTTTTAAGCATCTTTACATCTTTTTCAATGTAAATTTCCGATTATTTGACTTATTTTAATTTTAAAATAAATTATAAATTGAAATAATATTTAGTACATGGTAATATGCAGTCTGTAAGTAGAAAAAAATCCTCTTTTATATAGAATATTTAATAAAATAAGACTTCTAAAAAGCAAAAATAATGGTAAACGTTTCTTTTTTTATGAATAATATCGCACTATTTAAATATTGAAATACTTATCAAGATATGTTTTTCCTTCACTGATTTAATTGCTGGCTCATTTCTTTTTTCTTTTTTTTTTTAACACGAGAACTTTCTGAATATATGCTTGATAATACATGTTTTTTGTTTATAATTTTACTTCTTAGTTGCATAGTAAAAAACTTTAAATTTTTATAATATGAAACATCTTTTATGAAACTTTATATTTGAATTAGCAGAATAAATTTTTGTAATAGTTCTTATTTGAATTAGCAGTATTCTAATCGAAATTCTGAATTTATTAGAAAAATTTAAATATCTGAACCGATATTATAGGACAGACTACATAATTTAAATTATTTTATATATAGATTCTACAGAAAAAGTTCTATCTTGTTTGATTTTATCCAGATTTTCTGTCCAAAAGTTCGTCTTTTTCCAAAGATAAGAGTAGGGGCAAATAAATTTTGGCGAATTTACTGTTTTGGAAATATTTAAATAAATATCTAAAACCTAAATAGAACTGTCTTAACTGATTTCTTTGATGAAACATATTTTGACAATCTTTTACTGATAATTAAACTGAACTTATATTTATTATTTATTATGTTTGGTCAAATATAAGAAAAGAAGCGAGAAAAATAGAATGATAGGTTTATTTTTGAAATAATTTAATAAAAAAGAAATTTAAATGGAATGAAAAAAATTTTTTAATTTATTTATGAAAAAATTAGCATATTTTGTTTAATCTTTATAGAATTTTAACACTAACTAATCTTTACTATTAGACATAATTATATATTAAATACAATTCATTCATCATTTTTTATCAATTTTTTTAAACAAATGAAAATGATTTTTTTAACTGTCGCTTTTTGATTCTTCACAATTAATTGTTTTTCAATATTTAATGAAAGTACTTTATTAGAAAATATTTAATTTCAATATCGCATTAAGAATTTAAAATTTAAATTACACGAAAGTTATTTAAAATTTTTGTAATATGATACTTTGACATATTTATAAGAAATTAATTCATCTTAATTTACAACTTTGTCATATGTCGCGTACCATCCATTCACATTTAATTATAGATGTTTATTTTGGATACATGACATTTTTATAATCTTTTCCTGATTTATTATAATCTTTCACGCTACTTAAAAATATAGTAAAAAAAAGAAATTTAACTATTGAAATTTATTTTTTTCAGTAGGTGATAAATGCAAATAATAACTAAATAGATAATAAAAAAGTTATTTTTCTTTATCCAATTAATGTTCTTTTTACCAATCACGCTTTAATTAATTGATAAATTTTTTTTTTATCTAAACAATATTTTATTTTCCAATCCAGGTAAACATATAAAAACGGAAATCATTTATGTCGTGAAAGTTGTCTTACAAACAAATAAAACATAATTTGTCTTATAAAGAAAAATAACTTAGATAAACAGAAAATTTCTTAATATATATTTTTTTTAAAAAAAGGGATAAAAGCACTTACAGATAACAGAAGAGAAATGATGAATTTTCTCAGAAGCAATCTGTTTTTTTAGGCAGACAATACGGATTTCAGGGAACTTTCTTCGCGGTATCAAATGACATGCAATTGAATGATGCGATGTGGGTGGGGTCTGTCGTCTGATTCGCTGACTAATGCTTTCAATGTTTCAAAGAGAAAATCTCAGGATTTTTGTTTATCAGATTGGTAGAGAGTAAAAAGCAAATAAGAGAAGCTCTTTTGCTTGGGAATAATTACATGAACAATTTAACAGATTTTTAAAAATAGAATTATAATATTATAAATATCTGAGAAATTATTATTTTTTACTTTAATTTATTATTATATTATATTATATTATTTTTTACTACAAAGTATTCATAGGGAAAATGTTACGAAATAATTCATTATTTTAATATATTTCCTCTTCTCGAACCTATTCAAATTTGAAAAAAATAAATCTGTTTCGACAACAGGATTAGTCATATTTGGATTGCTGTTTTTAGACTTAAATTGTAGATATGTATTATATTTTAGCCATATGTATTTTAAAAAAAAGATAACCTTTCTTTAAACACTTATTCAATTTTTTTATGATTCTATGAAATTAAGCAAAAGAATCACCATATAAATAATTTATTTCAGCTTGCGTGTTGCAGTTCATGTTGAGTGAAAACATTTAATAGAAGTTATTTCGGATATGCAATCAAAATTTGCATACTTATTATTTAACGAAAGAAAAAGAATATTTTAATTTTTCAAAATGCAAAAGCTATTTAAACAATCACCTTACCGTTCACCGTATAAATTCAGAGCAAATTATCAAAAAAGAAATATTTCCATACTATCCTAAAATTCAGAATTTGATCTTTTCAACGACACCGACTTCATTTCCGTGCAAATTTTTGCTCAATTTTTATCGTTTTTCAAAATTAAATAAATACTTGGATAGATAGCGACAAGTTAGTAAAAAGAAAATTAATAAGCACTTCTTTGCTAAGCAGTGAAGTCTTTAGACTATTTTATCTCCCCTTTGAATTTCTTTTATTTATTTTTTAAAAATCATTTTTTCAGAGTTTATTATAGATTTTAAACAATTGTCTGAACATATTAAAAAAATCTAGAAAAACACTAAAACAAAAACTTTAAACCAAGCGATTAATTTATGCCAAGAATAACTAAAGGCTTAGTTCACTGATATGAAGAAAATTACCAAAAGGCGATTTTTTTTAAAAAATCGTCTGATTCAATTGATATTTTCATTTTAATCAAAATCTTTTCAGACGCTATTTTGCATTGTTTAATATTTCATACGAGAAAAGTTTTTACATTAAAAATATTAGACATGATAGTATTTTTATTTTGGTCAATGCCAGATATACAAGTTGGTGTGAAACATTTTTTAAAGATGACCTTTTGTTTACTGAAAGAATTAAATATATTTTTATGTGTGATGCAAGTGATCGTGGTTAAAGTGAAAAATACTTTTTTTGTAACAATAGGAGAAAAATAGCACGACCAATAAACCGATGGCATTAAAAAGAGCATTATTTTGGACATAAATATGAAAAAAAACTCCATTTTCTTCAAAAAAGAAGCTATTATTGTTACATTTATAGCTGGAAAACAATATAATAATGCAATTATAAGGAGCAATGGATTGCTGATCATGGAACAGTTAATTTTTATTGTTTCAAAATTTTTTTATAGATCCCATTTGAGAAAATTCGATTTAAACAAACAATTAAATTTATTTTTGGACACAAGTTATAAACGTTATTCTTATAAAAAGTACTTGAGTCAAGCATTTAAAGGTAATACAGCCATTGTTGCTGATACTTGGCTTGTCACTTGGCCTTAGTAAACATTTTTTTAATCAAAAAAAGGCTCTATTTCAATGAAAAGATACCTGGAGATTCTCCTGTAGCGTATGCAGCAGAATGAAACTGAATTTTTTTGCCTTTTAAAAATTTTGATCTTGTAAGTTTATCTTTTTCTCATATAGTTATTTAATTGAAGAAATATAATGTAATATTGAACATGATATGCGGTGGATTTTCATAAAATATTTATATATCTTACATCAATCATAAGAGATTTCATAGTTCTAGAAATGAAATCTTTTGCTTCTACTTGAAAGTAGATAACTTTCAAAATTCAAGAATTTATTGTTTAAATATTTATTCTGTCCTTTTTAGGTTTTTCTTTATAATAGTTTCTAACTTTTAGACCGCTGAATTTTGGGAGAATTTGCGAGAATGATTTAACTTTTTTTAAAAATAATATAGTTGTATCTTTTTTAGCCTTATTATTATTTTTTTTTGTTTAATTGAGATGAAACTTAGTAGAAATATATTTATTAAAGAAAATCGAAAAGTAGTCACATTAATTTCACTTTAAAAAAAAGATGCATTTTGAAGGCGAAAATCAAAAGTGGAAACAAATACTCTTTGAAAGATGTGAAGAGATTAGATAATATTAACAACCAAGTATTTTGCCACTTTTTTTCAAAATTGCCTTAATTTTCACAATTTTTGATTGAAATAAGAATGGACATTTGATTCTCAAATATCTTGTGCGAAATAGTTGGGAGACGCTTAATCCTGATTTTCATCAAACAAGATTTAAGAATCATAATTTAAAATGTTTATGGGTATTATTCCAAATGAATGTTCAACTACGATATTTTCAAAAATGTCTTAGATTTCTAATTGGAACTATGCTCGTATTATAAATTCATTTCCCCCCCTTGTATCAAATCTTAAGAATGGCACAAAACTGCATTGCGTGTAAAACTGTTTTTTAAATCAAGAAAAGTCTTGATGTTTTCATTGCCATTATTAAAATTTTATGTTACAAATATACATACTTTAAGTAGCATTATGATGAAAATAGTGTTTTTCTTCTGTACGTAGTAATATGTACTCGAAAAAAATACAGAATCGTTTAAGAAGCCTTTAAGCAAATTATCTAATCTTTTCAATTTTTAGACACGTTCGTGACTACAAAAATAAAGGATTTCATTGCCATTTTTTAACCGAAAATTTTCCTTCAGCATTTATGTGAATTTATTTGCAAGTCAAATAAAAATATATATTTCGTAGAGTAATCTAAATCCTATTTAAAATAAATTTAATTCAATGCAGTCATTAGAAAAATTTTATTCAACAAGCACAAATATCATTGCTTCTATAAAGGTTCATATTCCGAGTCAAAAATTTTTAATTTTTAGAGGGTACTTTCTTTTAAGAGTAAAGTTCTTTAATTTTTAGGTTTTAGAGGATATTTTTCCATTAAAATTTTTTAATGTGCAGGTTTTGGAGGATATTTTTCAATAGAAAAATTTTTGATGTGCAGGTTTTGGAGGATATTTTTCCATAGAAAAATTTTTTATGTGCAAGTTTTGAAGGATATTTTTCCATAAAAGCTTTTTTTAATGTGCAAATTTTGGAGGATATTTTTCCATAAAAGTTTTTTTTTTAGTGTGCAGATTTTAGAGGATATTTTTCCATAAAAGTTTTTTTAATGTGCAGATTTTGGGGAATATTTTTCCATAAGTTTTTTTTAATGTGCAGGTTTTGGAGGATATTTTCCATAAAAGTTTTTTTAATATGCAGGTTTTGGAGGATATTTTTCCATAAAAGTTTTTTTTAATGTGCAGGTTTTGGAGAATATTTTTCTATAAAAGGTTTTTTTTATAATTTTTAGGTTTTGGAAAGTATTTTCTCATAACAGCAGAGTTTTTTTAAATTTTCAGATTTTGGAGGATACTTTCCCAGAATATCAGAACTTTCAGTTTTAAAATTTAAGACATCCTAAATTCATTCCAGGGTCATTTTTAAAAGATTCTCCCCAAAACGCGTGCATTCCCCTATAAAAGTCGCGCACAGAAAAAGAGCTGACTTAACAAGAAGATACTGGGTGGGAGTCTCCCTCAGATGGTTACGGTTAAACAAATTTTTGGCATAAGGATCCCGGATGTAAGTGCGAAAAAAAATAACTAAAAGAGATTACAACATACAACGTGAGCTGAAAATATCTGCAATGAATAATGAAATTATTGATTAATGAAATAATAAAAATAAGTGATTAATGAAATCATCGAAAGACAATATTCGTTAATGAAATTTTCTTCGTTCTTGTTTAAGCTGCATAATCTTCCTTATTCACGCCAGGAATCTTGTACCTTGAGCAATAATTTAGCACCAGTTAAATAAGTATTGGGTGCATTAAAATGGGAGATTTTTGCTACAGAATGAACAATAACGTAGTGGTTTAGATCACTAATATCTCCAAAAATGGAACAATCCATGGGCCAACATGGGTCTAACTTTAAAGATAAGTCACAAAAAAACCCATGTTCAGTGATGAACTAATTAAATTTTGAGTTGAAAAAAACATAAGTTTATGTTAACGTGAAATATGAAAAGAAAAGTGTGATAATCCGTTTCTGTAAGATTCCATCTAACTTGCCTAATTTCAAGAAACCACTTTAAGATTTTTTCTTAACCCCTTCCAGGGAGGTATGCTTCCCACCAAATTCATCAATCTTCGTGCGAAATTATGTAAGTTGGCACGAGTTCTAACAAATTTTTCAATAAGACAGAAACTTAGATGTTTCAGTTCCTTGTCTCACACAAAATGGATTCTTTTGATTTGTTACTTAGTTATTAATTAACCAAATTAATTGATAAATCAAAATAATTTATGCGATAAGCTAAATGAATCAGTTTTCTTAAGCCAATCTCAATCCTAAAAATATTTAAAATATTATGACCTGAAAAAAATGGCTTTGTAAAGGGTTAAAACAAGATTTAAAGAGATCAATTTAGAAGTTATATTTATAATTTAAAGCAAAAACTCTCTCTTAGTATTGTACAATGTTAATAATAAATAATTAATTTAATATTTTAAAGAAAATCATTATGCCATTCTAATTAAGGGATTTATTTGGAAAAGTTATAATAAATATAATTAAAACAAGTTTCAGGGCTCTAAAACATTACAAAATAAATGTAAATTCGATTTTGATTAACAAGCATAAAATACACAAATATGAAACATGCCAAGCTAAATAAAAGCATATAATAAAGATGCAAAACAACGAAAATCCAAACTGAACTAAAGCCAAACACTAAATAGCTTGAGAAAGAGTCTATCACACCCATTTATTTTTACTTCAGATAAGCAAGTTTAATAGTTGCGCTGGGGTTTATATTAATCGATACAAATGTTACGTCTTGAAAAGGTCACAGTTACCCCTGAGAATAACCGATGCTTAAGTAATGAATAATATGCGTTGCATCCATTCACATTTATGGTAAACTACCTTGACAACGAAACAATTACCCTTTGCGTCCGATGCATTATAACCCAGCGGGGAAAAGGATTATTATGTAGTCGCTAAAATATACGACAATATCCAGTCGCCTTGGGTAATCGATCTTTTACTTTGTTGCTGTTGAATAATAAGGAAACCATTAGTGAAAATGTGCAAGTTAAAGTATCAATAGCCATCTTAGTTTTGATACGAGCACTGTAAGTTCCTTTTCTGTTTGGTGTTTAATTACCAACTTTTAATGATTTGTTTATTTTGATAGGAATAGTTCAGTTGAAAATTTCGTTTTAAAATAGTTCCAGTTCAAAAGATTTCTATTTTTGACATGGTACAATAATTTTGATCATTTCTTATTATATGTGCGTGCAGAGGTGGTGGTAGAGATTTGCCGACGGGGTCGCAAGACAAATCCGACGGGGGGCAAACACCATATCTCTAATTTGGCATCAAAATAACTCTTAATAATTAATTTTACATTTAATTAAAGAAAATCAAGAATTATTCAATTCATTTTTATATTATTTAATTCATTTTTTTATCCTTTTTTTCATTGTTAAAACTTTATAAAGGTATTTGTAAAAAAAAAAAAAAAAAAAAAAAAAAAACACGTTTCTCACTTTTTTTTTACTAACTATCAAAAAATTGTCAATATTTGAGTCTATTTTTTATGAGACTCTTGAGATTTAATTTCTCTGCGATCTAATTTTAGAAAAAAAATATAGTCATATTCTACTCTAGATTGTAGTATATAGATAGAAACACAGATTGTACCAGAATGACTTGTCATGCTAAATGGACAAATGCATACATACTCTTACTATTTTATATCAGAAGCTATATAAAATGAATGTGGAAACGAAAAGTTTTATAAAAGTAACTGTTTTAGAAATACAGAATAATAAATAAAAAATATTTGATGTTTTCTTCAAAAACCGATTTTTCTGTTTAGTCCCCTACCTAAAATATTTGTTAAGTAAGAATTGCAACAACGATCAAGAATTAAGATGTGTTTCGAATCCAAGGAGAATAAGTGCGCGCACTCAATAAAAATTTACTATAGTTCGGACACGAACAATATAGAAAGCAGAAAAGATACAATATCTTGTTTTTTTAAGGCCCGAGAAATATTTTGTAAATATATGTACAAACTTACTATTTTATGTAAGATATGAAAAATATTCTTATGAAAAATGGACTGCTTAAACGTTAGATCCCCCTTGGATTTATTTTTCTATATATATTTAGGCTTAAAAAATCAATGCATTTTATTTGAAAAAAAATTAGATCTTGAACATGAATTCGCCTATCTTCATTTTTATTTATATACTTTCTGACTATTCTATGTATTATTAAGTACCTTCTTAATTCGAAGTTATTACAAGCTAATATTCCTACCAAAAGGTGAGTTTATCCCCTCTGGTGCACGGATAGGCTTTTTTTAACCTCTTCATATACAATGGCGAGTCTAACTCGCGTATGGAATTATTTAATTTTAAATCTGCAATTAAGTGAAAGTATTAAGAAATTTTAAACGCTAAAATCACTAAATTCACAGTGAAAACGCATCATTACCTCAAATGCCCTTATATTTTTCTGGGGATTAAGATTGTCCCAAATGAGATCTGTCATCTAATTAGGAAATTGAGTAAATTCGTATATCAAGGGGTTAAAGTGTTATTTATGAATATTCTAAGAATAACTATTTTAATCATCTTTTTATCAAGACATCTTTATTCAAAGTCTATTAAAAATTTAGGAGCATCTGAAATTATATACTTTTTGCCGATAATAGTAATTGAAAGAAAAGTATATATAAATTATACGTTCTACGATTACATAGTCATAATATTGAATGCAGAGTCTTAAGCATTTAGGTAATAATTTATTTAAAAAAATTAGTGCATACTTGGATAAACTCTTTTAGTGTAGCTAAAATATATTTTTGGCGTCAACTGCAGTCGGTAATATTTCTTTAGTGTAATAATTGTAGCCTGATAAATTAGATTGCGAAAGAAAACAGATATTTTATTGTTGAATGGATTTAATTTACAATTATACAATTTACTTACTCCAGTGATTTATAATGATAATTTGGTTACAGCAAAATAACTCTTCTTAACATGCATACTCACAAGAATGTCAAAAGAAAACAGTGTTTTTTTTAAAATTTAGTTTAACCATTAACTAAATTTTAGTCAGACAATTCTCATAGTGAAACGAATAAAATAAATTTATCAGTTGGTTACCGAGGAAGTAATAATTATATGAATAAGATGATGATTAATTTTAGAACTTGGATTTGAATTATGAATTATGGAAAACAACTCTATCGTCCTATTCATGAATAATATAAAAATTTTAATTTCTCTAATAATTCCACTGGCAAGTAATCGGAGTGCCCGATGAAAACATTTTTTTTTTTTCATAATCTATGATAAAATCTTAGCTGAAGGATAAAGATTAATCGCAAAAAATGTGACGCCGTATTCCTTTGCCAGATTATTGACTATTCTGCTAAACATAGTATGAATTATATGCTGAATGAACATTATGACATTTAAATAAAATGACTGAGAATTTGGACTCGTCGTCATCCCTTCGCATTGAATTCTTAGTCAACCGATCCAAATTGTTTGACAAAATGCGACATGTCTTATGTTTTATACACATGTCGTCTTGTCGGTTATATTGCCAAAAGTAGTGCAAATTAAAAGACTCATTTGAATCAAATGTCTGAAAAATCTGTGGATATATATTCTTCGACATTCATCATATTTAGTTCCTAGTCGGCCGCCCAAAAGTTATCGGCAGAATGCGGTATCTTATTCACTTGTTAAATATATTGCCAAATCTAATGCAAATTATAAGCTAAGTGAACAACATTTCAGTCAAATGTCTGAAAATTTGCAGATTTAACATCGTCGGCACTCACCGCATTGAGTTTAGTCGACCGACCAATAATTGCTAGCAAAATGAGAATATCACCTTGTCAATATCTTATTCACTTGTTACCTTGTCGTTTATAGTGCCGCAAGTAGTACAATTATAAGCTTAATGAAAGGTATTTGAATCAGATGTCTGAAAATCTGCGAACTTAACGTCTTCGACATCCATTGCATTCAGTTCTTAGTTTGGTGTATCAAAACTTATCTGTAAAATACGGCATATTATTGACGTACCACTCTATCGATTATTGACCTACCCCCAATCGATTTTGCCAAATATAGCCAAACACTTTAACCGTTACCTGGATATTTTGATTGTTTACAATATATTAACTTTAAGGTGGATTTTAAATAATCATATTGATAATGCTCAACTCTCTAAAATCATTTTGAAATGGTGAACACTTTTGCCGACGGAACTCTGAATTTCTCGCCGACGGGGGGGGGAAGAGGCTGACGAAAGGGGGGCAATTGCCCCCCTTGCCCCCCTGCTACCGCCGCCTCTGTGTGCGTGTGTGTAGTGATATTTTAAAATTTTATTTAATCTTAATTTCCAAAGTTTTATCTTAATTTAACCCATATTTTCATTCTAAAATATTTTTTTATTTCTTGATTTCATTCCACTTTTTCTACTTAATTAATTCAACAGGAGCTTTGTAAAAATGCTTAAGTCTGCGGTTCCAACACTCCGAGTGAAGGAACAAAAGTTGTCGATCTAAACAAATTATTTTAAAAGATCCCTATAATTCACTTACCTAAATCGACACGTGTAAAGAAATCCCTATCAAAATCTCACAGTATATAATCACGGGGATAAAAATAGCTTTTCCTCTTTTCGCTCTTGTGTCGTTCTGTGTAGATGGGCTCGTTGCTTCTGCTTGTATATAAATTATGCCTCCCGGGATGGAATAAAGCAAAGTTTTAAAATTCGGAAGTGTCCTTTGCATCTTCGGACTCTGCTTAAAAATTATGTTTAGATACACGCATATTATATATTATATATGATTTTGCTTGTTTATTTTCAAGATTTTCTTTTTCTTATGTTAATTCAAACGAAAAAATTTCTTTTAGTCCGAAGTAATTGGTTGAAAACTAAAGAAATTGATCAACCGATATAGGCTAAGCTTAGGTATTCGAACGACTACTAGCGGAGACGAAAAAGTTCTGTTACACGAAAAGGATTAGCAAACCTAGAAGCTAGACATTAGGGTTGTCACAAACTGTGTGTCCAAAATGAGAATTGAAAAATAATATTGTATTTAATGCATTTGCTCTTAATTTGGTGTAAAGTTAAAGCTCTACTTTTCTTTTTTTTTTGTGGCACCGTTTCAAGTGTAATACAAATCCTTAATATGACGTAATATCAATTTTCATTAAACAATTCAAACAATAATGGCCAATAAACCTCAAACGTCATAAGTTAAGTGACTAGCTATATACCAATCACAAAGCAAATAAAACGCAATGTTTATATACTGTTTTATGTACTAACTTCTAATATACTGTTATTTTTTATAATACTTTTTTAATGATGAAATCAAATGAATGTTTTAATTCAGTTCATTAAGCATATATTTTGAGCAAAAACAACTTGTAATTGAAGAGGAAATTTTCAATTGATGACAAATTAAAAATTTCGCCACTAATAACCAGCACATATTGCAATAGCCAAGAGTATAAATCGGTTGAATGAATAACACTCTGCTTTATATACAAATCAAAGTTATTATTAACTATGGAGATATATGGGAATGCCAAATTTGAAAATTTCAAGAACTGCTAAAAAGAATTACATTTATATCCAGTTCCTAAGAATTTTAAAAACATATACAGGAACAAAAAAAATCAGTTTTGCAGCTTTTTTTGTTGTAAAAAAATTTGAAAAAAAAATTGTCAATTTTTTCGATGCAGTCGATCTTTTTATAACACAACATTTCTGCTGTAAAATTTTCATGCATCATGAGACAAAAATGATGATATTATTACACAGGAAATATGTCTGTCTTTAAATCAAAATTCTGATATATTTCCAATAGCATTGTCTCAGCACACCAAGAAATTAATGAATTTTTATATAGTATAATTGAATGATTTGTGTAAATAAATATATATAAAATATACATAAGAAAAGTTAATGCCGAACGCACATACAAAATAAGTCTTCTGGTTATTATCAATTTATTTGATGGTTTCAAAAAAAATTTTTTTTTTCAAGTTCAAGATTAACACTACAGTTTCGCCATCTGTATCTTGTCACTATTAGATTAATTTTTTTATCTCAACATTCAATTCTGGCATTGATAGACGCGATTAATGATCAGAAATAATTGCTTTCATTCATGACATGTTTTCAAATATTTATAAAAAAAATCATATCGATAAAAAAATTGCTACAATTATTTTTACCAATTGACGAGTTGATAATCAGATATAAATATCAGTAATTCCATATTTTTCAAATGTTTATAAAAAAAACTTATATTTATAAAAAAAAAAAACTAAAATTATTTTTATCAAATGGAAACAAATATATTAAAATCGTGATTTGAGTTGTAAATCTATAAAGAATTAAAAATGAATTTAAAACTTATTATAGTATTGAGTTTAAAATAAGACATAAAACGCTTGATATTAAATAAAATATAAAATATGTATTTGATCTGTCAGAATCATTATTCAGACATTAAATGTTTCAACTTAAATATTAGATGACAATTATATCATGTGAATTGATGTCCATTTACAATAGGAATGCCAGGGCTTATCGAGAGACTGGCCCTAACCTATGCGCAGATAGAGAAGGGCCTTAAAAATTACCATTTAAAAAACAATATTTAAGAATTAGTCTGATACAATTTGCAGTGCAAATAAAAAACAATTTAAATATAAACCTTTTGTGGTTGGTTAAACCCCTCTAGAGTTGTTGCACGAACTAGCTTGCTTGGTAACAAGTGGATCCCCTAGGTGGGGCACCTCGTAATTGAGGATGAGACGCTTCCATCATGGTACAGTACACTCCCGATTATCCACGGAATTGGGTGGCGCGTCCACAGCGGATAACAAAAATCGCGGATAATCCGAAAAAAGCTAAAAACGGGTATAGCAAAAGAGAAAACAGTCATTCTAACTTTGAAAAATCGTTTTATGTATAATAAAACGTAAAATAAACAGCAGGAAATGTTTAACTAACGCTTAATATTTTAGTATATCACTCAAAACTAACCTAAAATGCATTTTATTAATGAAAACAGAAAAGTGCTTTGTACTTACGAGAGGTGTCAAGGATACACAGAAAAATTAATACGTATATACTGTTTTAATACTATAATGTATTATGCAATTATAAAAGCATAACTGTAAAACTACGCCTTTTTGACGAAATCAGTTATTTGTGTTTACTTCTTGCTTTGGAAGCATTTTCTCTTTGCTTGGAAGAAAAAAAAAACTTAATGTGGCAGGCGCGGATAACCCGCCCGCGGATAATCGGGAGTCTACTGTAGTTGGTTTTCGCCACCCTGGTGGGTACACAAAATGGCGGGGGTCTGATTCTTCCTATCTTTGACGGGGCGTACTTCCCAAGAGAAGAGTTGTACCGTGGCTAGTGATGGCCCTTAGGTTACACTCTTAGGTTACTTAGGTTAGGAAGAAAATAGTATTTCTGTTTTTAGTCACCAGTTTTGATTATTTTTTTTATATTATATATCTTAGGAGGGAAAAAGAAAAATATTTAATTTTGATATGTACAAATAATTATCTATGCTGGTATTACTTTTTGCCATATTAAATACTAGCCGCATTTGGCGACCAGTTGATTTATCAAGCTTATTAATTATATTAATTTCATTATGTCAAAGAACTTTAAATTCGTTAACTTAATTAATTTTAATAAATATTAATTTCTACAAAAGATCAATAAATGAATTGCTTGTGCAGTGAAAAAAGAACAGTAAGAAGGAAATGCGCCAGTATTTGAGCTAAATTTTGACGCATCATGTTTTGAATCGAATGAAATTCATGATTTTGGTCTTTATGCTCAATTATTAAAAATAGTAAAACAACTTTCTAAAAATATGTGATTTAATTAGTTTAGGGTTACATAATTCTAAATTAAGTTACATTTATTACACATTATTAAGAAAATATTTATTCTACTTACAGTAAATAAATAAATAATACAATCTTCTACGAAGATTAGTTTGCACTAAATGGAGACCTGATTTTAAATCACTGTTTAAAAATGATTTTTCAAAACGATATAGTAAATCTATGTAAAAAAAAAAAAAAAACTACTTTGAAGTAAGGAAAAAGGAAAGAAATGTATGTTTTTGAAAAACTGCCAAAGCATCTGTCCATACAACTCTTATATCTGAAATTGTGCGAATAGATTTGCAATCAAAAATTTTTGGGTGGATCCTAGCTTGGTGTCTTTTTGAATTCTCGCAAAACGAATGGCGATAACATCGCCAATGTGGCAAGCTAGACGGATTTTTTTAATTTAATTTTTTATTATATTTATTTTATTTTATTTATTTGTTATTTTTATTATTATTTATTTTATTTTATTATTTATTTTTTTATTTATTATATTTATTTAATTTATTTTTATTATATTTGTTTATTATATTTATTATTTATTATATTTATTTTATTTTATATATTATTATTTCTGGCCTTCAAGTATCGTTTTTTAATTGAAAAATAATAATAACAAATATTCAATTAGTAGTCAACTTGGCGAGATTTCAAATAAGTCGCCAAGAGGTGGGCCCATCTAGGATTTTACCAAATTTTTTCACGATTATAAAATAATTAAAAACGATAAAATTAAACATCACTTAATAGGCATTGTAAAGAAATCAATTGATATTTATACTATAAATTGTAATGAAATTGTTAAATCAAAATGATTATTTTACTTAGTTTGTTTGGAAGCATTGCAAAAGGGAAAAAAAGGATTCCAAGAAAGTGCAAAATGTATATAATCAATGAATATGTTTTTCGACTCCTAAGTACGAATGAAGCCTATAGTTGACAAAAATTCCTGGACCTAGAAATGCCTACTTAAATATGACGGAAAATATGAAAGAATTTTTTTAATATCTGAGAATTTGTTTAATATTCTCGAATAAAAATGAGATCAGATGCAGTTTACTTAGTCTAATTATTCTGTTTTGAGCCGTTGTTAGAAAGTGTCAGTAGAAACGAGTTCCATGGGTTACGAGGTCATGGGATGATTTCACAAAAACACTCGTTATTGGCATGAGGACAACATTGATTATAAAGTTCAAAAGGTTAATTAATGGAAGAGTTGTTCTCTGACAGATTACAGACTTTTTCTCACCCTTCTACTGAATAGAAACCCTAGAATATTGGAATATTATATGCGACTGAAAATTCACGTGCACAGTTGAAAGAGTTAGAAAATTTAATTTTATTCCTGATTTTTCTAAAAATTATTAATACTATTTATCTCAGAATTTGCAGTATACTTATAGAGTCTTGTTGCCCATGATTCAATGATGTAGAAACTAAATTAATTGCTAAAATTTTACTTAACCCTTCTTTGCATGGCATGATGAGAGAAAATTCCATCATAACATTCAGTGAGCAAAAAGTTTTACTCAAAATAGGTTATTTTAAATTGGATATTGTTGGCAACTTTTTTCACGACTATTGCGTAATAAAGAACATAGTGTCAAAAAAAATCAAATGTCACAATTATTATAGCAGATACGAACTTGTCATTCCGCTGTTTGTTAGTTGGAAGAAACGTGCGATTTTCTTGAATATTTTTTATAATAATTCTGAGATTTTTCGCTAATAAAAGCGATAATGAGCGAAAAATTTAGAAGAGAGGGAAATTGAAAATTTTGTACAGAGCTTAACATGTAAATTTGCATGATAATGGATATTTCCATCATATTGTTTTTTAATATTTTATATTATATATTTTTACTAGGACTTTTTAAAACATTTTCCCTTTAATCTAGAGTATGAATTAAGTCACCCTGATTTATTTCACAAAAAAATAAAAAAAATCATGCAAAGAAGGGTTAGTGAAGAAGAAATAATCTGCTTTACGAAATAGCTAAAGATTTTGAAATATATTTTTTACTGCAATTTTTGACATATTGTATCCCAAGAATACAAATGAAATTTTAATCATCAACAATTTGAAATCAATTACTGAATTCCTTGTTCTGGATTTGTACTTTCACAGACATCATTAAAGTCGGAGAAATAATTTTTAGAATTATATAATGCTTGTTTATCTTTTTGTTTCTATGTGAACATGTACGTCTGCATACAGGTTTGTACATGAATGGGATACCAAAAACAAAAAGAGCATAATGGGAAGAATTTAATATGTTGTCTTTTGACAAAAAATGGTAGATTCCTTCCAAATTTGAGTGAAGATTATCCATCTGTACGTATGTGAACAAGATAAGTAAAAAAAGTGCTATACGCAATAAATCTTGGTATTTTAAATTTCTATCAAATTTTGAACAAAATTTGTCAGCAAGCTAAATGTCTATCAATCTATCATGGGATATGAAAGAAACAATTCAAAAAATACAACAGCAAATAAAATTACATTTGTTATAGTCTTCACACCAACATTTTAACTCTGTACTGGATTTTGGAATAAATCAATCACGAAAAGACATCAAAATTTCCCCTTCAATATATTTCCTCTTAACGCAAAACTCAGCATACCAGTCGAAAGGAGAATTATCTCACTGCTTCATCAAATAAAGGAAATGGATTTAAAAAAAGTGGAAATAACGCATTAACAGTTAACAACAAACAATTTTAAGATGTTATTGGCCAACTTTAACTTTGGTAGACAATTAGAAGATGATGAAAGATAACTATATTATGTCATCCTAATAAAAGTTTAAAAAATTAATCTTCAAATGCAATTCATAAATGAGTGGCGGCTGTCTAATTGAATCATGTTGTGTACGATCAACTGACAGTTTTAAAAATTCACTATCGAAAGAAATCCATAAATGAGTAACAGATATCTAACTGTATTAAACTGATCGCTTTGAAAATCCATGACTGAGTGATAACCGAAACTACTATGTGTTATCGATTCATTTGATAATTTTAAAAAACTGTCATCAAAAGAATTCCATGAATGAGTAATGGCTGTCAAACTGAATCATGTTGTACACGTTCAACTGATAGTTTTGAAAATTTATCAAGTGAAATCCGTGACTTAGTGGCGATCTTTCATGCGTACCAATTTACGGTCTTCATCTGATACTTTTAAAAATCTAACATTAAATAAATTCATAAATGAGTAATAGCTCTCTAAGTGAATAATGTCAATCCATCTGATAGTTTTAAAAATCCATCATCAATTAAAATCCATGACTGAATGTCGAATGGTGATATTTGTTTCTGCAATTTATCATTTAATAATCGATATAGAAAATAAAGGTAATTCTAGCTACCAATTCCTGATTTTCATTTTAGAGAACTGTTCAAAGATACAATTTAACATATTTTGCTATAGAAACTTTTCAAAATTTACATTTCCTTTATACTATTTTTTGACATATATTGATTTATTTTTCTGATATATTCTTTTCTACCAACTCTACCACAACAAAATAAACCAATTATGAAAATAAAAATTAGTAATCACTTTTTTCAAGTGTCCACTTGACAGGCGCTACGAAGCGTGTCTAATTTGAAATTGTTACAGTTGTTTATTTCTCATTCACACACTGTTTATTACGCACTTACAATATTTTCAAAACACCCTCCAGCTCAGCCATGGCAATACGAATTTAATTTTTATCATTTTGAACTCTTATTTTCTCGGATATGAGTTTTGGTAAAATTTAATTCAAAACCAGCAATTTGAGAAAATTGATTCGATTTCTTTTATGATGAAGCAGCAAAAAGTCACAGTTAATATCTGATTTAAATAATTTCTCTTTAGCAACAGAAATTAATATCCGATTTAAAAAATTCCGTCTTCGGAGCAGAAATTAATATCTGCTTTAAATAATTCCTCTTTCGGAGCAGATATTAATCTATGATTCAAATAATTTCTCCTTCGGAGCAAAAACCAATATCCGATTTTAATAATTCCTCCTTCGGAGAAAAAATTAATATCTGATTTTAATAATTCCTCATTTAAAGCAGAAATTAATATCTGATTTAAGCCTTTAAAGGGCCATTTTTTTCTAGTCATATTATGCTAAAATATTTTTAGGCTTGAAATCAGAATAAGAAAAGGAATTCGTTTAGCTTTTTAGATTAATTTGATTAATTAATTTTGTTAATTAATAATTAAATAACAAATCAAACCACATCATTTTGTCTGAGATAATGAACTAAAGCATCTAAGTTTCTGACTTACTAAAAAACGTTTATCAGAACTTATACCAACCTACATAATTTCGTACAAAGATTGATAAATTTGGTGGGAAGCATACTTCCCACGGCCCTAGAAAGGGTTAAATTACTCATCCTTCGGAGCAGAAATTAATATCCGATTTCAATAATTCCTCCTTAGGAATACAAATTAATATCCGATTTCAATAATTCCTCCTTAGGAACACAAATTAATATCCGATTTCAATAATTCCTCCTTAGGAACACAAATTAATATCCGATTTCAATAATTCCTCCTTAGGAACACAAATTAATATCCGATTTCAATAATTCCTCCTTAGGAACACAAATTAATATCCGATTTCAATAATTCCTCCTTAGGAACACAAATTAATATCCGATTTCAATAATTCCTCCTTAGGAACACAAATTAATATCCGATTTCAATAATTCCTCCTTAGGAACACAAATTAATATCCGATTTCAATAATTCCTCCTTAGGAACACAAATTAATATCCGATTTCAATAATTCCTCCTTAGGAACACAAATTAATATCCGATTTCAATAATTCCTCGAAAAAATGAGTCTTCATTCTGGTACCTTAAACATAATCAATATATATATATATATATGCCGAAAAATAAATATCTATTTGATTCGAGATAAATTACTTCTATTTTTACAAGCTCTATTTCTTACTGAAAAGAATCAAAACCGCTATTTTTAGAATTATCCGTCAGAAACACATCTTTTTTTTTCTTCCTTGACGTCAGTTTTCTTGTTATTATTTTCATATTGACATTGAACATTATAAAATCATTATTAATTTTATTCTTAGAGAATAATATGTACTTATGTCTCATAGTAGATCATGATTTGATTACTAATTATTCAAAATGCATGAAGAACGCCGGATTTTATCTTATAAAAAAACTGCTTCTAATTACTCCGCGAAACAAAAACTGATTACGGAAATTGAGAATACTATCACGATTCTCAGAAGTAAATTCAAAAGTGAAAATTAAATCTCATTCGCAAACTATATATCCTAGAGATCCAAGAAATATATAAATATGCAACTTGTTTTCAAACAATTGTTGTAGTGAATGAATAATGATACAGAAAAGATTTGGATTCACTACTTTTAAACATGTGGCAACTTCAGTAAATAAGCATTCAAATTACAAGAAAAAAAGCGGGAAAATATTGTTCGTCTTCCTTTAAAGCACTTTAAAGAAGACAAATTCTTCCTAGATCTCCAAGGTTTAACTCTTGCGTACTAATCACCATTCCCCATTAATTCTTTGGTATCAATCCCCCCCTATACTAATTTATTTCTTTAAATGTTAAAGAATGCTGAAATAAATTTTCTTGAAATCATTATATCAAATGAAATCAAATTTCAATCAAAGTCACATTAATCGATTAAATGATGACAAAGATATGAAACATTATAAAAATCAAAAAAGGAAAAAGTGCATAAAATTCAAAAATCTGATAATAAATCCTATTTTTACAAACTTGAAACAAATAAAATATATTGAAATAAAATAAGTTACATAAACATGTACTGTAGCATTCATTTACTTTGTAAGTATGACCGTGTTTCAATCTTCATTTTGGAAAATTCATAGCATTCATAGCACGATTTGCGTTGATCGTATAATAGTTTGTTTTTATAAAATAGACTAGCAGTACCCGCACAGCGTTGCCCGTGGTATAATGCCCAAGAGGAAAAATTAGCTTTAAACTTAAGTCTACCTCCACCCGATATGACATGGGCATCTCATGCAACATCAAACAAACATAAAAATATAGTTAAAAATAATCAAAAATAACTACAAAACCATTTTTTATTGCACACATTCAGAAATATTGGTAAAACTTTGATATACAGTCATTTGGCGGCTTGCGAGGTTGACAATTTTTCGGTGGCGCTTTTGCTACCGTTACGCTATTACTGCCGTTCGCGCCACATTCTGCCATTTCTCTAAAATTAGTCGATAAATTATTTTTTTGGCGAAAATGACTATATATCAAAGCTGTTCCGAAATATTTAGACTGTTAAAAAGATAAAAATATGATATGTTCATAGACAAAACAGTACCTAAAAATATGCAAAAGAAAGCTGTTTAGAAATTTAAAAATATACAAATAACTCATTGTCCCCCCCCCCCTGTCCCACGCTTGTTTATCAATTCTGTATAATTTGATATGAAAATAAAATTCAGCTTGCTTCGTAATATTTCTTTGTAAACTATATTGGCTGTTTTCCCTCCTGGTGCCAAGGCTAAAAGATTTTATTTGGATGCAATTCTTGAAAGTGCCACATAAAGTTATCCATGAGAAAAATATTCTTCGCTTAGGTCAATTCCAGCAGTGTGAAACGTTTGTCCTTGAAATAATTAAAATCGCAATTTTAAAAACCCCTTATTCTTTATATGATTTCCATATAATAAAAACTTCTCCAATGAATGCCCTACAAAATGGTGCAAATATCTCCTATATCAGTTAATATTTGGGGCATAATGAGTTTTGAATCGCTGTTTAAAATCATACGTAAACAAAGAAATGTATCGCATATGTATACCACAGCTCTTGCTATTTGCGCATGCGCAATTTGAAGTTTTCGCACATGCGCGAATCGTAGTATGAAAATAATTAAAATCGCAATTATAAAATTCCTTTTTTAATTTTGATATGACTTCAATATACCAAAACATTCTTCAATAAATGCCCTATAAAATGGTATAAAAATCTCCAATATCAGTTAACTATTTCTCGAATTTTTCTGGTTTAAAGATACAGACGCTTCAGGAGACTTCATTTTATATTATCTATAGATTATGAAACTGAATGAATAAATAAACTAAACATTTAATCATTCTTTTTAATATCATGGCAATCTAACCTCTGTTATCGGATTACAAACTTTAAAATTTTCTATGTCATTTAATAGATTTCATATTCCTGTTTCGTTGATGTGTTTTACTACACAATCCCCCCCCCCCCGTTTTTCAAGAATTCAAAAACAAACTCAAGGTCAAAGATAATTTAATGGTCATGAAACACATTTCAAATATACTAATTTCTGATTGACGTAGCTGAGTTGAAAAATTATCTTTTGTAAACAAGTATTATGGTTATTTTTAAAATAAACAATCTAAAAAGTAATTAAATATTTCATTTCAATGGGAGATATTTTATGCATATAACAATTTTATGAATTAAATAATGTAAGCCTCTATTTTCTAATTACCTAACTGATCAGAATTTTAAAATCAATTTAAAAAACATGCAATCCGCGAAAGATATTCGAAAAAAGAATCACTTTATTTACTTAACCGAGAATGAAACATTTTGCATTTTATACTATAGTAATTTTATGTATTAAATAATGCAATTTTCTATTTTCTAATTATCTAATTGATGACTGCTCATCAACTTAAAAGCACGCAATGCTGCGAAAGATATTCGAAAAAAAAAAGAAAAAAAGAATCATTTAACTTTTATTGAACCGAGATCATTATACTCAGTGTCAAATACTAAACATTTTGCATTTTATACATATAGTAATTTTATGTATTAAGTAAAGTAAATCTCTATTTTCTAATTATGTAACTGATTATGGCTCATCAACTCAAAAAGATGCAATGTTGCAAAAGATATTCGAAAAAAGGACAACTTAACTTTTATTAGATCAAAATCAATATATCCAGTGTCAAATATTAAACTTTCTATGTTTTAATAATACAATAAGAACAGTAAAACGAAGATTATTTTAAATATTGAAAGATATTTTTTTTTCTGTCCTAGCATATGAATGTTAACCCACGAGCATAATCTATATAAAAAAATGTACAAAATATGATTTCTTTTTTATTCTAAAATCAATCATGATTAAGTAAAGTTTTCCCTTCTAGATAAGACGAGTTTCCGCGTTTCACAACGACCCGGGTTGTTTGTTATGTTAATTAGTCAGTCAGTTCATGTAGCGTAGCTGTGGCCAAATGCCTGTCAGCATAAATAAAGACCAAGCGCCAAATTCTAGGCAACAGATTTAATACAATTAAATTACATTATGTACAGAAGTTAACATTTGGGGAATGTACAGCTTTGGTGGCTCAAGAATAATTTCCAATACATCAACAAACACTACTGCACAGGGCTTCCCCTACTGTTCTCACCTTGCTTCTTTACATCCCGTTTCTCCCTTTTTCCTCCTGTCAATTGCTCTCCAGGGGCGACCTTGGAACCCGTGGTAAAATATTTGGCCGGATATCACCCTTTTTGGGTGAGCGGACCATGGCCGATCCTTACTGATTATCACAATAAATGATTAATAATAAGAGAAATAAATAAAATTAATGTAAGTAAAAACAAACAGTGATTTCTTTAAGCAAATTTTTTTTAATGCAAGAGAGAAAGAGAGTAAACAAAATAATAGAGGATCGTAATAATACTGATTTCTGTTGTTTGTTTTTTTAATTTTGATTATGAATGGCATATTAGATTTTTCAGTGTCGAAAGATACACGAAACGGCAATTTTTCTTATGTGTCATTTTGCCATGCACAGTGCATGGCAAAATGCACGCTCATTTCGAGTTCCGGAGAAGATTAGTATGAGATTTCCAGAATGACAGCAAGATTTCGCAATGAAACGTGGCGTTGATGGACAAGATTAATTAACAGTTTTCATCTTTCATTGCCTAATAGCAACAAAGAAAAGTACAGAAGAATTCTGAAAAGGAAATAAGTTATTATTGGATTAATTTTAAAGCAACGCTCTGCAACGAACATGAACAATCCTATTTCTTTTAAGATTTATCTATTATGAGGTCTTGAGTTCAATGTTACAAGCTATTGATGTGGAAAATAAGCTGTCATTAAAAGGTTTATAATGCGACAGTGTGAATGCATATATTTATTTATATAGCGTTAGTGTAGTTTAAACAAATATTGTAATCAATAGTACTTTAATAGTATTTGGAAAATCGTATTGTTTAGTGAAGAAACATTTAAGTTTTTGTAGGTAACTGAAATACTTTAACCTAATAATCTTTAGAAATAAAAATTAAAGACGATTTCATTTTTTTTAAAGTCATAATGCTTAGCTATCCTTTTAAATAAAAATTACAAAAGCATTTATTTTACAGCGGTCTACTCATTTCAAAACGTCTAAAGGCATTTAAAAGAAAAGTTAGGAACCTGAAGGTAAGATTATTACTGTTACAATAGGGTACTTATTTCTTAAAATTGCTGGTCTTGCAGCAGCAGAGACATAGCAAGGTGGCGGCTTTGAAACCAAAAGGTTGTATGTTAGATTCATGTTTCCCTTCGTTCCAAAAATTCACTGCGTAGTGATCCATGCATGCTAAACCTTGTGGTACAAAAATTTTGTCAATCCCAGCGTTGCAAAATCTTTTACATTTTCTCCTTCAATATTATCATTCGCTAACATATATTAGGTAAACAACTTTGCTTTCACAATTTTTCGATTTTTAGCTGCAACTTCAAATGGTGGTCGAAACAGGTAAATCAAAAATACAACACTGTACGCTAGAATATCTGTCAATATAATGAAAGCACCACATTTGCGAACTTGTATATGCATCGTATATTAATTCTCTATCGAGAATGTCAGTTTTCGAGTCAAATTTTCGTCATTTGCGGGAAGTTTGCATTTAAACAAAACTATTCCTGAAGACATTGAATGCTTTCGAGCTCTTAAGGCGAATCTGCTTTCAATAAAAAAAATCCAACTTGTGACAGATTTCAACGCTTTGAGAGCAGTGCTTTTGACATCGAGCATCAACATGTTGGTTGATAAGAGAAAATCTTCAAAGACTCCAAACTGAAGACATTAATTGATGAAGATTCGTGCTAAACGCAAGAATAATAGTCAAACTCAGTGGAGTGAATCCACCAGTCATTTCGACACGCTTCAAAGCCATGGGAATGATTCAGAAGCAAGGAAATTAGATTGAAGCAGAGAGGTGCTGAACGGCGTTTCTTTGTTTATGGATAACTAGCTGAAAGATAGAATCAGAAAGTGTTTCTACATCGCATTGTGATCTACGACGAAAACTGTTTTCACTATGATAATCCCAAAAACAGAAAATCATGGAGAATTCACAGACTTGCCGAATGCTCACAGTGCCAAGATTACGTTCTGTATTTGGTGGTATGATGTATTATGAACTATCAAACCGTGTAAAATCATTACATGGGATTGGTATCAGACGCAAATTATGCGTTTGAGTCGAACATTGAAGAGGAACCGGACACAGTACCAAGTGAGATGCAATAAAGTTTCCTCCAGCCTGAGAATACCGGTCACTCATGACCAATCAAGACATATATGGAAACGCTAAAATTATCCACCAGACCTACTCTCCAGGCATTGCTCCTGCCAACCATAATTTGTTTTGATCGATGACAAACTGCCTGGCTGAATAGCAATTTTGCTCTTATGAAAATATCCAGAATTGGATCGAATCATGTATCACCTCAAAAGACGCATCGTTTTATCAAGGGGTGTGCGACAACTGTCCAAAAGATGTGAAAAAGTGATAGCTAAAGAATAACAGTTTTTTTAAAATCATGAATAAGTAATCACTTTTTAAGAATAAAGCCTTAAATTTTGGAAGAAAAGACGGCGAAAGCAAAGTTTTACACCTAATCGAAAATATTGCTAACTGTATTAATTTGATATAATAATCGAATTAATAGTAATAAAATTATCTTTATTAAAGAATAAATTTCAATATAAAAATTCTTAGCATTTCATTAAGGAAGAACTTGTTTGTCGTAGCATAGCCATGTCTGGCTTTTGCGCCATTAAAATCCAAACAATCAAGGAAGAATTTGATGCAGAAATTTGGTTGAAGGGGTTTAATCATGGTTGAACAGATTCATTTCCTTGGAGATTATGATAAATAAATGGTTCTTTCTTTTATTTACAATTTTTTAATTTAATTTTAGCCTTTAGAGTTCCGGCAAAATATTTCTAACAAAACCAAAAAAATTATTATTATTATGTGTCAGAAAAAGGTTTGCCAACTAAAGACAACGAGGGCTATTGCCTTTTAACTTTCTAATATCCTGAGTGATTATAATTTTTTTTATAATATAAGAGGTTTTGATAATCATTCAGCTCAAGGAAACGTAATGAATTTTATTTTTGAAAGTATGTTCTGAAGATTGAAGTGAATAACCACCATTGAACTTTTAAAGTTACAGATGAAAAATTTTGAAAATTTCAAATGTCAACATTTTTTTTTCGTGTTTTTAAAATTATAACGGGATCTTCCCCGCAAAAAAATCTTAGTTTCAAAAAGTACTTGCAAAAAAAAAAAAAAAAAAAAAAAAGACATCGGCACTAGGCTGAGATTAAGAAAATGGTAAAAACAATCAAAAAGTTTAGAAAATCGATAGAAAAGTTAAACATTCTGCTCAGTTTCGGGAATTTTCAACGTACTTGTCTTATTATGTAATAAAACTTTACATATACCAAGAAAATTATCTTAAAGATCTGAATTTCATTTTCCGCGTTGGTTACATTTGTTGAATTAATAAATTCATAAACATGTATAATTTAAAAAGTACTTTTTTAAAAACATAAATGAGATTCTGAATTCATAATTTCTATCAAAATTTTGATGTCGAATATTTTAGTGATAACATTACTTTCTCTGACAATTCTTAAATAAAAAACTAAAAAATTCGCAAACGCCTGTTTTTCAAGATTTTTTCCTTTAGGGAAAAAATCACTTTACCCGGATAAATTTAAAACGTGAATAAATTAGATATAAATTAATTTTGATATTGATAAGAGACATAACATTCGCACTAGCAAAATATTCCAGAGTGTACAGTTGTATATTTGTTTAACTATAGTTGCCAATTTGTTGTTGATTAACAAAGACTATCTCTGTACTGCACAATTTAAAAAAATCGTTTGGCTTGGAAAAAAATGAACTATAACGAATCATCAGAAATATGCGCTTTATTCTACGACTAAATGCGAATCAGCGTATGTCAATGCTCGAGGTCAAGATTATTTACTTTTTGGCTTGTTCGGGGAGGGTGGGAAGGATTCGATTACTGCAGCGGCTAATTAAACATCAACCTTGAATTCATCTGAAGTCCATCTCCCGCCCCCTTCAGTAACATGTGATAGAAGGATATAAATTCAAGTCCTCGAATTTAAACTCATGTTTTTTTTTTCAATGTTGCGACGGGTTGCACCAAGTTTTCGATACAAGTCCGTATGCAAATTTATTTTATTTCGTCGTAGGAAGTTCAAAAGACGGGATAGGAACTTTTGACTTTATTAAAGGAAGTGAGAGGTAATTTTTCTTTTGTATGAATTATTTATGTAAAATTAGGAAATACTTTCGAGATTCAGTTTTAAATGTTTTTAACAAAATCTTTGCGCAAAGCTAACTGTATATGTTTTAAAATTAGGGAACATTTTTTTAAAAATTATTGCTTACAAATTATGGAATAAAAAGAAATTACTTTTTTTTTAATTCGTTTTATTTCTCTTGGATGTAGAAGGCACAGAAAATGCATCTGAAACAAATCACTTTTTAAAAAAAGTAAAAATAAGTTTGCAAAATATCGGAACATTTTTACTACTAACAGCTTAAAATTTTTGAACTAATTAATCTGTGATCAATACTGGCTAAATATTTTTTTTTAACAATTTTTGTTTTTCATAATTGCAAAATGTTTTCCAAAGCAACAATTTTTAATATAAGGAGAGGATAACAAAATTAATAATAAAATAAAAGAATTGTTATGTTAGAAAACTGGGATAATTTATTTTATTTATATTCTAAAAATCTGAAATGTTCAAAAACAACTTTTTAAGGCCTTTGATTTGAAACTGGATTTCAGTGCTTACAATATACCTTTTAAATTTTGAATTAGAATGTTTGGAATATCTAAGTTTTTAATTAGGATATTAAATATTGGAATTATAATTTTTATATATTATAAAAAATCAAGCAGAAATATATCTATAGATATATTTCTATTAATGTGGTTTTGTATCAAAATAAATATATAATCTTTAATTTTTTTTAAAAAAAATGTGCATAAAAGCGAAAATAAATCTTGCCATTAACTGGAAGACATATCAGCATATTTCAATTTTAGACATTCATGATTAGATAGAAAAAATTAATTCATTATTATTTCTCGTTCTTTTCGTCAAATTTGAGTATAAACTTCTATTGCGAATTAATAGTTCAAACAAATATATATGTTATATGATAGCAAATATTCTATGAATTATAATTAAAAAATCCACTTAAAACTCAAATTGTAGGAATTCCGATTAAATATCAATTAATCATATCAATAATTAAATTAAATTAAATTACTTAATCATATTATGAATGATATTATTAAATGATCAATTAATCATTTAATGATTAATCATATTAATAATTAACATGATTTGGATAGGAGTTTAATATTTGGAATTTTATTCATGTACATTTTCTATAAACGATGTAAAAAGATATCGATAGTGATATTTGTATAATTTTTATTGCTTTTGTATAGAGGCCTTGAAAGTTCGCATTATTTTAATTAATATGCAAAACAGTATTTGTTCTATTTGACTAAGATATGGTATCGCTTTTCAATTTGCAGCTTTGAGTTTCTAATTTGTTTACAATCTTGAAATCTTATAAGAAAACTTTCTTATTTAATTTCGACAAGAATCGTCACCCGGAGTCTGTATATTTTTAATATACAGGTAGAATTCAATTTCAAAGGGGGGAAATTCTTTTTCGATTTCATGCCTTTTGAACAAACTGAAAATTCAAAGCTAAAATTTTAAAAATATTTTTCTGTCTTTGTTTCGGCAAAGATAATTTTTGAATTTGCTGCTATTTCTGCATAAGGGCTTCATACGACCCGATTTTAATTAATATGCATAGCAGTATTTTTCTATTTAGTACGTGATAATATTCTGCATTCTGTCGCTTTTTCATGCTTTAGTGTTTTTATTATTATCCTTGAGCTTTTTATTTGTAAACAATTGTTTGTTTTTATTTGTAAACAAATATGCTATTAAGAAACTAAGTTATTTGATTCGATGAAATTAATTTGAAATTCTGTTTCAATACACTGTCTACCGTGAAAAATATTTGGAATAATGGATTTTTGATTTAAGGCAATTTCAAAGCAATGATTAAAATAGAATTAATGACTTTTTTTTCAAGGAAATCTTTACTTAATAGCAGCATCATTACGGCAGAGTAGGTAACTCTTAAAGCTCTGAATAGTTGCAACTTTTTTTCTGAAAAGACATCAGTTTTCATTGAAGCGTATATAATCCCTCTACTCCAAGGTCAGGAAAATGATTTAATGCTATAAAAGATTCACTTGCGAATTAAAGTGTTTCGGTTTGACATATTTGCTAACAACTTTTGTTACTTTTTAATTCCATGTGCGTAACCGTTTTGTTGTAATCATGAATTATTCCAAGTCAGGAAGTTATACTCTTGGATCTAAGTTAAACTGGAAATGTAGTTCTCTATGATGCATTTAGATATTACCATGGCCAAAAGTAAGTTATTTGAAAATAAATATAAATTATTATTAGAATAGTGAATAAAACTGTCTGCATTAAATTTTCATTGCAACTTGATCAGAGGAAGATTTCGGCATTTTGTGGCCTAAGGTTCATCTTTTAATAACTGGTTATTTTAGTTTCATAATTCTATAAATCATTAAATCAAGATATTAATGATTATTTTAGTTTTATTACATAATTTTAGTTACTTTGTAAAAATAAATACTTTTATTTATTTTTAAAATATATATATACATATATATTGGGGAAAATTAAAAATATATTCATAATTACTAGCTAATGACTTCTTATTTATAAATTAAAGCATGCGTGCACTTCGGTTTGATAACTATGCTAAACAAAAATTGTAAAATAAATTACGTCTTGATTTTGAACTGTCATTAAATAAATTAAATTAAATTGCAGTCTAAGTTTAAATCATCAACATATATACTTTTTCTCTGTTGTTCAATTAAATGATACTTTCGGTTTCAGCATGCGTTGACTATTTCAATATTTAATTTCAATACAGATTTTTTTTTGTAGAGAAATGCAGCCTGTGAATAAATTATTTTAATCTGATCAGTAATGTTTAAATAAATTATTTTTATACGATCAGTAAAAAAAGCAAAACTTAACAATTCGATGCTTTATAGAATTTATTAAAATAAATGTAACGAGGTAAAAAAAAAAAACCATAGCATTCTGATCAAAAATGTGAATTAGAAGAAGTATTTTGATCAAGAATATGAATTATTTCTTGAAGCATTTTGACTTAACAATATTCGTATATTAATCATTTTAAATCGTATCGTAAGTATATGCTTCTGAGGTCTAACAGCGGCAGAAAATCATCCTTTGTTCACCCCTCGCCAGCTCAAATTTTTTTATATACCTATAAATAGAATTAAAGATATGTATAAAAGAATAAAATGTAAAAAATCTTACCGATCATATAAAATTTTCTCTATGAATTATATGAATAATGTTTAATCCATGATCAGATAATGTATATACTAGCTCACAACATATATACTTAATTGTAATACAAACGTTTCGATTTCACAAAACATCCTAACAGGGAAAAAAATGTCCAGGCATGCCTCTAAATCACTTAATCGTATAAAAGTCAGACAAGAGTTTAATGAAACAATTATTTTCCAAACTATTTTTTTCATGAAACATTTTTTTAAAATTTCAACACATTGATTTTAATTTGGCATGACATTTGTACATTGTGATGCAAGAATCGTTCAAAATGTTTTAGAGAATAAACCATTGTGTATAAATTTACGAAATTTGCTCATACATTTATGATGGCGAATTCACTCGAAAAATTAAACTTTTAATTATATTTGCATATAATTAAAAATTTTTTATTATCATAAGATTAAAATTTAATTAGTTTCATATAATTAAAATTTTAAAATTTCTCCTTCAAAAATCCAGAGCATTTTATTTATAAAATTACTTTTGTATCACTTTCAAATTTTTAAATTTAGGTTTTATGGATACAAATTTTATCACCATGTGATTTTTTTCTTACCCTTTCGTTTCCATATCTTTATTATGCAACAACTAATGCAATAGTTTTACTATGCATTCGCTATTGAAATATTGAATAGACTGTTTAATTGTGGAATTGTATTTCATAATTAAATAGTCTATTGAGCAGACTAAAACTTTTAATTATAAATTCTGTAAATTCATATTTCAAAATATTTGATATTCAAGACTTGGTTACATACTTTTGTTTTGAATTTAACGAATAGAACCTTCTGTTATTTTGATGCATTTTTATGAATTTATAAACTTGATTTTAAAAGGACAGCAAAATATTACTATAAAAATGCAGCTTTTAAAATGAATGATACTTTTTAAAATAACATTACCATACTATGATGTTTCTTATTCTAATTTTCTTTGTTCTAGTTATTCCCTTTGATTCAGAAAAGGGAACACGTTGAAAATATTTTTATATGCCAACAATAAAGTTATTCGAAAGTATTGCAGGTCATTAAACTCTATAATTGGAACTTGTCCTAAATTGAATTATGTCTATTTTTATTTTTAATTAGATTCCACATAATTGTATCCTCTTAGTTGCATTACTAGCACTTCATTTCTATAAACAAATTCAATGTTGACTTTCTCTGGTGCCATCTAAATTAATCGACTTGATAAGTTGCAATACATAAACACTCAATTCAAATCTTTGTCGAATCATCATTTGGATCGTTATCGCAACTTTCCTTTTATGTTTTTACTTCAAGACAGCCTGGCGTTTCGATGTTTTAAAAGATGACGTAAAAATGTAAACCAAGCAGTCTGTGGTGAAAACGTACAACTAACTCTGAACACGAGTATTCTAGCAGATGAAAGCCTTCAGAAGATTATGTAAGCAGCTGACTGTGAAATAACTTCCCTATGTTTATGTCCAACGTCACATTTCTTTTGATGATCCATTTTGGCAGTCAGAAGACTTCCATAAAATTTACTAAAGACTGACATTTATGCTTAAGAATGCCATAATGGACAAGACTGTAATTTGGGCATGTAATTCATTACGTTCAGACTTATATTAAAATTCAGACTTACCTTAATTTTTATACCAAAATTTTTTATGCGATGCTATTATTTTATAATACACTAGCTGTCTTCGTAGACCAGTTATTCGTCAACCATATTATTATTATATGAATCATATAATGTTTTTTATAACAAACCACTCTGTATCAAAATAAAAGAATGTATTATTTTAAATTAAACGTGAATAATAAATATTCAGCATTATAACGAGTAAGTAACGTTTGCATAGTGGTGAAATTGGACCTATTATTAAGGCTGGAACTCAGGCAAGGTTTATTTCGTAATTTCTCTAAATTTTAGAACATTGTGGATCGAGTGATCATTAAATAATATGTCTAGGAATGCTGGGCCCTCATGTGAATTAAAATCAATGCTTGGGGCTAGGCGACTGATTCTTTAGTTTCCTGATTTTTTTTTAAATATATCGATACTAATGCATTTAATACAGTTACATTTTTTCTCAAGATAGTTAAAGAAATAAAAAGAATTAGATATTTTTGATTTTAAATTGTATAATTGTTGACTGATTCATTTTTTGAATTAGGTGTAATGGAACAATTAAGTAAAGGTTTACTTGTTCACTTTCTAAAGAGTAAGCAGAATTAACGATTTTTTCCTCAATGTACTTTGCTCGAAATTAACATCATTTCTTCTGTTATAGTCTTGTGTAAATTTTGAGAGTCTAATGTGCTAAGATGTTTGTATTTATTTAATTCTTAAGCTTAATGTGTTGAATTTATACCTTGGTCAGGAACTGATAAATAATGGTAAAAATACAGAGCCCATTATCGTAGTTCCAAAAAAAAGTGAAAAATGATAAGACTTTAGAAAAAAATGTTAGCTTTACTACTGACATTCGTAAAAATTACTATACTTCAAGAAAGCATATGGACACATCTTATTACTGGTAATTTATCAAAGCGAAATAACAACGAAAATATATCATTCAGCTTAGAGATATATAAGCAAACTACACTCACATAAGAGACCATTTACATATTTATAATTGTGTAATCTGCAAAATTTCTAATTGCAACTTACAATTTTTTATATATTTTTACATGATTCTGAATATTGAGACATCTATAAACATAAAGTTTTAGATAAATTTTGAAAATTATGGGAGATTTTCAAGAGAAAAAAATATATACATTTCAATGCATGCAAATATAACAAATGAATTACTCTATTAATATCTTCCTTCTTGAAGTTTCATTTCTATCAAATACAGAGCTCTGGTCTATTGACTTTTGATAAATGATTAATGTTGTTTTTAAAGTTCACCGTTAGGAGCAATGAAGTATAACTAAATACGAATTCGAAATGCACGCTTTTGTTTACAATTTTAGTCACAAAACAATAACAGTTAAATAGTATTTTCGATATATATCGTTTAAACAAATCAAAAGTTCTGGGTAAGTTTTGTAAATATTTTAAAAATAATCTATATTTTTTATGCAGCTGAAAAAAAAATGCTTATTTTTTGAAATATGTCATTATACAAATAACATGATGTTGTTGATTTGCATTTAAAAATTTCTACCAAACGATTCTTTGAATAATTTTTAATTTTTTTATTTAAACTGCTTTTACCAGAAAAGTTTTAAATAAAAATAATTAAATTACCGAAGCATTTTTAAGCTTTGTTTTATTTTTTAGAAAATATGTTTTTTCAAAATCAAGTTAACACTGTATTATTCATTTATTAGCCTTTTTTGTGCTATTATAACTTACATTATAACTAGCAATGTTCGGACATTTCTTTTGTTTCACTGAATTATGCGCACACGACAATTATCAAGTAACATCAGCCACAGAATATATGCTGACAAAATTATTCTTTATTAGTAAATGCGATGAAATAAGGATCCAAATGGGTTATGACATATTATTTTTATTGAAACAATAAAATATTGTTTTAATAAAGTTTTATTTTAAATCATTGCTAATTAAAGTAAATAATAAGTGTTCATCTAAAGCTTAATTGACAGTTTGAGGGAAATAAAAACCTCTTTCGAAAGAGATTAACCAACTGACAATTTTAAAAAAATCCGAAGGCTACATAATACATTCTTGAAGAACAAGTACTTAGAATTCTCTTAAGATTAATTCTTGCTAATTACAGTGTTTTATTAAGAGGATAACTTAAATATTAAAGTTAAGAGCATGAAAAGACAAGGCTTAATTACAATGGTCCCTAATTAGCGGGTAGTTTGAGAACTACCAGTGAATATTTAGTTAAAGTACTTAAAGACATTACTTCTGTACTCGATCTTATCCAAGTTTCGGGGAAAACTGTTTAATCCACTTCGAACAATTCAAATAACAAATATTCAGTTACAAGCACAGTTTTTGTTAAAGAAATATTCACAATATCAGCAATGTATCCATAATTTTTTCTTGCTTTTTTTGGAGATTGTATCGATTAAAAGTGTCTTATCGCAAAGTATTAGTCGAGTTTATTCTTTGTCTTAGTTCATGTTATAAGAATAGGATTGGAATTTAAATTCAGTCATACAGCTTTTTTTATTGTAATATTTAGAATTTAAATCCCTGTTCAAAGAGATAAGACAAAGGCCGTAAGACACAATCTTGATGATACGCAATTTAAAAAATAGGAAACTGAATAATATAAAGAACGAAGAAATATCTTATGGTAAAAATTACCGTTCCTTTTATCTGGAAATCACTGCTGTGTAATAATTAAATTAGCATTTGGCTGCCTATAACAAATGCTAACATCTTTTGCACTTATATGATTGACAATTGCTTATTAATGTACATCAGAATGTGATTGGATTATTACAAAGTGATGATTTAGTTACAATTCAATTTTAGGGTTATAATAATGGCTGTTTGCCTATCTTCGCTTTTGAAATTTTTTCAGTCATTTACTTTTTGGAGTTCTGAAATGTCCATCCACTTCCTTTTTACTATTATGCAGAAGAACTCGTTGTGAACATTTAAAAATTTAAACTCAATATTTTGACAAATCTTTACCTTTAAAACTTGCCTAGCCCGAGAAACACATTATTAGATTTATATCTTTTTATCTTTATGTGAACATGATTATTCAGAAACTCTTTGTGCTGGATGGATAAGATTTGGTACATGTTCTTAATACCAAATTTGTAGATTTTTGTAACATCATGAGCGAATTCAATTCACAGGAGATCTGTCTGCATCGCTGTCCGAATACAGTTAAACATGATGATTATAGAACGCAAAGGGCTAGATAGATAAATAAAATTTGATATATAGGTTTAATTTTCAAAATGTAGATTTGTATTAGTGAACTAAATCCGAAAGCAAATTCATCGTCTGTTTATCTGTACTTTTAAGTACATATAAAGACAATAATTTAAATAAATGAAATTTAGTTTGTGATCTTAAAACTACAATTATAATTCTGCGATATACTTTGGTTTCAAGCATCCAAGATGCATGTCCTATTTTCTGATACTTGTGTATTAACCGCATGTCAACGATTAATCGTCATACAAAATTCCAAAGGTTGCATCCCAGATTCAGCAAATAAGATAGTGTTGTGGCAAAGATCGATATATCGTAGCTCTTGCTCCTTAATGCCATGTAAGCAATACACAATCACTGCATTTTATAACTATAGTACGAAGCACATGTGGGCCTTTGAAAATAAAAATCTGAGCATTACTGCCATTCACGACCTTGACTAAGGGCCACAATTTTATATGGGGGATAACACCTTTATTAGGAAACATGTGATAAGTTTTGTGCCGATCACTCACGCTAATTCCTAACAGTATTTTATATAATCATATTATAATTTTCAATAGCCAGGATTGCAAGAATTACAACATCAAAAGAAAATTCGGAACTAAATTATGAAATGCGGCTTCATATAAGTAAACATTTTTTATTTCTTTTGTAGAAGCATTTAGAAATGCTTAAGGAATAATGAATGCTTAAGAAAGACAAATGCTTAAGAAAGACAAATGCTTAAGAAATAACGAATTCACAAAGCTCAAACTTCAAATGTAATAAATTTGTAAATAAGATGACTTTTAAAATTAAAATAATCTATTCAGATTATTTTAAAATTAAAAATGATAAAATGTTATTAAAAAGACTAAATATAATAAAAAGTTTTTAAATTGAACTTTTATTCATGTTTTAAAAACCAGAATTTTTTTGATTTTCTGTTTTTTCAACTTATTATTTATCGAAAATTTAATTTATAATGTATTATTGCAAATGTTAAGAGCACATCAAATTGACTTTTATGAAGCCTAATTTCAGAAGGTGCTATTTATTTGGAGACAAGTTTTTAATTAACTAATTATTAAGCTCAGAAAACATTAAATTGATTAATTATCATCAATCTAAACTTATATAAAGCTCAATGTGTGTGTGTTGGCGCTCTACAGGTCAGATCGTTCGACCTACAGCTATCAAATTTGGCACATGAATACCTTGGAGGTCGGGAAACTGCACCTGGGGTCCCTTTTTTAGAATTTTTAATTAGAATTTTAATTATTAATTAAAAACTAACTTTCCCGCCAAAATATCTTTTGATTCCGTCACCGCCAAATGAGTAAGGCTTCAGTTTTTTTTCACCCTAACAAGGATAGGCTTAACATATTTTCGGCCGATTATTTCAAACGATTCTGTTTATTTTCTTAGTGTTTGATGCATTTAAAATTAAACATTGTTAATTAATCGATCTTTCAGATTCATTCTGAAGTACTTTTGAATTAAAATAAAACAGAATAAAGGAAATTAAAAATTTCTAATCTGCTTAGCGTTACTCCAATTGGCGTAGAAAATTCACGCATTTGCGTTGCCATAACTAGTGTTGAAAATTCATGTATGCGCATTGTGTTCTGATTGTTGACAATTATTTTCAATGGATGATGACTTGATTTAAATTATTTTTAGGTCAGTTTTATGCTTTTGTAATTAAATTGTATTTATGTTAGTCATATTTTTTGTATATGCTTATAGTTTCAAGTACATCGTTTTTTGAAGTAGTTTTTTTAACCTGTTTTAGACCGATCATTTTAAACGTTTCTGTTTATTTTCTTAGTGTTTGATGCATTTAAAAACAAACATTGTTAATTCATCGATTTGCTCATGATGATCTAAGAAAATTTTGTTGGCAAATTCTTGAGATATTGCATAAATTAAGAATATTCTTTAGTGCCCCTAAGGTTTAAATGCTCAGTGAAGCTGTTTTCAGTAATCATATTATTAAAAAAATAGTTTGTTTCAGTAAAAAATATTATATTAATTGCAGATTAATCCTTGTAATTTAAAGCATAAATTCTACGGGAGCTAACAGAAAATTAGAGAGATACATATTACATTATGACTGAAGGCCTTTATAATATTATGAGTGAATTATATGGCTATCAAAATGTGAAGTTTTGAAATATTTTGATGAAGAAGTTATTAAAGTAGGAATTACTTAAAATATTTAATTATTAAAATTTTAACGAGCATTAAGATTGGCGAACCGGTAGATCGCCAAAGGCGTATAGTAGTATATAAATATACAACTTTTCAAAATAGCATATCAATAACAGATTAAACAATCCGTTACAAAGTTTCATCTGGAATCAAAGTTAAGAAATTCAAATAAATGTAAGCTAAAAAAGAAGTAAAGATAATGCTAATGATAAATATAATTGATATCAATGCCCGAAAAATTCTGATTTTTTTAAATATCATTTTTAACTTCTTTGTCCTTTGCTATAACTTGAATGAATAAATTGCATTTGTGCCAATAGCCAAGATAAAAGATAATAGAAAAGAAAAAGATTTCACTTGGTACTTCATCGTTAATTACTTAGTAATTACCTTTTGTCTTTATTCAGTAAAAAAACGTTTAAATACTGTAATCCTATATATTCCTTTGGCAGAAGTTTTATTCTACTGAAAGCTGTTCGAGGTTGCAGATTTTAGTTTTAAATCTTCGAAACTTCACCGATCTGGTTCACTGAACTTCTCTTGTTTTAGCAGCTTTCTTTTGTTGCTGAAGTTCGCCCTCCAGACATGTCTTTCTGTTTTTGAAGAAATAAATATGCACCTTTTATGTTCATAGGTCTTGACACCTCATATGTTGTGATGTCAATCTTGCTTTCTTCTTGCTTGAACTGTTTCAGAATATGAATTTATACATCTGTCATTTTTGAAACATGAAGCTTTTCAAAGATATGCAGGTGTTTTATTATTTTAGAGAGAAGCTGCAGTAAATTCTGTCATAATATTTATATTGCAGTGTTCTAAAATGGAAATTTCAATTTTGTGTTTATAAAACTTTAAGTTTGCTTTCATATTCATAATGTTTATACAAGTTGATTATTTTTACGTGATAGAGTTCACTCAAAGAGAAAATTTATTCATTTTCTTATAATTAAATCGGTTTATTATATGAATTTACATTTGAAATTTGCTACGTAGTTTGTTCGAAAGTATTATTTGAGGAAGTAATTTGAGAAAGAAATTTTGAAGTAATTTCATGAAGTATTATTTGAGAAAGTAATTTTGAGTAAAATTTTCAAAATTTCAAGTTTTAAGATGCGGAATATATAAATAATCCTGAATACTATAGCCAGTGTAAAATAACCTCAGTTTGTCTCCTCTCTTAAAATTAATTATTTTCTAACCACTTAAATTCAAATTTTATTTTAACTTTTGAGTTGCGAGGGTTTTTTTTTTCTTTTTCTTTTTTAATTTTATTTTATCACGCATTTTTGGGTCTAATTTTTGCTACTTTTATTTTCCAAAGTGAAGATACAGCATCGCATGAAAATTACACTGGTCAAATATATGCTTATTCAAGTATCTCAGTATAGTAAAATCTCTTTCTTGGACGACCCTTTGGGTACTTGAATTGCATATGGTTGAAACTTGTCATACAGCCGTTACGGATAAAGAATTTCAGTTATTCATATGCTACGAATGACGATCATCTGTAAACATTTTATATATTATTCCCCACATCACCAAATTAAATCTATTACAAATGCAAAAGTTTTTTTTAAAATATCCATACCCAAAGAGTTAACAAAGAACTTATAAAAGATTGATTATTCTGCCTTTTTAAGAAGAAGAATAAAATCTTGATTTTAAATTAATTCTGCTTGTTTTCCAAAAGACCATCAAGTATGTGTAATAAATTCAATTTATTCGCATTTTTGAAATTAATTCGTTTTTTCTCTACTTAAAGTGGAAACGAAAAGCACTTTAACTCCGGAATCGTAAGGGGTTTTCTGCTTTCCCTACGCCTTTAAAATCTAATAACTGCAACTATCTTAAATTGCTGAGAATGCAGTCCTTTACTTTTATTTCCCAATCGATGAGGACCGGTTTTTTGAACTGATAAAATTGTCAAGTATTACTTACTTGTCTTTCTGCAATAAATTTTCATTGGAGAAATTTTGCAAGTGGCATTTCACCATGATTTCTCCAAGTAGTTTTTATCCATGATTTATCCACAAAGGACAATTGCTTTGATTTCTAGTTATAGTTCGACAATATAACTTTAAATTCGTCTCTAAACTGAACATTTTGACTTCATTATTTAGAAAAAAAATAAAATATTTGATTAAAGGAAAATTTTTCCTCCTTATTTGCATACATTATTATTATATATATTAACCGTCTAATCAGATATTTTTCAAATGACCATTAACGTACATATTAAGTGAACAAGTAATTTAAGAAATTATCTCATACAAGGAATAATTTAACCGTGATTTGAACCATTTTTTGACCAAAATATATTATAACAGTTTGTTGCTCATATTTATCAGTGTATTGTAACTACACTTTATTTATTCAGAAATAACGTCAAGTTTACATGTACAAATGAGTAATTAAATTCTTTTAGTAATTCTTATTAAATACATATTGATTGTATTTTAATTAATGAACTGTTATCTGCTCTCCGACTTTGTCATTAAATATTTGTTTTTTATTTCCATTTTCTCTCTCTCTTTCTTTGTTATGACATTTGACATCAAAAGTCTTTCTACGTCAGCTATTCTTGTTTGCAAGGATTTATATATAGATAGATAGATTTTTTTTTTAAATTTTCAAACTTTGCATTTTTGAAAAAATTTGATGAAAATTTATTCTATTCATTTCTTTGTTTTTTAATTTGCATTACACTTTAATTTGTGGGGTTTTTTTAACGAATCTATCAAAGATTATTATCAAAATTCTATCAAAGATTAAAATTTGGGAAAATGGCATCTAAATAAGTAAAATAGCATTAAAACTTATGTAAATGCAAATATAAAAATCCGTCCAACTTCCAAAAAAAAATAGACTTAGAACCCAAATTCTAACAATTTTATAAAGAAACCTGTTCAAACATTAAGAATATTAAATTTAAAAAAAACCAACAATTTTCCCAAAAAATCGATTTTTTAAAGTAATTACCTGTTTTATATGAAATACAGTTATTTAAAATGTAACTTTGTTATTTTATAAGAATGGGAAATATGAATATAATGGAATCAATCTACTACAAATTGTTACGCTTGAAAATTAAAAAATGTACTGCTAAGTGAAAATTTGTTTTTTGAGAGTTAATATCTAGAGAAAGCAAAATTTTAACCTAATTTTAATATTGACAAAAGACCGCAATTGAATGGCTTAATGGAAAAATAAAATTGATTACAATTTTATCATGATTATAAAAATATTATTGCAAACTGCGTATCAAATAAATTTTTAAAAAATGACTAACTTCAGAGAAATATTTTAAGGAAATGAAATTTGAATAATTAAAAAGGTAAAGTTTTGAGTTATTAGGGAGTGTAAAAGGTATTTTTGTGAAATAATACTTTCAGAAAATATTGCTAAAATTATTAACTTACTTTATTTTTATATATTTATATCTGGTGGTGAAAATGGTGAAGCAAGCGTTTGCTGTTGCAAAGTTTCATTAAATAAGGGACCAAAATATATGAAAATATTTTTGCTTCTGTAAAGAAAAATAATTAATTAATTAATTAAATTTTTATATGGTCCTAAGAACGAGAAAGTGTCAGTGAGTAAAATGTTTTCCTTACACTCTTACTTAAGGACAGTCTCATGCTTCTATTTAAAAAAAAAATGCTGATACATTAAAAGGCAAATGTATTGACTTAGATCATTTTCCCCATAACTCTGACAATGTTTGAGCGAGACTTTCGCAAGAAGTTTTTTCAAGTATAATATACATAATACTAAAGATTATTAAAAGAACAGAATCAGAAAGTAATAAACCATTTATCAATTTTCATTGATTTAAAAAAAAAAATTCGATAATGCATTAATTCAAGCTCTTAGAAATTAATTCAAAATAAATACATTAGATTCCGAAAAGAACTTGCATTATTTTTAACAATACTTGAACGTATGCGATTCATTTAATCTTTTGTGGCTTTAAAAAAGGCTTTATGAATCCTTCGTTAAAGATCCACAAAGTACATACGGCCGAAAGTAATTCATTACTTGGTTCAGAAATAATGCCAAACAAAACTAACTGAATAGTAACTAACAGTTACTATTCAGAATACTGATTTACAAAATGGGGCTAATTAAAATGTTTCTGGAAGTGTTACACCATAAATATCACTGATGAAGAATTTTAGAAAGGGAAAAATAATTTTTAATATTCCAAAAGAGATTCCAAAGAGATTTTTAAGATTAATGTTTCTCTCTCGATTAAAGTAACATCTTCTGTCCAAACTACACTGCGGAAATATTTAAATATTTACTATCAAATTCCACAGAAACCAAACTGTTTTCATACAGCTATTCACTTTATTTAATGTTATTTGTAACTGGAAGTATATGTCTAGGTGCAATATTCAAGGAAATAAAAGCTTGTTCTACTTTTTTGGCACATCTTGTGTCAAAGTATATAAATATATTGTAAAGTAAACAATTTTTATATTGCAGAATCTTGAAAGAAATTGCAGTCTTTATTAAATAGTCATAATTACGTTTATTAACTTGTGCAATTAAAGAAGAAACTGAAATACGGTTTTTAATATTTGCAGTGAAGAATTTAATGCAAAAAAGTGCTCCCCTTAAAATACGTTCGTGTTTTTATAACAAGTCAGAAATTTCCAATTTGGAAGTGACGCTGAAGTCGAAATTAAAAAATTGCTTGAGCACCTGTTTAAGGCAGCTTAAACGGTTTTTATATCGACGTGTGGGAGTCAGCCCAACTCAGAAATCAAAATGTTACTAAATTTGTGTTTAACTGAATAGAAAATAATTTTTTAACGCAGATGCATTGGAATGATCATATATATAATGAGAAATAGATTTTGTCGGATCCATAAAAGCATTAACTATAATACAATTATATATTAAAATTATATATAAATTGCAATTGACTCGAATATAAATGGAATAAATAGAGAAAGTGATAGCTATTTTAACATTTAGAAATCTTAATTTTAATTATAAACAACGAACTAATATTTTTCAATGAAAGGGATTTACTTTCAAATAAGTCGATATTTTTCTATGTACTTTCAAGAATACATATTCAAATTCTGTAACAAAATTCTATGAGTATGTTTTAATTTTACACTGCCTTTACTTGACATTTCATCTTCTAAGAAAAAAATTTGTAAAGCATTACAGGGATTTAAAAAAAACAAAAAACGCTGGTATATCCAGATATTTTCGCCATGAAGCGAATTGATAGTTGATTTTGTATTTTAATAATATAAAATGAATCCAATAGTTTACAGAAATTCCGAGTTATTACGATACAAAACAGACTAATGTCCAACTTTCGCAAATAGCAATACAAGCAGATAAAATAATATATTTCGTTCTGTTCACATTACGAGCGTATTATAACAAATGAGTTTTTTCTTTTACAAGAAACAGCAGATGTTTAGAACGTGTTCTGGAGAAATAGTGCTCGAACAGAACCCTTGTCTCTTTAACAAAAAACACTCTTTTCACATCATCATAACAAAGACATTCAAAAACACAAGTACGCTGAAGAGAATTCCATCGATTCCATGCTAATAGAAACAAATGAATTCGGAGAGACACCAGATGTCAGTGTGCAGCTACAAGAAACAGCTGCTTTTCAACGCGAAAATCGATAAAGACTTTATTTCCCGTATTTCTCAGAATGACACTCTCTTAGGAAATCTTTACTAATGCATCATTCAAGTTTAAGATACTTTGAAGACGAGAGACGGAGAGTTTGTATTTTATAATGGATGTGAAAATCGCGATCGATATTTCAGAGTGAATTTGGATTGATTTTCTTGGGAGCAGTAAAATATATTCTTGTGTTTGTCTGATACTTTTCGTAAATAACAAAGCTCTTAATGATATCTGTGTAAGTTGGTTTTAATATCTTTATTTTTGTTATATATGGTAAGGTTGTGACATTATTGATTAGAATATTTATACTAAGAATATATAGGATGGTGTTTTCAAGTAAAAAGGAAGTTTCTCGCATTGAACTTCATGAATTTTCATTAAGTAGATTAATTTTTCACTAAGAGAAGCAAGATACAGAATTAAAAACATTCTTTCCACTTATGGTTACACACAGTACATTTTGTGGATCTAAATAATGCAAGTTACGAGTCCCCCCCCCCTTTTAATAAATTGATGAAAGAAATTTCATATCTCAAAACACATTTTTAATTTAACCTTATGTTAATGATGTATTTTAAAGTAACTTATTTTAGTATAACTTTCTGAAACTGTTACGAGTCTTTTTTTAACTATGACTTATGACTACTTGTTTGTACACATTATTATTTCAGCAACTACTCAGTATTAAATTCCAAATGACTAATGAAACAGATTGAAATTTAGTTAATTATAATACATAAAATGTAAATATTTTTATTATTTTATGATTTATAAAATTTGAATTATTATTATTTTTTAAATTTGGTAATTAGCGTGTTTGTACTTGACCTCCTATGAACCTCGCAAATTCAAAGACTTACGCAGTTTAATCTAGTCAATTTAGCAGTTTTTTTCTTTTAAAACATTTTGAGTCAAAGTTTTTTCATATAAACCCTATTCATATCATTATAAAGGCAAACATAATAGTCCCCATTATTTTTCTGTGCACTTCTCATATTTTGGGAAGTTGGACACAAACAACATCTAAGCAATTTAGGCATAGGTCAGTGACTGTAGAGATTAAATCAGAAAAAAAATCATGTCTAAGATTTTTTATTGCTCTAATTACTTCTGTAAATTTGAAATATCGCTATCTCAAATTTCCCCTCTCCAGCGAGGCGAACTTTGGTTGCTAAGTGGAAAAAAAATTATTCAAGTGTTTTTTCAGTTTATCTTAAATTACTGAAAAATAACACCTTCAATTCTACGAATGTCTCACATAAAATTGTAGGGCATCAAATTATATATTTAATTAATATTAACCTCATATGTTTTGCTGCAAGAGGAATACTCTCTCTTATTCCTTCTTCTGCAGGAAAATATATAAAATGAGTATTCATTTCACGAAGAATTGCTTTCTCAGCATTTTTGGTGAAAATCATTTTTAAATAAAAGTTATCTTCTTTTAAATAATCTAAAACGGGGGATTCATTCATTTTTTTCCCTCTTAGCAGCCAAATATCACCTCGCTGGATTGACTTACAGAAGTAATTACATCAATAAAACCTTAGCCATAATTTTTTTTATCGATTCAAACTTTGCTATTTCTGGCCTCTGCCCCTATTGCTAAGACTCCGTTTTTGATAATCCACAAAAGATGAGAAACTTAAACGTAATGTCAGGGACTTTTGAGATTTCTTTCATAATGATATAAATAAGGTTTGAGTGAATTAATAACTTTGTTACTAACATTACTGCGCTATTTGCGTAGTGTTCTTACAGTCAGAAATCCTTCCTGCAGACAAATGCTTATTCTGTATCATTTAGACATAGCAATTTCTGGTCTCTTTTTTCAGAACTAACCTGCCTGTCCTCGAATGCTCTGTAAATAATTTGATTTTGAGCCTGTTGCTCATAAAATATTTTCTGTTTATTCTTAATTTGTGGAATAAGCACGCACATCATCAGCTTACTGTATCTTAATATCAGCTAAACTATAATAGACAATGCATATTTTTCATTCTGATTAAAAATGAGTGATGAATACACTCATCTCCTAATCCTTACTGAGTAAAATATTTGGCGATTTTCAAAAAGATGAGAATTTAAACACTTTTCGCATGTACAGAGTAATTCAAATGTGCACTTCTCATATTTTGGGAAGTTGGACACAAACAACATCTAAGCAATTTAGGCATAGGTCAGTGACTGTAGAGATTAAATCAGAAAAAAAATCATGTCTAAGATTTTTTATTGCTCTAATTACTTCTGTAAATTTGAAATATCGCTATCTCAAATTTCCCCTCTCCAGCGAGGCGAACTTTGGTTGCTAAGTGGAAAAAAATTATTCAAGTGTTTTTTCAGTTTATCTTAAATTACTGAAAAATAACACCTTCAATTCTACGAATGTCTCGCATAAAATTGTAGGGCATCAAATTTTATATTTAATTAATATTAACCTCATATGTTTTGCTGCAAGAGGAATACTCTCTCTTATTCCTTCTTCTGCAGGAAAATATATAAAATGAGTAGAGTATCACTTCCAAAATGAATAATTCGAATTTGCCATTTGTAGGCAAATGATAGGACTTTGGGTAGTTGGATTTTTTTTTTCTAGTCACAAAATCAAAATTTATCAATAATGTATACTACAGTTTAAACCACCATATGCTATTTTTTCAAATGATGGGCAATATAGAGTAAATCATTGCATTGGCTGACGATTAATAAATACTATGTGTACACTTCCACTGAAGAGCACAACTATCAAATGAAAAAAAAAAAAACCTTTTGTAGAATTGATTATATCGTTTCTGATTACATAACACAACAAGAGCAACAAAAATGTTGCTGAGTGAGAATGCGATTGAACATTTATATTCTTTGACAGTGATAGCAATTTTAGAGAAAAATAGGAGAAAGGCTGGGGAGAAATGTTCAGAAACAGAGGAAATTTTCGGGAGAATTAACATATGTACGCCAATTTCAGATTGGTTGATGAAGGGCCTAGCCCTGACAGGGGCTTATCTCCGATAATGATGTTGCTAGATGTGAGCCCTTCTTTCGTTATACGGGTGCGCGTCTTCATTGGTATCTTTGATGGAAATGAGTCTTGTCCTAGTCGCCTTCCTGGGATTAAGATCTTAATTTACATACGCCATTTAGCTGCTCAGTTTCTTAAGTACCTTTTCTCCAACAATAAAACCATTTGATGATATAGATTTCAAACTATATCACAAACTCTTATTTTGTAATAAGGAAAAATTCTGGTTTAGATTCCATCAGTTATGTGCAATCAGAATCCTCCTGCATCTTCTTTTTAATTATCGAATTGCGAAATTGATCTTGACTTTTAAATTTTACAGAAAATTAAAATTCATGATTAATTTTAAATGATGTATTACATCGGATACATCTGTATTTATTCTGTAAAACATCTATTTACTAAAAACGAAAGAATAGAATGAGTCTAAAAGGTTTTTAAAATCTCAGTACCATTTAAGAATGGAACAACACCAAACTCCAGGGAGGAAATTAAACTCAGAAAACCTCTAAATGATCGGAAAAGCATCTGCTAATGACGTTGGTTTGCATTTCTAAAGCTTCAAAAATCGTTGATTGTTTCCCTTTGCTCTAAAACGATCAGTAAAGGTTTTAACATCGCCATGGCGGTTCGCACAATGATGTGTCACGGGACTGAGTACGATGGCTTAGAAGTTTTAAACCGATATGATATATACGTTCAGGTACAGTCATTTTAACTATATCTAATAACATACATTTCAGTGGAAAGTATTGCAATTATATCTGATAACGAAGAATGCAGTGGCAAATATTAACATTATATTTATATATGGGCGAGCAAAATATCTGGCTATATTCATGATGTAGTTATATTTATGATGAATAAAAGGGTTCAAAACTCTCTATAGGGAAACCGTTGGATTTAGAGCAGCCGAATGTGTGAAGAAATTATATTAGGTAGTAAATACTTACTAAGAAAGTTTTTTTTAATTTTATAGTATATTTTTAAATTAAAAATGATTCAAAACATTCATGTTTTTCCTCAATAACTTTGAAGAATATTGTTTCACTAAAATCATTTTAACACCACTTTCTAATTCGAAAACTAACTAAATAAATAAGTTTTTCAATAATTTCTCCAATTTTAAGGATTTTTTTTAAAAATAATTTTGATGTATATTTTAAAACAATGCTGTTTATTATTTTAATTTTTCGATATTCACGCTAGTTTTTATAATGTTAAACACATTTTCTTGTGTGCATATTATAGATGCTGCATGGTTGCTAAAAAAAATCTTAAAAATTAAATAAAGATAAACAAGTGAAATCCAAAGCATTAGAGGCTAGATTTTCCTTTAATTTTTTTAATAATATTTGATGGCATAAATTTTAGCTTTGGCTGTTTCACCATTAATATTTAGTCATATTGTATTCAGTAAAATATACATGAGAATTCTTCTTCAAAAGTATCAGCAATATTTAATGATATTGGTTTCAGTGGAAGGTTATTTAAATCCTATTGATTAATAAACAAAATATGTCACAAATATTTCATCTATGTTTAATGACATAACCTTCGGTTTCAAATATATATTGCATTTACTAACATTTTCATAAGCTACAGATAGTAGCGAAGCTGGACTAGGCAGCACCCTAGGGCCACTAACATAAGAGGAGTTGTATGTAGATCCGATCCGTTAAAAATATTATTATTATGATCTTGAATTTGTTTATAAAAATTATAAATTCTATTTTTTAAATAAAATATTAGGATTTTATTAGCGAATTGTAAATGGCTAAATCCTTATTTATTTTTTATTCCTTTCATTTAGTTATTACAGTATTTTCAAATCCTGAAAGTATATAATATTTATAAATATATTTGCACGGACGTGGATGTCTCTACGACATAAATCATAGTAAAGAAATGAATAATAAGGCATACATTTTTACAAAGATAAAAAAATAAATAAAGTAAATCATTAGCATGTTGATTAAGTTAAAAAATGTGCTAATATGTTAAACTGAATTGACTTACTGAAAGAAGGACTCAAAGTATCTGCTTAAGGTGGCAAAATGCCTAAATCCGATTCTGGCAACAAATATTTGCTGTATTTTTGGGCATATTTTTCTGTAGACATTTTCTTAATAATATTCAGCTAATAGCCGTCAGGAACAGGTATTTCAAATATATTTATCTTAACAGATGTTTTTAGTTTCAGTTGAGAATTGTCTACCATAAAATGAATTTTAGTTATATTTATTTCATAGATTTTCATAGATTTCATAGATTATTTTTATTTCATAGATTTTCATAGATTTCATAGATTATTTTTATTTCATATTTATATTTATTTCATAGATTTTCATAAATTTCATAGATTATTTTTATTTCATAGTTATATTTCATAGATTTTCATAGATTTCATAGATTATTTTTATTTCATAGTTATATTTATTTCATAGATTTTCATAGATTTCATAGATTATTTTTATTTCATAGTTATATTTATTTCATAGATTTTCATAGATTTCATAGATTATTTTTATTTCATAGTTATATTTATTTCATAGATTTTCATAGATTTCATAGATTATTTTTATTTCATAGTTATATTTATTTCATAGATTTTCATAGATTTCATAGATTATTTTCATTTCATAGTTATATTTATTTCATAGATTTTCATAGATTTCATAGATTATTTTTATTTCATAGTTATATTTATTTCATAGAAAAATTTTTCAGATATGTCTAACGGCAAAACATACAGGAAAAGTTGACATTAAATTTTATCAAAAACATGTTCAGTTGAATTTTACATGATTTGCATAATCGCATGTACAACTACCTGGGCAAAAAAACCAAGCCACAATTAAATCGATCCTAAAATTAATTCATTAGTTTCTTTCCAACTTCTCTTCTTTTCTTTTTTTTCAAACTTTTTCTGTCTAAATAAGAGCAAAGTGTCACGTTTCCAGTTTCAGCTGCAACGTAAAATATAAAAATCGAGGAAGTATTTTATTTACAAAAGCTATTCCTCATCGTTTTTTTTTTTTTCAAGTTACTGAATGCTCATTTTTTTGCCAATAATACTCAGCGGGACTCATTAAAATAAAACACAGTGAGATGATAGGAAAATGAGCGATAAAAAATGCTGACAGCGAAATTTTTTTCGGCTATTTCTTTTACTTGTTTATCATATTAAAAAAATACTTTTTCGTAATTGCTCTTTAATTATACAGGCATTTAAAAATAAGATGATTATGCATATTTTTCAAGGCTTTTTTTTATTGGTGGAAGATGGTCGTTTATAATATTGTACTTTTAGATTGTTCGAATAAAGTTGTTCCAAAATTTATAAATATAGCTTAAAAGATTAATTTTTTCTGTTGTTACATATTTTTTTCTCTAATTGGGGCAGGAAATATTTTTTATTTGTTTTTAACGAAGTTTTGCCCTTATCGTAGAAAGGTTTCATGAGAATTTTTATAAATAGAACAGGGAATAAATGCTTGTTTTCACGTAATCGTATATTAGACTTTTAAGCAGTTTTCCATACTAATTAAGTCAGGTGAAATTTATATGGGCTATAAGTTTGATATCATTTAAAGCATGTTGCGTGCATTAATTATTTTTTTAAATTGTTTTTAAAAAACTATAACTGATCTTCTTATTTCATTTTTTTTCCATCATAACTTGAGCATACGTTGCACAAAAACTATGTTTACATCATTCTAAAATTTTAAAATAATAACTAAATCAGTGGCATCAATTTTAGTTCCAAAGACCCCTTCTTTAATTTTCATCAATTTTTCAAAATTAATTTAAGTATAATTCCATTTTTTGTCGAAATATTAAGCTCATTTTACAGCTTAATCACATCACTCGAGTGCTTTTACCAAAGTTATTTTCTTCGAACATTTTCATTTTAATTTCGCAATTTTTAATATGCGAATGCAGTAATTTAACCTTTAAATATTATATTTTAAAGCTGTTGCAATTTCTTTTATTCTTTAGTTTGATTTTGTCTTATATTTTAGCATTTTAAAATTTTTGAAACCCTCAATTAGCGTATCATATGCCTTTTTAATTATTTTTTTTAACATGGTGTCACTAAATGTATTTTATTTCAAACAAAACAAGATTTATTTTGCTTCTTAAGTTTCATGATAATAAATTTTTGCTATGAATAAATTTCTGTCAACTTTCATCGAATTATGAAATACTTTAGTAGACCGGCTTTTTCATAATCAATTTTTAAAACGTATCAACTGTCACTTTATTTTTTAACTTCAAAATATCTGGAGCACACTTTTTTTTTATCTTAGTAATTGCTTACGTATCAACACCGCTCAAAATTCGAGCGCTGGATTTTGAATACGTCATCAAATATGTAAAAAAACATAAGTATGCTTTCTACCAAAACAGTACGGGTGTAAATGTGGCTTACAAAATCTGCTAAAAAAACAAACACATTTCACAAAAAAAATTCAACTTTTAAAAAATATTATATTTTTGATGTTTGCGTTTAGTTGAGTGCATGTTGTGTCTTACTCCATTACATGAACATTATCTAAATTTTGTAATAGCTGATTCCACTTTTTAGAAACAGTTGATATTTTTACTTTATATCATCAGGTATTAAATCAAGGCAAAAACTAAGTGTTTACTATCATGGAACCTTTTAGGTTGTCTTCTCTTAAAACTGTTAATATTAAATTAACTGAATTAAAATTTAATCTTTCAAAATTGCTAGGTCCAATTTTTTAAATTTCCCTTAGTCAAATATTTGTTATAGAGTAGTAACTTCAAACAATCTTTACAAATATTTATTGAGTGTCGAGACTAAAAATGAGATTTAAGAGAAAACTTTAGAGCAGTTATTAGTTTATAGTTATTTTTTAGAACTGAAGATCTTAAATCTCCTTAAGAATTTGAATGTAAGAATTCAAAAACTAATTGACTTACAAATACATATATTTGGCTTTTTTCTTATACGATTAGAGGGTTAATAAACGCAGATGCTGCCGCATAGATACCGAATAATAAATAAATAACGCAACAGCGTTTTCCCAGTTTCTCGTATACATAGTATAGAGAAAGTAAGGTAATTGTCAAAAAATTCGAACTGAGACAAAATTTAAACTTTCCTGAGTTTGAAAAACATATTTTTGGAAAAAACGCCGTCTGTCTGCCTTGACAAAGACAATTCAAAAATGCTTTGAGATAGATGGATGAAATTTGGTATGAGATCTTTATTCCAAATTTGTAGATTTCTGCCAAATTTTGATAATTTTGTCAAATGTTGAGATATTTTAATAACCGCAAAAGGAAGAGAGTAAGATTAATAAAATTATTTATATAGAGTTAACATCTAGAGCTTAGATATCTATCGAATTTTGAGCCAAATCAACAAGTGGTTGATCGTCTGTCTGTCTGTATTTTCAATAACATGTAAACGCAATAATTCAAAAACGTTATGACTTATATCATATTTGGTACGGAATTTTGTGACTACAAGGGTAGTTTTGTGTCAAATTTTCAACAGCAATAAAAACTCGTCTGAAGCACAAATTCGAATTTTTTGTATTTTTAATCGCATGCCAGGGATTAATCGCCCAAAAAAAAAATCTCAAGAATGGTACGATAGATTTAGTAAAAATAGTAAATTCACGTTAAATTTTAATACTTTGTAACTATTGTACACGAATGCGATACAAGGGCTCTCTGGGATAACATCTTTATTAAGAGAGTTTGTGAGAAAGTTTGAAGAGATCACTCCCGCTGTAAATTAATAATATTAATACTAGCTGGTGCCCGGCGCGTTGCTGCCACAGAAGAAATAATTTTGGAAATATCATTTGAAATTTGAAATAGCTATCTTGTTTAATTAGGAATGATAGAAAGAATGATATTTATTTTCTTGTCAACAATGAATACATTCATTGAAATTGAATGATATATAAAAGAGGAGTATAAGTTAGCCATCTGACTCTCCGACCCGCCACGAAGGCACACGGATTTAAACCATAAAAACTGAATGACCGGACCGCCGCAACAGCAACATTGGCGGGAACTGGGGTTGAGTCCTAAGGGCCATCACCGGCCACGGTACAACCCTCCCCGAAGGAAGTACGTCCCGTCATCGATGGAAGGAGTCAGATCCCCCACCTATTAGTGTACCCTCCTGGGTGGCGAGATCCAACCACCATGCCGGAAGCATCTCATCCTCATTTCGAGGTGCCCCCCGGGGGTTTAAAAGAGAAATATAAATAATATGTATTCTGTTCTTTTGACATTATTATTGAAGTGCTTTAGGGTAGACAATATTTGATTTTCCGTCTTTAGAAAAAACGAATAAATTCCTTGACTGTCCGACTTTTCTATAAAAAAACAACTGGCCATGTGAAAAACATGAATTTTCAAGTGTGCGAACTGAACCTAGAAGTAACTGACCTTGCGCCTTGTTGATAAAAAATAAATGCAAATAATTGTACTGTGCCTATAATCTTCGCGCAAGTGCAAGCAATAAGTTGGCAACGTTTTATCGCTATCGGATGAACGTTACAGTAGCGCATAAAATACGAATAAACAAACATTCATTTTACATATTAGATTTGACAATATTGTTCAAGAAATTTTAAGTTTTTCAGCTTAGTTCAAATCAGGAAATTACATTCGTTGACGTTAGAATGTGAATATACACGAACCTAGTTCATGTTCATACTCACGTAATGTTTATGTATGCACGACTAAAGGTAAATAAAAGAAGAGACAAACTTCCCGGCATGATTTTTTTTAAATGCAAATTAGTGAATCAGAAAGAAATGACACTACCTTTTTTTATTAATAATAATTAATAGAAATTGAAATAAATTTAAATTTATATTAAATGAAATTTTAAAATTCACCAAGCATAACTATTACATTTCTTTCATCCATCCGACTCAATATATCGCATTCAGGGTTGAAGATGTACACCTAAATGTCTTCTAAGGTGAGATTTTGTCATGGTCAGACTATGACGCAGGACGCTACAACTATTGCATGTTTTAAAAAGAAAATTCTTCCCAAATGTACGTCTATTTTCATGTATGGTGGTATAAATATTCCCTTGTTTACCTTTAAAATATACTAGAAAGAATTATAAATAATACAGAGATAAACTTGATGAATGAAGGTAAAGGTAGATGCTGACCTGTCTCTGGAGATTTACCAAAACCTTCCTTTTTTAGTAAAACCCCTCGCGAACAACAAAAACGTTGCTACAAAGGCTGTAAATTAGAAGAACCTAGAAGTGCCTTTTCTTGTAAAAATGATTTCTTTACTGTCTGTGTTTTTGTGTCGTAATGACTTCCGTTATCTATCCTTTATAAAAATGAGTTTCTTTTACTTGATTCGTCTTTTCATTTCCAGGACCTTGAAGAACTCAATGCTCCATCATCATTAAGATCCATGGCGTTCAAAGGGAAATTTGCGTTTGCTGTGATATTTATTCAAATAACTTTTATAGTGGTGTATGCGTTTTTTGTAAGCTACACTGAAGATGCGGATGCCTCCCATCCAAAAAACCATTTTCAGAATTCGACGGAAAGTGATTTACATGCTTTGTATCCAAGTAAGGAACATTTATTTTTATTTACATAGAGCTATCCTTGTTTATTCTTCTTAAATGCAATCTATTTGATTAAAAAATGTACCTTAGAAAAACAAGACACTATATACTATATACTAATGCAATAACGATAGTACAAAAAGATAGCAGTGGGAAAACAGATTAGCAAGGATTATTGCACAAAAATATACTGCCAAGGTAAAAAAAAAAAAAAAAAAAAAAAAACTTATCACTAAATTTGACTGGATTGAAAAAATAAGCTACGGTGGAAAAAGTCTACAAGATATTATACAGAAAAAAAATATTTATTTTTTCGTTCCTTTCCCTTTTTCATATTTCCAATTTTCTGCTATCGCAGTTTTCGTAATTAAGAAATTCATCAATACTTCAAAAATTAAAATGCAATTTAACAATTTGTTACTTAAAAACGATGTTTTATCGAATCCAAAATCAAAGATGAAAATTTTAAACTACGTAGAATAATATAAAGCTTTAAAATAGAATAATGGTATATAAATAATTTAATTTTCCTGAAAATAAATGAGAACATATTCTTTAAAATTCGCACATGAAATTTAAGAGAAAAGACAAAACCATTAGTAACCTTTTACACAATGCATTTATTTTGTATTGCAAAAGTTATTCAAAGAAAATAAAAAGAATTATTTATCATACAAAATACTGAAATACTGTAAAATAAACTTTTAAAATAATAACAAATTATACTGTAATATTTCCCAGAGAATTTAATCAATATTGAGTTACATTAATATTGTAACAATATTGTAATATATAAATATTTTCTAAATAATATTTAATAAAATTATTTACAGTTTTAAATCATTAAAAAATATGTATAACTGCAAGAATATTTACTAGTAAAATTCTTTGCATCGGAGAATGCATTATTTATGTCAAACGATTTCTTATTTTATAATAAATAAGGCAATAAAAAACATTAAACAATGCCATTTTTTTTTAATTCGTATGTTTTGTCCAACGACTATTTCTCCATAAATGAATATTTTAATTCTTGTAATTTTAATGTTAATATTATGATTTTAATTTAAAAAAATCAATATAATTTTAATTATTTTTAAACATACTTCTCTACAAATTTGGTTCTGTTTTACTGAAATTCACATACATAGCTCGTCATTTCAGTTCATTATTCGATAATAGTTATGCAGTTGAATATTAGTAATTTTCAAATGAAAAATATAAATTAGCATTGCTAAATAACTGGGGCTTTTGTGTTAGTTTTAAATTATTATTTTCATTTCCAAAAGCACATAAAATATTAATAAGCGAAATGAGAACCCAACCTTTCTTCTAACCCAACACTTGAATTTTTATCCTCTCATTGAAATGCAGAATTAACAAACATTTTGCGCACTAAGTATTTGAACATTTTTGTGATTTTAACTTCTAGTTCATTTTTTTTCGAGATGTTAATTAAATTGGGGGGAAATGTTATAAATTCATTTCTCTTAAATACTTGGTCCACAAAATTGAGTATTTCAAAGTAAATACGATTCATGGAATCATTTTGATAAGAATCGTTTTGTGGCTACAATTAGAGAATAAGTATTTAACTTTAGATGTCATCAATTAAATATTTTAACTAAGATAAATAGGTATGCTATTTTAAAGAAAGCGGCAAAATGTGAATTATACCTTTAGAGGAGAAATTTTTTTGGCTATTATTTTCTGTAATAATTTTATTAAAATAATTTAACAATAATATTAGTGGGAATTTTTTGTTGCTGTTGGCCAAAAGTTGTTTAGATTGTGCCAAGAAACGGTAAACTAAATTGGAATTTGAATCGATGAGAAGATTTCATGAATTAAAGCAGTAAATCAGGAAGTAATTAAAGCCACGAGCAGCTCTCATAAATTGGAAATAGAACAAGCCAAAACAAACCAATAAAAGGAGCAAAATAAAAAAAAAGCAAAGCCAATAAAAGGACATTAAAGACATTAAATATTGATTCGAAAAGAAAAAATTAAAATTACCGAATACTGTATCATACACGGAAAAAAATGATACGAAACATAAAATGTTATATTTGGATTTATACATATACATAGGATACATATACATTTGGATTTATACATAGATATGAATTTGAAAATCGCAAACATTTTTATTTCAAATGTGGTTAAAGATATTGACAATCCAATTTTGGAAGCCAATTTACCAACGTCCTTGGAGAGAGTAATTAAAGTGAGGAAAAAATTGTAAAGTTTTTTTTTCTTAAAATGAAGACAACGTACAGTTTAAAATATATTACCCAGACAAGTTTTAGTGGCACTGATGTCTTGGAACTCCAGATTCATGATTCATGTAAAAATAAACTGAAGTAATAATCATGTAAACAATAAACAAAGTAGATATAAAACTGTTTCATCCTCTTCGGAAAATACATACCTAAAATGTATCGCAAAAATGTAGCGATTCTCGTCAAACACAGAGTAATGTGTAATATGAAATTGCTTTGTAATGAGAGGATTTTTTTTTATTTCAACAATCGCATTCATTTATTAAGTTAAACTAAACATACATTTTTTGCATATGAACCATAAAAAATGCCGCCTCTTGAAAACATGTTAAAAGAATACAAAAGGATCCTCATCCCGGTTTTTATTACCAGGCGCACCACTTATTAAATAGTCTAAAATAATTTATTGTTGTCACATTAAAGCTTTTAGGATGACTAATACAACACAACGGTGCATTTAAGAAAAACAATTCATATTGTATGTTGGATTTTTTTAATAATAATTATTAATAATCTTTTATTTATTCCTTTGATTTCGACTTGGCCTCAAAATATTTTAGATATCTTGAAATTTACGAATATGTTTGAGCTTTTACTAAAGTTGTAATTCAACCTTAAAATGTCACTACTTATTACTCCTGACGAATAAACTCGTCATTTTGCAAATTGATGTACTTTTTTCCATGACTAGTATACTCTTCAAAGACTGGTTAAAATAACAAAGCTTTAATGAGTCACAGCTTCATTCTTTAAACTGCGTTTTTAAACGAATCATGTGCATCGACATATGAATAAAGGAATTAATTGAAAATTATAATCGATTTTCTCGGCTAATCAACAAATCGCCAAAAGCAGTTGGTTTTGCTTAACAGTAGATTTATTATTATTGCTTTAATGGATAAATTTTTATCGCATATTTGTTATTTTTATAGAGTTTCAGGGTAATAACGCCACCATCAGTGTTGGGTTTCTAGATACATTTCTGAGAAAAAAATATTTTTACTTTAAGTGTTGTTAAAGAAATTGCCAATTCAGTTTTGGAAAGCCAATTTACCAGTGTCCTTGAGGAGAATGATTAAAGTGTCAAAAGGTGGTAAAAAAATTGTGTAAAATTTATACAGTTTCCAATAAATTCCCCAGACTCTTAATGGTATTGATATTTTGGAACTCCAGATTCATAAGAACCAAGTAAACAATAAGCCGAATTAAGAACCAAGTAAACACTAAGCCGAATTAAGAACCAAGTAAACAGTAAGCCGAATTAAGAACCAAGTAAACAGTAAGCCGAATTAAGAACCAAGTAAACAGTAAGCCGAATTAAGAACCAAGTAAACAGTAAGCCGAATTAAGAACCAAGTAAACAATAAGATGAATTAAAAATCGTGCAAACAATAAGCCGAATTAAGAATCGTGAAAACAATAAGCCGAATTAAGAATCGTGAAAACAATAAGCCGAATTAAGAATCATAAAAACAATAAGCCGAATTAAGAATCATGAAAACAATAAGCCGAATTAAGAATCATGAAAACAATAAGCCGAATTAAGAATCATGAAAACAATAAGCCGAATTAAGAATCATGAAAACAATAAGCCGAATTAAGAATCATGAAAACAATAAGCCGAATTAAGAATCATGAAAACAATAAGCCGAATTAAGAATCATGAAAACAATAAGCCGAATTAAGAATCATGAAAACAATAAGCCGAATTAAGAATCATGAAAACAATAAGCCGAATTAAGAATCATGGAAACAATAAGCCGAATTAAGAATCATGGAAACAATAAGCCGAATTAAGAATCATGGAAACAATAAGCCGAATTAAGAATTGTGTAAATAATAAGCAGAAGCAAGAATAATGTAAACCATAAGCAGAACAGATAACACAATTTAATGTGTCGCAGTTTCATTCTTGAAAATACGTTTCTTAGGAATTATGTGCATGAAGTTATGCACTAAATAATTAATTGAAAAATATAATCGATTTTTCCCCGGTTAACCAGCTGGTTGACAAAGGAGATTAATATTGCATAACAATAGATTTGTTAAGTTTCTTTTTAATACTAACAGGCATTTGCTGTTATTACAGTGTTTCAGGATAACAATGCCATCATCTTCATCGGTGTTGGGTTTTTATATACATTTCTGAAGAAGTATGGCTACTCTGGCGTGGGAATGAATATGCTGCTGGCAGCGTTATCCATCCAGTGGACCATAATCACGCACAATTGGTGGAATACAAAAGATGGCAGAATACACCTCGATATGACAAGGTAAAAAGAGACCTCATATTCGTGCTTTGGCTTTTGTTATGAAATTAATAAATGAATTATTTGTACTTTTTTTCTCTACTAATATAAAATTACTCGAGTTCAAACCAGTGCCAGATTTCCAACTAGGCGGACGAGTCAGAGGCCTCTAGGCTGAGAGTGAATCGCAAAGAAGTGTATTAAAAATTTTATTTTTCTAGTTGCCGAATAAATAAGTTTCATTATATTTGTTAAGTTATTAAAATATTTATAAAATAGAATATTTGCTCCAATATATTATGTGAAGCATGGATCCGGGCATTAAAAATAAGCTTATAAAAAATAAAAATTCGTATGAATAATAAAGTATGTGGATAATATTAATAATGATTGGTTAAGTTCTTCTAAGTTTCATTATATTTCCTTAGATATTAAAATATTTATAAAACCGAACATTTGCTTCAATATATTGTAAAGCACAGGTACCGGGCATTACAAATAAGATTATAAAAAATAAAATCGTATGAATGATAAAATATTTGGATAATATTAAAACGTGACTGGTCCGGTTTCATTGTATTTGCTTAGATATTAAAGTATTTATAAAACCGAACATTTGCTTCAATATATTGTGTAAAGCACGGGTACCGGGCATTCTGAAATCATAACAGTTTAAGATAAATAAATTTTCACAAAGTAAAAGGCTTATTAACCAAAAAGAAATCACTGATATATTAAAAAAATGTGCGGAAATGTGAAACTGATTTGATTGTATCATTAAAAAAAGGGGGGCTCACTACATGCACTTCTAGGTCCATAAAGTATCTAAATCCATATCTGGTTTAGACAAAAGTATGTAATTATTAATATTGTGAAAAATATTGGATATTTTTATTTTCAAGGAAACTATTATAATCCTCAAAGATTCAACCCCGTGTTTTTGATAAATCTTACTGCTGTTTATTTTATCATATACGACACATACAAAGTGTTGCAATCGTCAAAAGTTCAACCTCAAAATTTTAACCTCAAATTAAGCTTGTATATCTATCTACCTGTGAACATGAGGTCAAAAAAGCGCATTGTCCTCTAACCTTAAATTTCGGTATGTTGATACTAAATTTGTAAGAAATATTGAAAGTCTGTAGAATATGTAACTTAGAAATGTAACTTAGAAATAACTTATAAATAATAACTTAGAAATACTTAGAAATGTAACTTAGCTAGAAATAACTTAGAAATGTAAATAGCTATATAAATGAATTTTTTTATTATTATTTTATCATCAGAAATGCAAGTATAAATTTTGGATTAAACACGTGAACGGAACGACCATCTGTCTGCTGGTTTATTTGTATAAATGGAAAGCAATAATTTAAAGACGCAACAACTTATAGAAAGGAAATATGGTATATCGTTTTATGATTAAAATCATAAATTTGTATTCAACAGGTTGTAAGAAAAATATCTAAAATTTGTATTATGTTCTCTTCATTATACTATAAAAAGTAAAATGATGCATATTGAGTCACAACTTGGCGGAAGTCAAGAGGTTCATTCTTGCGAACTTGCGGTGACGTAAAAGGATTTGCAAGCCCCCCCCCCTCCTCTTTATTCATACCTCCATGATATTCTCAGAGGATGCAGACCTGAAGGTGCCATATTGTTTCAGATACAGGAAAGTCGAAGGAAGGTCACTGGTTTATCTCTTAGAGCTCGAAAAAACACATTTTTGGAATTACATATATTATTTACCTGCAAATGTAACTGAAGTATGTAATAATCTAGATAAATTAAATCAGACATATGGTTTTATTACAACAATCTGTAAAAAATATTAAATTTCACCCGTTTAAAAGGTTGATTGTCGATCTGCATTTTTATGATACCAGTATCTCAAAAACACAATAAGTTAAAGGGATAAATTATGGGCAAATTTTTACATCAAAATACTAAATGTAGAATATCTCATTTTGAATCAAATGCTTCACTTTGATTTGAATACCTATATTTTCTTATTTTATAAACGTATGAGAAAGTTCAGAGAGGAAATATTCCTTATTATATTTATTAATATATTTTCCCGGTCTTTAACCATTCTCATTTTGTTTCATGCATATTGTTTTCCTTTGACTATTTTCGACCAAATTTGTTAATTGATTATTTTTTGTGTAGTCTCCTGACCGGAGAGTTTGGTGCAGCAAGTGCAGTCATTGCACTTGGTGGCGTTTTCGGCAAAGTCAGCCCTTTGCAGATGATCATATTCACATTATTCGAAGTACTCATATACACGACAAACGAGCACTTTTGCATCAAAGGTTTTCATGTAAGTCTTTATTATCTGTACTATTTCTTAATAGCTTTGTATGAAATTAGATTGTTAGGCGAGTTAAAAGAAAATGACACCACCACACTTATTTAAAACTATCAAAATAGTCAATATAATTTAACTGAATGTAGGAAAATTAATTCTCGTAATCTCTAGTACATCATCTTTAGTCTTATTCATAATTTCAAATGCTACATCCATCGTAAATAGTTCGGTGGATGAAGTATTAATGTAATTCAATAAGCTGGATAATGGAACATGACGCTTTATTCCATGAAATAATTCAGATATTCCGAAACACATATGAGAAATACAACCAAAATGTACAAAAGGACAGCAGTTGTTGAAACTTAAAACGCAGACGAAAATCGTTAATTAAACAAAAATAATGCTCTCACCGTCAATAATTTACCAACTTACTCGGTGAATACAACTCCGGAAAAAATCAACTAATTGAATGCTTCGGGTTTATAAACCCTTCTGATAGAGCAGAGTACTATATGAAACTCTCTAGAAGAATCACTATCTCCGTTCTTAAGACAAAAAAGGGCATAATTCTTGTATTTTCCAAAACAATTTTTATAGTTATGATAGTGATTATGAATTTGGTACTTCTTAATTTGCAAATCTCTTTCTTAGCATTGGATTATCCAGACAAAAAAAAAACTGTTATAGATTCGCAACAATAGTTATTAATATCAATAAATATAGAACTTATTAGTAATGTCAAGTTCCTTTAGTTGTATTTCTTTTTCTTTTTCAAGATTTCAGACGTTGCTGGTTCTGTGTCCTTGCATATGTTTGCAGGCATATTTGGCTGCTCCGTGGCGTATGCTGTCGATAGGAAAGTTCATGTACAGAACAATCCAAATGAAAGTCCTAGCTACGAATCTAATATATTTTGCATGCTAGGTAAGAATTATTTCAAATTATTTCTTTTAGGTAATTTATTTCGGTAATTTCATTCTTCACAGAAAATTGTAGTCTGTGGGGAGCACAAAACAATCAAATGAAAAACTTTCGAATTTTTAAGCAAATGCAAAGTAGTTGTATGGGGGGGGGTGTAGACTGCTATAAATGAATCTGTAAAAATGGCGAAGCAAAAAAATCTCAAAATGAGAGCGAAATAAAATGCATTAGTACGTCAATCAATTTATCCCATAATTAACCTATTAACTGGGTATGATGAAATATTGCAATGCAAAACGAATTGAATATAAATTAATTAGGGTCATTCATTTTAACCCGGTTAACAGGTTAAAATGAATGTATTCGTTTGAAAAAAGAACTTAATAAAAAGAGTGCCTTTCTTTATTTTAACCTATATAAACAATATATATGAAAAAAAAGTAAAGGATTTCAACAATCATTTCATTCAAGATCAAGCAGCTGCATCCCCTGTTTTCATCATCAGTACTTATAATTGATAAAATCGGACATTTTAATGGACGCTTTATATTAAAAGCTACATAATCATAAAGGCCTTTTTTTCTCGTTTTGAAATTCTTTTTACTGATTTCGCTTTTAAGTTACATTACTCGTGACAAGCAAGTTTTGTTTCTACCACAATTGATGCAAGTGACTCCAGAGTTAATTTGATATTAATTTATTAAGGAGTTTCAAAATGCTTTTGGAGTCCGATTAAATTGATTCCCAAATATTAAAAAAAAAGAAAAAAAAAAAAAAAAAGAGATGTCCTTTGAATCTATATGTGAAAATAAGACAAGCCATTTATGCTTGTCTTATTTTTACACTGTTAATTATTTTATCTATTCATTGTTTCATATTAAACTTCATTTTATTACAGATCTGAATTTTCTCTTAATTATTGTAATGATAAAAATCTTCCATTCATACGGGCAAAAGTGGCAAAGCATCGATTTTATGTTATCGAGTATTAGAAACTGGATTTATTTGGCGATTTCCGGATTAAGCCAAGATCACCGAGCTCCATTATGCATGAAATGCCAAAATTATGGGTTCTCTTGGCGATATTTAGATTTGCCAAGATCTATAATACTACATAAGATTTCGCCAAGATGGATGGCGATGGCTTTCTTTTTCGTTGTATCGCGGGGGCTGTAAAAATAAACACGTACTTTTTTTATTTGTAGCTGACACGCATACACATTATTTGTGTAAGAAAGAAATGTGTAATTTACATTTAAAATATAAATAAAAATACGATTTTCCTCATTTATATGATAATTTTTGCAATTTTAAAATTTAATTACTGTTTAAATTTTATATAGTAATATACCAGGATCATCTTTTAAGAATTTAATAAATTTTCAATATAATTTATAAATATGTAAACAATTAAATATTTTATTAAAATGCATGATTACCTATACGTCGTTTTACGTCAGTCTCTGGAAAGACACCTTTTCAAGAATAAATAAACTGTTTATTTATTCTTAAAACACTGCAGAAAGTTAAAAAACAGATTTGGTTCTTTTCCATATTTGGTTTGGAAAAAAAATCTTAAATTATTTTTTATGGATAACATTGAAATTCATATTTTCAATAAAATAAAGCTGATGCTGAAGCTGTGACCAATAAATTCTATTAACTGTAACTTTTGTTTTTTGACAGGAACTGTATTGCTGTGGTGCTTTTGGCCCAGTTTTAATTCTAGTTTATCAACGGGAGACGCTCAGTACAGAAGTGTCATCAACACTTTCCTCGCTTTGCTGGGCAGTTGCATGATGGCTTTTGCTATATCATCGCTATTGCATAAAGACAAAAAATTCACAATGGTAAGAATTGTTTGTTCAAAATTTTACAAAATCAGTCATATAAAAATTGCGTTAATGGAAAATGAATTTTCGTATATTTAATAGATTCGGTTTATGTTGCAAAGATAACAGAGCATTCACCGGTTATGTAACATTTTGTTCAAAGTATGCATAAGATTTTATATTTTGAGCAAGATTTTTTTTTTTGAAGAGAAAAAAAAAATATTATTTTGGCTTTATCATTAATGATTCGTAAGAGCAAGTATCTCTGAAGAGTGTTTTTCGAATTTTCAAGTAAAAATTCTGAATTGTTATTAATAACATGGACTCTTAAAATACAAATAGGAAATCTTAAACTTATATGACACTATGTACTTCTAGATATAATTTTTCTAACAGATTTTTGTCAACTAACTTATAAAAAGTAAAAAATAATCTTATGATTTTAGTTAAATACGAGTTACTAGAACACTCGAAAAGTTACGGTACTTTGTCAAAGAAAAAGCAGCATAAACAGAACTCGCTTCTCCGTATTTCTTTTGAAATAATTACAATGCAAGGATTCATTTTTATCCTTGCCAAAACAAAGATGTAAATTCGGACTGCCCGCCTTCTTTTGTTGCAACTGCCGCAGTTTTCTTCACTGTTCGTTGCACTTCTTTGGAACTTGAGAACTGTTGTCCTTTAAATAAACTCTTCATCAAAGTAAAAATAATTTAGAGCGAGATTAGGGATATACGCTGACTATGGGCGTACTGGAAAATGATGTTTTGCCACGTCATTTCACACTAGGATGGTCTATATGCTGGCACCTTGCCATCATAAAGAAGCCTCGAATTGGCTTTCGAAAGATCTGGTTACTTGAGTTCCACCGAATAATGATAACATTCCGGAATTGTAAAATTCTTTAGAGATAATATGACTTTTCTGAAGACATTTCTTGTAATCGCAAAAAACAACATATCTTGCAATTGAAGAAATGTTTTAAGTGCCCATAATTACGAGTTACTCACGTACATTGAACGTTTTTAAACTGAACGAAACTAGTTCTAATTAATCAGTCACATGATAGTCTTCATTTTTCAGTGAGAATTCTCCTAAACTATTCATATTTCGGAAACTAAAAAAAAAATCCGTTGTTTTTTTAATGAAATAGCATTTTACTAATTCATAATGTAAATGCAGTTTAGTCATTACCACTTCTAACAATGGTAAGAAACCAATGTCGTACAAATGTAAATGGGGTATTAAAATGGGGCAAAAAGCTTTTTTTATGAAATATGCACAACAGATACAGAAAAAAACCCATTAAAACTTCGGTGCCTTTTTATCATTAAAATCTAATTAAAATTTGGTAACCTTGCTTAGTGAGCATTTACTACCCACGAAATAAATATGTGCCAAATTTAATGTACCTAGATCTAACACTATGTTTTAAAGAGCATTTTAAACAATTTTTGCATAACGCATGAAAAATTCGCGAATGCCTTGCTTAGATTTGTGAATATTTGTTTTGGATGCTTTTTTTTAATATCAATTGAAACTGAAGTTTGACGCAGAATTGAAGTTGTAGTCACAAAATACCAAATTTCAATTATTTAAGTCATTAACTTTGAGTTATTACGCTTACATTCATGCAAAAGTACAAACTGACAGATGGTCAATACCTTGATGGATTTGATGCCAAATTCGATACAGATCTGAAATTTAGATGCTAAATTTAATTGCAAATTTCACCTATCTAGCTTTTTACATTTTGTAGTTAACGTAGTAGCTCTGGCTAACGTAGTGCTCGAATAGCTAAACATATAGACTTCTTCTAAATGGATTTTTATTCAAAATTTGATTGAAATTTTGATTTGCAATCGACAAATTTGGTGTGATGGTCATATATAAAATTTCATCTTTCTAGCTTAATTTTTTTTTTAGTTATATTCAGAGACAGACGGACAGAATGCCAAAAATGTGTTTTTCGAATTTCGACTTCTATTTTTTTAATGATTACAATAATTTTCCAATAAAATTAAAAATTAAATTCTTTTTGCCCTCTTTTTATATAAAATTAGAAACATTAATTAAATTCATAGTTAAATCACCTAGACAGCTTGACTTATTTGTTGTCATTATTTATAAAGAATGATAAGAAATAATGTTTACTAAATTCATAGATACAAATTATTTTTAAAAATTCCAAATAACAACTAAATCCAATCAAAAGAAGTATACTTTAAGAAAATGAAAATTAAAGTAATTTTATAAAATTCTTCATGAGAGGCAAGAGAAACTTTATTAAAAAAGAACCTCTACGTTTCGTCTTTTCACATTAATTATCCCATAATAATCCACATTAATAATAAATAACTTAAAAATAAATATATTAAATTATAAATTTGCATAATAAGACTGCATGGCTCTTTTATAATATTTGTTTTGGGCGTATAAGAAATAAAAACTAAAATTATTTCTTCAGTTTGGCGATTTAAAATTTCGTACAAAAAATATTGAATATTTAAAAAAATACACATTTCCATAATCCATTTCATATCTTTTTTAAAAAGCAAACATTCTCTAAATTAATATTCAATTTTTCCCCTTCAAAATATATATTGGATGATTCTCACTTCATTTTAATTGAAGCAAAATTCTTTTAGCAAAAATAATCGTTGATAAAATGTAATATATTCGTAGAATTTCGAAAAGCGGTAACAAATTAATATTTCAGTATCTGTAAAAAATGTGAATATTGAATGAAGAGGTTTTGCGCTTGAGAAAATCTTATTAAATAATATCAAAGAGTATATCTTGTTTTAATGTTTTTGGATACGAGAAATCGAATAATAATTTTCTTTTCCATTAAAATTATTTTATCAATATCGTTGTTTGCACTAGCATTTGAAAGATTGCTTAATCTCAACAAAAATTACTTTATGTCTAACAAAAATATTATTTTTCTTTGTCTATTATTGTTTTATCGTATTTGCTTTTAACGTCAAAGTCTTCTTTATAGAATTTTTTTTTTAAGGAACTGAAAATAATGAAACACAGCTGCATGTTTTGCCATTTGTTTAGGAAAAAAAATGCAATAAAATCCTTAAATGGATATCAATAAAAAAAAATAATAAAGCATACCTCTCTTTCATTCAGTTCACTGAGATGTATAACAAAAGAAAACATTTATAGCATAATTTCTACACGTGTGCGTAAAAATGTGCTATAAAAGATAAATATCATTTTGAAATTAATATCCGATTTATGATAAATCAAATATTATTATCTGTTCGATATTATGTGTAAATAAACCTGTGAAATGTAAATAAGAAATAAAACCGGCCATTTTCAAACTGGGAAAAACTATAAGATGGCGTAAAAGTTGCTTACAATTGAAGGAAGAGCCAACCGAAATTTACTGGATATACTGTTTGCCAGCGGGTTCTAAAACCATCCACGCATTTGCGCATGCGTTAGGATGAGTTGAATTCGGCAAAATAAGGGTAAGAGGAAAGGAAGTGATGTTTACAATTAACAATAAAGTAAATTTTGGAAATGCGCACATAATTCTATCTTGTTAAGGGGAGATACGCAGAAGAATATGCGCATTTCTGGAATTCTTCGTCATTCTTTGGCCTTGATTTTTGCCCTATTAAATACTTTCTTGTTCAATTTTTTTTCTCGTGAATATCGTGTGGTTTCTGACCATATTATTTTAATTCAGTCTGCGAGTAATCAAAGTTTATTTTATTGTTGTGTAAACATCCTCTCCTTTCATCTTTCCTCTCACCCCTATTTTGACGAATTAAACCCATCCTAACGCATGCGCAAAAGTGCGGACGGTTTTAGAATCCGTCGTCAAACAATAGGACGTGTAGATAAGTCAACCATCTAACTCTCCGACCCTCCCGAAGGCACACGGATTTAAACCATAGAAACTGAATGACCGGACCGCCGCAACAGCAACATTGGCGGGAACTGTGATTGAGTCCTAAGGGCCGTTACCGGCCACGGTACAACCCACCCCGAAGGAAGTACGTCCCGTCATCGATGGGAGGAGCCAGATCCCCCACCTATTAGTGTACCCTCCTGGGTGGCGAGATCCAACCACCATGCCGGAAACATCTCATCCTCATTTCGAGGTGCCCCCCGGGGGGAGGACGTGTAGATAAAGACTCTTTTCATAACAAAACAATATAAATTAAAAAGTTTTATTTATTTATCCATTTGTAATTAGAAATAATATAAACCCGTAATGCAAATGATAAAAAAAATTGATATTTCGTCATATTTCACAGTTTATACAAAATACGTTCAATTTTTTTTTGGAGGGGGGGGGGTCAGACTAGAAATTGATATATTTTCGACATAAATTACACTCAATTGTTACCAAAATTTTAAAATAATTTTCAGTTCTTTTAATTCATTTAAATTTTAACGTATCTTAGGGTCAGATACAGAATGCAACTCTTGCAGGAGGTGTAGCTATAGGAACCTGTACTGATTTGATGATACAGCCCTTCGGAGCATTGCTTATAGGATCCATAGGTGGAACCTTGTGTGTTGTCGGATTCAACTACTTAGCCGTAAGAAGCAAATTTATGTATTTTTTTTTCATTCATTTTTTTCTCTTTTGCAATTTTAATTATTTTACCAAGGAAGAGTAATTCGTTTCACGAATATATGGTGAGCAGGAAAGATACATCGTTCGTTCATTCATTCATAAAGACCCGATAACTTAAACATTCTTTACTAATAATTATGCATTCCCTGTGTTGATTTTTTAGATAAATTGCTTATCGTTTACCATATTGCATTATCGATTACCATATTATCACAAAATACCTCATTATATCTAAATGATATTATACAACATTTAGATTATTGAACAACATCGTAGAGATATTATCTTGTGCTAATATAGTAAATAATGACTCATGCCATTTGATGTTAATATAGAATATCCCTTGATAAGATGTTCCTGCCATGCATTTAGTGACCAAAGCTTTGATGTTTTCAACACAAAAGGTAGTAACCTATGAACAAGTATATATCGAATCACATGGGTGTCCCTGAATAGTATACTTTGCAATGATTCATGGTATTTGCAATGATTCATCAATTCGATAGGTAGTATCATCTGATTGTAAGGAAAGTTGTTTTACTACGATAAACATTTTTTTTAAGATTAAAATTTTGTTGCCTTTTGTCAGCTAATTATATATTGGGGCATTTATTAACCACAAACAGCATTTGATGCCATGTCAGCATTCAATTGTGGCCTGAAGATGGGTAGCTTGTACAGTCTAAATTAACATGGAATATCTCATATTGGGTATTTAGTAACGAAAACTTTGAATGTCATTCACTTTAAAAATATTTTAAATGGTTCGAATCTCGAGTCTCCTAATAAAATAATTTGCGATGATTTATCAGTAAATCGAGTCGTGACTAAAGTTATTTTATTGCATAACAGTGAATATATCAAAGAAAAAAAAATTCTTAAGATTAAAATCGTTTTGCTTCATAGCAATTGGTAATATTAATTACCAATAATAAATTATTGATACATTTGTGTAATCCATCAATACTTCAAAATAACTGCGTTCAGTCACTAAAACATATACTGTCTTCAAATTTCGATTCGAAACAATAATGTAAACATTTATTAAATGAAAACTTATTTTAAGAATTTGAAACAGACAATTTTAGCTTTTAATTTTTTCAGATTTTCAGTTTTTGAAAAGAAAAATTTATTTACTTTTCATATGACTAAGGAACCATATAAAAAAATTCTATAAATGAATTTCAAAAGCAAAGCACGGTATAAGTGATTAAATACGAAAAGTAATTTACAAATGACAAGAAAATCCTTTGCAATGATGTGTTAATATTGCAATGTTGTTATCAGTGATATTTATTAATGTTAATAGTTTCTCCAAAATAAATGATTATGACACATTAATGTCAGACACTCCAACACTATTGGCGGGAAACAAAACATGTTTTCTCTAATAATTTTATCTCCTTTATAAAATATACTCTTATGAGGAATTCTTCAAATATATTTTCTACTAAAAAGCTCGACATTTTCCCATATATTTTGTAAATGCATAAAAAATTCAGCATCTTAAAAAAATGCCAATATTTAAAATCCTATTTTTAAAATTCTAAAATTCACCTTTTAAAAACATCAGGACGTGCGAAATATGTGTAACTGGCGAATTTTAAATTCTACAAAATGCATGCAACTACAACAAAAATGCATGGTGCAAAAATATATTTATAAATTACTCTTAATAGAACAAAAACTGAAACGCAATAGGAATTATTATTTACATGATAAAAGTATTAATTATTAATATTTCACCTACGAAATAATATAAAGTTATTAGGTTATTGTTTAAAAAATTAGATTACTGCCCAATTCTCGCTTAAATTTCATTTCAGTATATACCACTACCATTAATACCATCAGTTAATATAAAATGGATTTATTAACCTACAAAATTAAAAATAGAAAATAAAATACAAAAAAGGGACTTTATCCTACACGTTAAAGATATTAATTTATTTTAAACGATTTTCCAAACCGGTGCAAAGACTCTAATAATGATTAAAAACTCTATAAGAAAATAGTTCCATTTAATTAATTGTATAATTTTCTTGCAGCCTTTCCTTGCTAGAATGAATATATACGATCCTTGCGGAATTAATAGCCTGCACGCGTTGCCAGGATTTTTTGCTGGAATCACAGGTGTTATAGCAGCTTTAATAGCCAATGAGCAAAACTATGGTCACAGGTAAGTAAGAAAATTTTATTTTTAAACGCTGTTCTGTAAAATTCTTGTTAATAGAAGACAAATACTTACGAGATGGGTTTTCTATGCTGTAACCTAATATTAAAAACAATAGGGCAATACAAGAAAGTCATGGTCATTTGTAATGTTATAATCGCTTCGAATGACTTTATATCTTAATTATTTTTAAATAAATTACATATATAGCTAATACACTTCGTATCTTTTATCTTATTACCATCTTGAATGGTCACTAGTAGTATTTTTTCACGTACGTTTATGGTCATAAGAAGTCATGACAAATTAAATAGTTTCCAAACTCGCGCGTACTATTCTAATGTTAAATTATTCGAGTAAACTTAATGTGAGTAAGTGCATTTGAAACATTATTTAGGTTCATTACACTTGGTTACACTTTTCTTTTTAGGCTACTGATAAGAAAAAGTGTAACAGCCGAAAAATATATCTTATCATTTTTACAAGGATAAGTCATGATAAAATTTTTGTAATCCTTGTTTCTAAATCTTCAAAGTTTAAAATGATAACCCTTGAAGTATATACAAGCAAAAGTTAAAAATACCCATTCATTCTTCGCAGCTAGCTGTATTACTACTTTACTGAAAAAGGAAAAAAAAATCATGTAGGTATTATATGAATGCAGCAATGTAATCGGGAAACAACTACTATTTGATAGATTTCTAGTTTATTCTTATGAATTGTGTCTAACTATAGCTTTTAACCGGACTGAACTTGTTACAGACTGCCTATAATTCTATAAATAATTTTGAAACAATACAAACTTGCATTTCTGTATTGTTTTCAGAAAATAACTAAATCTGAAGACGTGTATTCAGATGATTTCCAATTGCTGAATTGTTTACACTTAAATTACGGCTTTTCATTGACTCAAAATTTGATAAAATAATTATTATCTGCATTTTAGAATATTAAATGAAAATGTATTCTAATATTTTTATGTATCAATCCGTAATATATGATTCCTTATTATAATTACTATAAAATCTTGAGATAAGGTATTCTAAAATTTTATATAAAATGATACCTTTCATCTGGAATCAAAATTAAATTTAAATTAATTGATAATTAATTTTTTAAAATATTAAAATAGCGTTTTGTTATCGAAAAAAGCAACTGCATGAAATTTCAATCCTCTAGTACATAAGGAAACGAATAAAAGCCCGATTGCCAATATGAAAAAATAAAAATGAATTATAATAATTTATTTATATATATTATATAATTCATATATGAAATATTATAATAATTCATCAATAATAAATGATAATTGAGTTCTAAAAATATTAAAATAGAGTTTTATAATTAGAAAAAGCAACCGTACAGAATTTCGGTACTTTAGCACGACAGGAAAAGTATGAAAGTTCGATTGCCAATATGAAAGAAATGAAAAATACTGATATGAAAGAAATTAGTTAAATAAAAGCTGTTGTAAAATCAACATAAAAATAGAACTAAATAGAAAAACAAGATGTTTTTGGAAACATAAAACAGCGTTAAGAATTGAGAAGAAATGTGAACAAATATATGTTGGAAATAATAGAAAAAAAGAAGGTAAAAAAAAAATAAGATATCACAGCTTCTGAAAAGAATATAATAAAAAGTAAATCAAGAATTTCCGAAAATATACATCAAAAGTTGTAAGAAAAAAAATCACTAGTTTTTGTTTCGGTGAATATATTCGTGTTTCGTTTTCTCTTAAAATCTCTTGTTTTTTATTAATCTAATTAAATAATTTAATGTTAATATTTGATAAAATTTTCGATAGTCTGTAGAAAATATATTTAAAGTTTTCTTTATGCCAAATTTTTGAGATTTTATAATCCAGAATTTTAAAGGAGGGCTAAAAGTTGTAAATTATGCAAGCAGCCTTCACATACTCTGGAATTACTAAATAACAAGGTATATTCCAGCTTATAAAACTTCGCTCATTTGATACTCTAAAAATTATTCATTGAATTTTTTATTATATTTACATTGTTAACCATTTTCAGTCTTCAAATATATATAACTAAATTTGCATTTTATTTTAAAACTACTATAGTAATATATAGATCCAATTAGTACATTTTCTGCCCTGAACAATAAGTATTCCATTATGAGCATGATGCCATAATTATTGGTTTTTAGTTTTTAACTATCTTCTCATAAATAGTATGTTGCATTTTCTGTATTATAAAACAGCGTAAAATGTTATATTTAAACATACCATACTGTTCATATTTCTAACCTTAATACTCACAATTACAAGATCGAAATTTGTAGCTTCTTAAATTTCAGTATACTGATTACAATAAAGTAACTTGCAATTTTAAATTCAAATTTTTGCAATTCAAATTTTTTTTAAAAATTATTCATATTATTTTTAATTTGATGTTATGAAAAGGCGTAACACAACCAGATATAGCAAGCTTTGATTCACGTCTGTCTCCTAACTTTATAAAATATATTCGTTCCTCAGCTCTTACGTCACAGTCATCGACTCATCAGAGCAAGACTATAACTATAAATGAAATTTATTATTATTAGAGTTAATAGAATGTTTCTGCAATTAATCTGGAAACTTTTCAAAATTAATCCAGTTAATTTCAAACGATTTAAAAAGACGATTTCCTCACTTTATGGCATATTTTTTTATTAAACTAATATTCTACTGAATTTAATTAAAAACAGCGGAAAGTCAATTTATTTTAAAATTGCTTATCTAATTACTGATGATTGTTGAAATTTACATTTAGTGATTATAAACAGTAATGAAATTGAAAAGGATTTAAAAACTATAAGAAAAGACAGTTTAATTACTCTCAGATAAATTAAATTAAAAGTTTTTTTCTAAAAATGTTCGTTTGATATTTAATCAAACGATTATGAGTGTTATTTACTACTATTACTCCTTTAGGATTCAAATAATTTTTTATTAAAAGTTATATTTAATTAAAAAATATGAAAGAGAAAAGTTGTAAATCGTTTGAAATATATAAAGAAACAAAATAATCAAATTAAATCTCCAAAACAGTATGAATACTTTAAAAAGAATTTATAATGTAAAAAAGGAATTTCCTTGATGCTTAAAGGAATATAATCAGCAAATTTAAAACTAAGAATTAATCATTTATTAAAGTGCTGTACCATCAAATGAATTAGTTAAGCCATTTAATAAATTGCTTCACTTTCAAACAAATTCAATGTTTAATAGCATAAAATGGCAAATTTGATAGAAAATAAAAATTTCTTCTAATTTGCTTCTTAATTAGCTAAGTGTTCCTATATTTCATTCATACTTAAAATTAATTATAAATAAATAGATAAAGAAACAATATTTCTTTCAAATGTTTTAGAAAAACTGATTTTGTTAAACGCATCTTCAGCCAAAATAACTAAAAGTACTAAGTGCTTTAGCAAAATGGCGGTAAAATTAATACAGATGACTTTATAGCTAACATTGAAAGTTCTAAGAATTAAAAAAAATTTCACCCAGGAAAAAAATGTCTAGAAAAGCTTTCTTTATCCGAGATTGCTTTTCATTTTTTTAATTTAATTTAAGACACGGAAATGAAAAAAAAAGGAAATGTGAATATTTAATCTCAAAAACAGTTTAAATGTTTTTATAACCATATAATTCATTAAAAATAACTTAGAAGTTTCCTAGAATTAATTCCTAAATGTTATTGAAAAAACCTTAATTTTTTTAATGGTAATTTATTTTGATTCTTCTAATTCCTTTTTTTTTAATTTCTAATTCAAATGGTATTAAGTAATAGATTGTTTGAACATGTGATTACTTTTGTTTCAATTTGATATACTTCAAAAATAATTTTAGAAGCATTTAAATCGCACAAAAAAAAACAAAAAAAACAAGTATTTTCACTTGTGTATCGATTAAAAAAATATATTGCATTCAAATTTGTTGCAGATAACAAATTTTCGATAAATTTTGCTAATAGATTTTTCATTGAACTTCGTATTTTACACATAAAGTTAAAACTTGTATAAATTAAAAAAGAACGTTTTATTATCTGCATTTATAATTTGTTTTTATTCCTGCATATTATTTAAATAATTCATTTAATAAAAAGTAATATTTTCATTAAAATGCTGCATAACTTTCTACTGTAATTTCATTAATTTTCTAGCCACCTTTGGCGAGCAGTTCGTCCATTGTATTATTGCCATTAATTTGGTAAGGTTAATCAATTTTGACGAACTACATCTTATCATACCAAATGAAAGTATTATTTTAAATTATGCTTCCATAATAAACAGACTGGTTAATTAGGCACGCAAAATGACGAACAAGATAAAATTCTTGGTAGCATCAGAAAAGAAAAATCAGGGGTCGGGGATCCACCAACCTCTTTTCCTTGAATTGTTCAATCAGGGGAAAGGCATTGTTGGCCTTTTCTTCCCTTTAGGAAATAAAATTTCGTTGCTTCTATTCAAAACCAATTTCACTTCGTTCTGACCTTAATAACGTTCATTCTGATTCTTAATTTTTAAACATTTTAAAATCGCATCCTTAATTATAATCACATCACTATGCCTAACAAGCTCAACACTGTGATTTACGCTAGTGATTCGAATTATCTCTATTAGATAACACCCTCTTTAGTATCTCTTAATTGTAGACATCAACTAATTAATGATAAATATGAATCGCTGGTGATTCACGCTGCAGACGACGTGCTATTAACCAATTAACACTGCTTTATCCGAAATAACTAAAATCAGTTCTAGCATTAATGTTTACTTCCATTTCAGTTTGTACAAGTTATACCCAGCCATGGCACCAATGCACAATTCCAGTGAATTGATGGAGATATTGAAATATTCTCCGGATGTAGCTCCGGGTCTTGCAAGAACGGCACCGATGCAGGCATGTTTCCAATTTCTCTACGTAATAGAAGTCATGCTAGTGGCTATTTTGACCGGATTAATAACAGGCAAGAAAAGATTTTTAATTTCAGAATTTTTGTAATTGGATGCAATAAAAAACCAGCTTTGAAATGGACATCGAGTAATTGTAGTTCTAGTAACTGAAATGAATATCAGTCATTCAAATAGAATAAATACTTTTGAGCACAAAGTATGGTAATTGCTCAGCAGGTGTTTTTTATCGCCATTCTTACGCATTTACACCCCCTTCCTTCAAATCACATTCAGACGCCGTAAAATAAAAATAATAATCCCCAGACAGCTGAAACTAGAATAAAAACAAATCTTGGCTGTAATGCTGATTCAGCAATCAAAATTATTGCAGACAGTTTTTTTTTAAAGCTATACATTTTGATAGCGTCAATAATGATAATAATTATTAATATTTTTCCGTATGTACACATTAATGAACAATTAAGAAAAGTCAATAGGCAAACAAGAAATCAAAAGTATGAACTTTTGATATTCGTTTGCAGCCAAAGCTGTCATCTTTCCAGCTTTAAGAAGAGAGGGAGGAATATAACTCTACATTATAAAAAATTAATTATTGCATTATAAATATGCACGTTAAGCATAATTTGAAAAGCTAAAATTTTGAAATGAAAATCATATTTTTAGGTTAAGTTTTTGATACGGAAAGCTGAACCTGAACCTAATTATTAGATCCTAATGACAATTGCATCCAATTAAACATATATAAATGAGAAAAATAAAAACAATTTTATTCGCAAAGTGAATACTATATATCACAGAAATACACTCAAAATATGCGAGATAATAAAAGATTACATAATAATAAGATAAATGATCCTGAGAATCGTACAGAGGTGATTTAATTTCTGTACAAAAACTCAACAAGATTTATCGTTTAGTTAGATATTTGAAAAATTGTCGATTTCGATGGTTCTTGAACTAAAAACAAACAATACTCCTAACATATGTAACAAAATGTAATTATTTGACTTAAAAACAATTTTAAAATTTCCGTTTAAATTTTAGAATTAAGTTACAAAAAAACAGAAACAAAAATTATGAAACTTACCTATCCATTTTATTAACCTTGATGCGTATCGAAACTGTAAAAAGGTCTATAAGTTGTGCAGGTTTAATATAGCAAAAACACACTTTTTTATAAAAAAAAAAATATTCAAGCTTTTGTCAAGAACTGAAACAGACACTCTGTCACAATTTCTTGAAACTGCAATAGAAGATTTTTAACAACTTCTTCATTTACATATTAATACGCCCTTGTAATGCCTTCTATATATTTCATAACATTTTGCAATATCCACCTCCTTAAAATTTTCAGGAAACGCAAAATCTTCGTCTGCATGGAGAAAATTAGACAAATCTTTCTTGAAAGAGCCGACAAGGGCGCTAAAATCTCTATTTTTAGAGACAACCATATCTACTTGCGATTTGAAGAAACAAATAAAGGATTGTCTTTACATCAACTGGCCGTTTCAGTGAGATTTGAAAAAACTCTAACCCAATACTTTCTCGCGATAAAGGCGCTATTGCGAGAACGCTTTGCATAGTATTGGCGTGCAATAGTTACAAAGTATTAACCTTTGGCATTACCATATACCATTTTTAATGAATTCATAGTGTCATCCTTGGCGAGATTTTTGGCGATTATTCCCTGGCGTTGCGGTTAACAGTATCCAAAACTGAATTTGTGTTTTAAATGGGTTTTTCCCACCCGATTGAAGCAAAAGCTTGACTCCAAACCATACTTGTAGTCGTGATATCCCAAACTTTATTTGATATATTTAAATAATTCCGTTTTTTCAGTTACCGCTTGTACATGTTTCGAATTCACTTTTGAGGTTTTATTATGGCCTTTTGTACTTTATTATCACCTTATCAATGATTATTTCGAATCATTTTATTTGAAACCGGGTTTTGTTGTTGTTATTGAGCTTTGTATTAGAGAAAGAATTTGTTTGGTTTAGTATAACCTACATATTGTTTCTAAGCCATAAAATTCCAAACCAAGCCAAATTATAACTTCTTCAACAATTCCCGTGTCTTTCAGATGCTGCGAATTTCCACGTCCATCGATTTAGTTTATTTTGTTAGAAATTTGACAAATAAAAAGTCTAGGGAAAAAAGCTGGAATATTTATTTTACAGAAATAATAGAATTGTAGTATGACTTGGAAATCAGTGTGAATTAACGAAAAAGTTAAGTTTAAAATGAATCCAGTCTGAAGATTTTGTTAAAGGATATCTACAAACAGGGATTCAAACCAACAATATTTTTTTCTACGATGGGGCCCTGACTTTCGTCCAAAAGTTGACCGCGAATGATTCGAAAAATACCATGAGACCGATACGTTCCTGAAAAGCAAGAAATAGTAGATATATATGAATCAATCTTGACCCACGGACCTCCCATGGTTCACGAATCGATACAGTAAACTCTTATTGTAATAGTTAAACAAGTTTATTATCAAAGGAAAGACAAAATCCTCGATTAATGATTTACAATACACTAAATGAATACGAAAGAGATCTATTTAATTTACGTCGGCTTACGATGCGTTTTTATTGAATTTGTATCTTTGGATTTAATGTTTTTATTAATTCTTGATCCTTCGGAACCTCTCAATTTTTGAAGCAAGAGGGGTCAATTTTTGGATGAAGTTCAGAAATCTCACCGAGAAAAGACGCTTGGTTTGAATCTTGGTCTGGAAATGAGCTTCGATAAAATTTCCTGGCCAGTTTCATATTTATCTTAACTTTTTTATTTATTCACGATAGTTTTCTCAATTCTGATATTTCTACATATTATAATTTATGATTTGGATGCAGCAGCAATATGCGCTTCCTAAATACAATGTTTTCAAATCGTTTTTTAATAAGTCAATGTTTTATTTATACTACAACATTAGCTTCTACATTATACACTGATTCAGATTAATTCTGTATTGTTTTTTGCATATTTTATATAAAAAGTAACTTCTGTATATGGATACTTATATAAAAAGTAACTTCTGTATGTGGATAGTAAATAACATTTGTAAGTTACGGCTCTATAGAAGATTTCGTTAAATGGGAATTCTACTGTAAGCAGTGAAATCAGTCAAAACTGATTGAGGTTATAAAATCAGTCAATCAGATTCTGCTACTGACAAGTACCGAGTTCGACAAAATTTATAAATGATGTAAAAAAATGGCATGTTAGTTATGATTGGGTATTTAATGAAATATAAAATGAGAGTTCAAAAGTGAATTCCAGTTTTTAAAGATGAAATTTGAGCAAACTCCGATTTTGTATATACAAAAGTTATTTTATTATTTAATTTAATTTACGGATGTTCTCGATAATATTGCTCGAAAACTCTCCTCACCCCTAAGTCTGCCAAATATATTTAATTTAGCAAATCTAATAAAATAAAATGACTTGCGTAAATGTTTACAATGTTTATGTCATCGCAACTCTATAATATTTGTTACTCCCAAGTAATCCAATACCCGTTTATAAACTTTAAATGTTTTTCGTACTTTAACAACTTTATTTTCAAACTTTAACATCTTTGACGTTTAACTGAGAGTTTCGGGTGATGTTTTTTTTCTTTTCAGCAAGGTTTCATATTTTCCCCGCTAAATAAAATTCTAGAGATAAGTAAACATTTCTAGATGTCAAAAAGTTTTTAGGAAGGGGGATTTTTTGCATTTTTTATTACTATTTTTCAAATTAGTGGTGTCATATGATTAAGCTGATCATAACTGAATAAGTCTTACTTTACCAAGTGTATAAATCATGAAATATCTTACTCTATATTTATTACAGAAATAGAAGATGAATGTATGTCAAAAAATAAAAATTTATATAGTCACGCTTATGTCAACGAATACTATTTCTGCAGTTTTAGTTTTATAGCTTGTATTTAGCTTTCTTTCTTTAATGCTTATAAAGAATGAATTTTTGTAAATGATTTTTTTTTAATTCTTTCATTTATAGCGTTAGAATTGGAGTCCCGATGAAATTACTCTAATTTTATGTTTTCAAAATCACTAAATCCATTTCATTATCACTAAATCCATTAATATACATAAATTTCGATTCCATACTAGTGGTGCCACCTGGTAATGAATTTAAGAAAAATTTGTTTTAGATTCCATAACACTTTTAGTGATGAATTATATATTAAAAACTGAAAGTTAGAAAATTAAAAATATTCTTTTTATTGCATTAATGAAAATCTGTTATTAAAAATGACTTTATTGCTTATGAAGAAAGATTATAGGGTAACATATATTTCTTATGCGAGTGTCACATTCAGATAAGAACTTAAAGTGTAATCATCTATAATGGAAGCCAGAGAGTTTGCTGCTTTGTTGGATTTTGAGATCAAAAATCGCCTTGATATGCATTAAAGACTCAATAGTTAAATTTCATTTTGTATTTTTATTACTTTTACATTTATATGGATTTTGTGTATTACCCTGGTTATAAAAAAAATTTCAAACTTAATTTCTTGGAAAAAGTTATTAAATATTTGTTTAATTACTGAGAAACCGCTTTTTTTTTTTTTTTTTTTTTTTTTTTTTTTTTGCATCTGCTGGATTTTAAGTTTAATATTATTAGAAAAATTATCCACTATCGTCACAATGGGAGTTAAAATTTCTACTTTAATACTAGTTTCTAATTATATTATTATTTCTATAAAACTCAAGTAGCCCTGCATTTAAAACTGCAGTATATCACAAGTGATTTGTTTTTTATAGAATAGGCAAGATTTAAGTACAGGTTAAGATTTCTTGCCAGACATGTCAAAATCGAGTCAATCGTCCAAAAAGCTCGCCAAGAGTTAGCCATCTTGGATGGTCACAAGAAATAGTAAAAGGTTAGTAAAGTTCGAAGGAAGGCAAAATTGTGTCAATTGTCCAAAATAAATAAAACTCACCAAAATTTCACTATCATCGATTGCCACATGAAATACTAACTAACGATTTTTAAAGATAGCAATAAAAACTGACAGAATTATTCTATTTGGCGAGAAATTTTCAAAAAGAAATTGTTTTAGCACTCGCATTTTATTCATAAGTAGAATCTTTTTCATTATAAAATTATTTTTATTAGTCGTTGATCAGAAAATATGCTATGACTAATAAAAAACATTCTTATCTTCAAAATTATAAACTGCGAATTTATGCAGGAGTTGTGTATTTTAGATATGAAAATAAAACATCATTTTTAAAACTCTCCATCTTTTTATTTTAGGAATCTTTTTGCGACTACAAATATTCGATCCTGTTGACGACAAACAAATGTATTTGGATGATCCATTCTGGGTTGTGCCGGAAATTAAGGACAAAAAGAGCAGTATTTCTAATCAAATGAATGACAGCAAAATTTGAAGAATAATAAAATAATTATTTTAAAAAACTGTAATCTTTATTTCATTCTATTGCCTCTCTATGATTTATAATTTAGTCTAATATGGTTAATTTCATCAACTTTAAAGAATTTATACGTATAGAGTTCTAAATGCTTACCTAAGGTGCTTAGGCTTTGAATCAGATTGATGATTCTGTTAAATTTTATCATTTCTATGACGCATGTTTTGTATTATAATCATTTTCATGGTCTCAATTGTGCAATGATGTTGTTGTTTTTAAATAAAATATTGTTTCCTTTTAGACAGAAAAATAAATTCTCTTTTTTTTTGTATAAGTTTTCTAGATAACTGTGTCAGATTATTCTTCATGAATATTGATAAAGCTATTTTTTTTTAAATCCGCTAGAAAAAATAAACACTTTTGCATCTAATTCTATGATTTGTGTAGAAGATTTCAAATCTGCCTCTTGCACTTTTTTACTTAATATACTCAACACTCGAACAACCCAAAATTTTATAACAGCTAACAAATTAATTCATTTGTTTAGTTTCCATTTCTAGTAATAAAAAAGAGAGAATGGGTATTACTTTGCGCGTGTTGATATTCTACAGACAGTTTAACATAAAATTTACCAATTTATAAGATAAAAATATCTTTTGAAGGGTGAAAATGTCCAACTCTGAGTGCGGTTTTTAAAAATTTTAATTAATCAAAAATAAGTAAAAATGTTTACTTTTTTCCCACTATAATTTCCAAAAAATATTAATACAAAAATTATTTCATTACACAAATAAAAATTGAAAAAATTATCTTATTAATTATACCAATTTTACTAAAATTTTATAATTAAAAAAAATTTTTGTGCAATTCTTAACAATAGATCTTAATATTGCAGTGGAATTCAAACCATTTTCATTGTTCCAGTATTTTATTTAATTGTGTGATTTATTTCCATAGTTAAAAACTAAGAAAGTTACTACTAATTATCTGCAGAATATACATGAAGAATAAAAAGGTGCAATCATAATACTGCAAAAGCAACGTGTATTTTGAAACAGATTACTCAGAGATTTATCGGTTTAATTGTACTATACCATGGAGATCGTTTCCATTAAGAAGACTCATACATAGAATAAAAAAATAAGAGTAATGTTATTAAAATAGCATGCCTTTAATATTTGAAGCAAGTTGATGCTTAAAAATTTTTTGATTTAATCATGAACATCAAATTATGTATCAGGGACTTCATTAAAATTAAACACACTGCAATTTTTCGCAGAATTAATTAAAAGCCAAAGTAGATTAATATTTTATAAAAATCAAAGCTACTTGCTTCTCTTTTAGCCATAATTTTGTCATGATATAATTAATTATCTCTCGTGCCAGTAAAAATTCATTGAAACTCGTAACTCACTTCATACTTTAATAATCGAACAATTTCATTTTTAACTAGAACATTTGCTAACCAACCTTTTTATATTAAAAAAAAGAAAGTCATCAACCGAGTTTAAAAAAACGATACTACCACCAATTTTGAATTTTTTCAAACAAATTATTTATCAAATTTGATAAAAGATTTCTCAATATGTAGACAAACTAACTGGCGAAAGTGTTGCGCACTTTTAAAAGGAATAATATCGGTGTAACGAAATGATTGATACTTAAATGGTGACGTAAATTAGTTATACATCTTACCTGAATGAAATTCCTACTTTTAACATTCCCAATATTCGGCTAAAATATATACATATTCTTAAAGTAATAAAACTTAACACTTCCAAGTTACACGAGCTATCATTTAATAATGGAAGATTTATAGATGATATAAATTAACTGAGAATTCTAGTCAACAATATTTTATTAAATGTCCTCTCCATATCGAAAAATTCCAAATATCTCGTAGGGAGGATAGATGGATGTGAAAGACTCATTTATCATTTCTTTTTTTCTTCAGAATGTCTCTGGAAAAAAATGATCGATGTTTAGGTAGTGAACATATATTGATAACACAACAAAAGAACCGGTAATAAATGAATATTATCTCCTATTCATGAGACTAAATGATACTAAAAAACAATAAATTTCATTTATTTATTTCTTAGTTTTATTTTTTTTAATAAGTGCTAATTAGTTGTTACCAGGCGTTGTTTGAAATAAAAGATACTTTCAAGTCAAATATTTTTAATTAGGAACAAGCTTTTAAATAAAACATTACTACATTCGCAGTCTTCTTATCGTTTGCATTAAAAAAAAAAAAAATTAAAATGAGAATGTCAGTTTCACCAAACGATTTTTTAAACAGGCTGAAAATTAGTTTTTAAAGAATAACATAAACTTTAATTAAGGTGGAAATTATTTATGCAATGATGTTCTCTTAAAAGAAAATTCTGAAATAAGACATTTCTTTTTAATGAATGGCTTCATGGACTCTTATGAATTTTATGCATTCGAAAATATACTATATCACATAATCTGTTTTCATAGTTCAAAATAAAGCGACTTACGACTTCCAACTCCCAAAAGAAAAGCATATTTGAAACTTATGTCTAACCGTTCTTCCAAAACTTTTTTAATTGAACAAGAATGTCAAAATAAATTTATTTTTATTTTTTTGAAGCTAATGAAACAAAAATAATAACTTAAAATGAAATTCCAGCTTTTAAATTGAAACATCATAGTATGGTAATGTTTTTTTTAAACCTAATTCATCTATTTCTATTTATTTTTTAAAAAAAATTTACCTATAATTATTAAACATCAGTAATGTGAACAATATATATTTATATATATTGCCGCAACAATTGTGAATATAAATATAGTTACTAAAATCATGATAGCTATAATTATAAAATAGACTTAAAAGTATTTTTTGTAATTTAATAAAATTAGAAAAAAAACTATATGGAAATAAAATTAGTATTACTAAAAAGACCATTATTTATTTAATTACAAAAAAAATTAAATTAAAAATTAATTAAAATTGATTTTTGTGCAGTTATATGCTCCGCACTTATTGAAAGAAATACTAACATTTTGATCCATTTTCAATTAAAAATCAAATAAATTTTTTAATAAAATTTATATAAAAATATAATCACACGCATTATAAAAAATCTTTCGCAGAATTATTAAGATCATTGTACCAAAATTAATATAACTGTATGATTACGTAGCTACGAAAAATCTCCATATCTATTAAATAACATTTTATTTTTCCGTTGTATAACAACGTAAATATAATTATGTAACTACACATATCTCTATGTCTATAATCTTTTTTAACAATTGCACTGATATTGTTAGATGATTTTTATGATATGCTAAATGTTACAATTATACTATAGTTAACATACTCAATTTGTTTTTACCATTTTAGTAAAAATGGGCATATTTTTAAAATTTCAGTAAGGCACTAAATATTACGGAATAAGAGGAAAACTGCGCATACTAGGGATAAGGATGCAAAATTATATTGAAAAAAAAACATATAAAAAAGAAAAGAAAGTCTAAAAAAATGGGAAATATTTTTCTATTTAAATACTTTTCAATATAAATCATTTGCTGCCAAGTTAAAAGACATTTCCCATAAAAGATCCAAGTTAAAATCGAAGAATCCTGAAAATAGTAACTTTTCTAATCTCGTGAAAGTTGTGGCGCCCTCTATTGACAAAAAGCAAAACATTTGTTTTCAGACTCTTTCAAAGCGTTAACAAAAATGAGGGGTGGGGGGACGATTTGCAAATCATAGAATGTCTGTAGCCTAATTGTTCATGATAAATTATATTTTTGAATCAAACATGAAAAGAAAATAGAAATTTGCCATTTTTTAATGAGTACATTAATAAGATGATTTTTCTACATAAAATATGTGATAAAATCGCTTTAATATGAAAACTCATAGTAAATAAAACAAAACTGAAATTTTGTACAACATTTTAATTAAGAATTTTTAAAATTTAACATAGATGCTAAAACATTTTTAAAAAACACTAGCACTTTCTTTTATGTTTGGTTTTTACCATAAATTAATTTATTTTTAAATTTTTTGGGATTAATTTCAAAAGCACTTAATCTGGTATTAGATGAAACAATCTTTTTGCCAGAATTGTCCACAATCTGTATTGAATTAGTATCATTCTGTTTCTGATTGTATTGAAATTTCTGAGAATAAAAGTTTCGTTTCTGTGGTGGTTTTGAACCGAAAGATTGTTGCTGATTATTTTTTCGCTTTTTCTTTTTTCGGTTTGTGTCAATTTCAACAGAATTTTCACCATAGATGGATTTTGCTGCATTTTGCTGAGTTAATGAAAAATTTGTCCTTATACTATTCACACTTTTTGGCTTTTTCACCGAAGATTTATTTGGCTTTTTAACTGAAAGTAAATCTGTTTCTTCAACAGAATCTAGTTTTCTCTTTTTCACCACATCTTGATGATTGTCAGTTTCTGTTTCATCATCATCATTTTCAGCGAAACTGGATGATTGTTCATTTTCCAAAGATTCAAACTTCCGCTTTTTCTTCTTACTAATTACATTTTCACTCATTTCAAATTCATCATAATTCTCTGTAGTAGAAGCATCTTCCTCTAAGAATTGTGATTTCTTTCTTTTCTTCTTTTTATTACCTTTTATATTACTTTCATTCATGGCATCAGATTCTATAAAAGATTCAATGTTTGGAACTGATTCAGTGTCTTCCAAGGTCTTCATTTTATTTTTCTTCTTCTTTTTAACATTTTTTACCGAGTTTTGGTTGGTTTCGGCTTCAATATCCTCATCATTATGTTCCTGCCCTGAAGCATTTTGTTGCATATCTTCTTCACTGAATCCATTTTCATTTTCACGCAAATCTGGTCTGGGAATTGCTTCCGGCAAATTTGTTAAAGATTTCTTCTTTTTCTTTTTACGCTTGGCCTGATCGCTTACTTCAATGGATGATTCTGGATATCCATTAGTGCCTGTGTTTTCGGTTGATAAGTTTGCATTTTGCTCTGAATTCGTATTTTCTTCCAAATTATCTGAATTTTCTATAGCTTTCTTTTTCTTAGATCGTTTTCTCTTCTTTTTCGGTTTTCTCGCAGCTTCATTAGAATTATCTGTGTTTGTCTGCGAAATTTTTTCTTCTTCAGGCGGCGTATAAACGCTGGCCAAAATCTTCTTTTTCGTTTCGAAATTTTGTGCTTTCTTTTTAAATGCCTGAACATCATATATCTCATCTTTATCGTCTCTGTATTGACACGTTTTCTTAACAGAACACCAACGATTTAATTCTTTGTCCTGAGCGGCCAAAATTTCATCAATGGTTAAGCCAAAATCATTCGGAACCACCTTTCTATATTTAAATCGCACAGGCATATCACCAACTATGTCTTCATAATCCAATTTATAATATTCGTCCAAATACTCATCGAATGATTTACCATTAGGATCATACAATGGTTTAGGCTGTGAAAGTATTTTAGCGAACAAAGACTTTTTTCGGCCCTTCCTTTTTTTATTATTAGAAGTTGAATCAATCATTTCCTGTTCAAACTGAGATCTCAAATCTTTTTTTGAATTATTCTCTTCTTCTTCTTCACTGTAACTTTCTCCGTCATTTTCCTCCTCTTCATTCATTGCATTCTGAGAATAATTCTTCTGATCCCTTGTCCAGCGATCCCAGTTTTCATCATCAATCTCCTCGTCATATTCAAATTCTGGTTTTTGTTCCTCTTCTACATTATAATAATCCTCATTGAACATTTCTCTCATTTTCTGATCATGTTTATCAGGATCGAAATCACTTTCTATATCACTTTCATCCAAATTCAACTGATCTTGTCCACTAGCTTCCTTCAGTTTTAGAAACTTTTCCTCTATTTCTTTTCTTTTTAGAGCTTTCAGACGTTTCAGCTCTTCTCTCTTCTGTTCTTTCTCTTTCTTTTTTCTTTCTGTATATTCCTCCCGTTTTTGTTTTCTTTTGTTGTTTTCTCTTCTTAATGAATCCCCTATGGTTCTAGGGTAACTTTTTATAAATTCCTCATCAGGCTCCTCAAATCTAAAATTGTACTTATGCTCAAATATCTCTTGTTTCTCCAAGTCTTTTTCATCCTCGTTCAAGAGATCAATATCCTGCGTGATTTCATCATACATTGGTATTTCGCCCGGTTTATCATCAGTAAGATATCTTTTATTCAAAATATAATCCCTCAAAAATTTTTCATCCTCGTCTATTTTCGGATCATTCCAGCATTTGTTCAGGAACAACAAATCTTTTTCTGTTTCTAACCACTGCTTATAGTCAGCTTCTTCCTTTTCTTCTTCAACTTTCGTTTTTGTTCTGACTTGAAACAACTCATCTTCTTCGTCAGAATCTGGCGCTGCTTCAATAAAACTTTTTTTGATTTCTTCTTCTTCCTTATTTGTCAAAAGTTGCCTCTCAGGCAATTCTTTATTATTATCATCATCATCTTCTTCATCAACAAACATACCATTTTGTTCAAGTACAATTTTCCTTTCATAATCTTTCATAAACATTGGCTTTTCTTTTTTAGCTTTGGGTTTCTTTGGAGTAGCTTCTTCTTTAAAAAATTCAGTGCTCTCATCATAAATTCTAGGATCTTTACTTTTCAACAGGCTTAAGGTCTTGAGAAAATCTTTTTCGATTTCAGGCTCCTCTTCTTCTTCACTCTCTGAAGAGGAACTGCTGATTTCTTTGCTGAGATCTTTCAGTTTCTGGAGTTCTTCTTTATTTCGCCATATATCATATCTTTCGGCATAATTTTTATTTATGGTAAATTCATTTTCAGGCTCTTCGTCTGAAGAGTCATCTAAAAGCTTCATTGGGGGCCCCATTTTCTAAATGCTTCAAGGTTCTGCTTCAAAGCAATTCAATAGAAAGATCACTTTAACTAATTGTTAACCTGAAATATACTGAAAAACAAAATAAAAGTTTGAAGACAATGAACAAAAAATAAAGTTAATTTACTAGATAATAGCATACTTTAAAATCTTTATAAAAACACTTTAAAATCAAATATTAATTTGACAATATGTAATGGAGTCCTAAATTTTACAATATGATACACAGATATATTTAAAAAATTGAATAATCAATAATTAACGTATTAGAAATAATTCATTGAATTTTATTTATAAAAATAAATTATGAATTGATTTGACTGCATAAAATGCACAAAAGAAGTAGATAAGATTAAATGAAACAAACCAAACCAATTAAAAAAACAATTATATTAGTAGATTTAAATAATTTAACAATGTAAAATATATAAAAGATTAATTAACATTACACTGCACAGAGTGAGAAAATGGTAATATGCTTTTCACCATTTAGAAGAGAAAGCCTGCAATTCATAATCATGATGTTAACTGATAGTAACCTGAGAAACTGCTAATTTCAAAGTTAAAAAAAAAAAAAAAAAAAAAAAACATCCTGGCATAATCTTACCTCTTTTTAAAACATGCTGTAAATTTAGCAAAATATTTACGTTAAATGTCAAATGACACTAGAATCATTACCTGGATATTTATTCTTCAACTATTCAAAAGAGCATACATTCATTCAAAATAAAATGCAATGCAAGAAATTTATTATACTTCAAATTACAACAGAATCATCTAAATATTTATTCCTCAACTATACAAAAGAGCATATATTCATGTAAAATGAGGTGCATAACCTGTTAAATACTGTAAATATTTTTAATGATTCATATCTGTGCGAATGTTCTTACAAAATAATTCATAAGGAAGATTTGCAACGATTGTGAGAAATTTCAAATTAATATTGCTTATAATTAGTTTATAGCAATATTAATTACTTCTTATTATAATAAAAGAAGTTTTTTTTTGTCATGACATGAAATTAGTTTATTCTTATTATTTTATGAAATAACTCTATAAAAAAGTTTCTAAGGCATTGTAAAAGATAAACAGCAAACGATAAGCAGAACAACAGAAAAAAAAATTTAAGTTCTACAATTCCAGAAACATCCAATCATGTCAATTATTTTCACATTATAATATGTTGAATAAGCGGAGCTTCAATTACTTGAAATAATGTATTAAACATGTCAATGAGCAAAGAGTTACATAAAAAGCAAAAATAAAAAAAAATAAAAAAAATAACAGAAAGCAAAAGGTGACTAATGCAAACATCTATGCAATACTATAGCAATTTCAGTCACAATAAAATATATTGAGCACTATAATTGAATTTAAGAAATGTTTTGTGAATAATTTTGTCATGGAAACAAGATTTAAGAGAAAAAATCAGTTTAATTTAATTAGAAAATTAAACTAATATTTATTAGACAGTAAGTTAATTTGCAAATGACTGCATTAGTATAAAGTAGTTCCTTCTGCAACTGATGCCTCTTTCCAAAGTTGTCAAAAAGTAAGCATTTGCATAATATATTTACATTATACTTTTTCATTAAAATATTGAGAACAAGAAAAAATAATACAATTAAGGATAAAAATTATATGAAAACAAATTAACAGCTGTAATAAAAATAATTTAAATTCCTATGCAGAGAATTAAAAAGGTTAGCATGTTTATGCAAAAAATGGCACCCCTAAAAGAAATTTAGAAAAATAAAGCACTTTAGAGTTAAACATGTTTTGGGAAATGTTTGTTATTTTAATATATTATATAATTTTTAAAGATATGTAAAAACTTCTGTAACAAAAGAATGATCAGTACTTTTGATAAGGAAATTTCTTTACAGTGAATTTCAATAACATTTTATGATCTGTTGATACTATCACTTGCACTTACATTTTCCTAAATGATAACATGATTTGAATACAAATGGAAATGTGAATTAATTAAACTAGATGAAACGAATAATTTTAAATGTGAGGTACCTTTAAATTGTTTCTTTCAATATTTAATTTTTTATTGCCATTTTATAATTTGGGCTAAAAACAGTCACACAAAATTCACAAATTTCAACAGTATTTAACTTATTATTTTTATAAAACTATACATAATTATACAGTTGACATCAAAGATGTACTGTAGAAAAATAAGTATTCTCAGTAGGTCATGACAAATTTAAATCACTAATCATGTAAACTCATATACATACATAAAAATTATTTAAATAATAAAAATGGTCTAATTCAGAATTAAATCATTTGGGGGAAAAAATCATTATCTCTTTTTTTCTAAAGTTTTAATTCCAAATGACAAATATTTGATAAATTAAAAAAAAAAAAAAAGATGTCAGATATGAAGGAAAAAAATTAAGATTGCTAGTTTTAAAGAGACACTTTCATATTGAAATTGAGGAAAAGCAAATCAATTGCTCAGCACAGATGTTCACATTAAAACATTAATGTGCATTAAATATGAATATACAACCAAAACAGCCATTTGATTTGTTTTTGATATGCAAACAAATCAGGTACAAATGCATATACAAATTAAAATCACTTGAATAAATTAATATATAAAAATGGTATAAAATTCTAGCAAAATTAGCAAACTATAATTTCCTTAAATTTAGATTCCTCACATTGCACATTATTAACTTTTGAACAATTACTGCAATAGAGCTTCAATTATATGAAGCTCTTTGAAGTAGATAAAGTAATCCTTCAGTAAAAATTTTCAAATGAAAGCAGCAAAACAACTGACATTAACAGTAAATATATAAACAACAATAATTTTTGTTTTCAAATGAAAGCATCAAAACAACTGACATTGATAGTAAATATATAAAAAAAATACTAATTTTTGTAGATATTAAATAAATACATTATAAGTGACTTTCATGTTTTTTTCTAAGAAATATCCTTTTATTCATTAATTATTCAGATCTGGTATGGTCCCAATTACTCCAGATAATTAGGAATTCCATTGCACATGCTATTTTTAATGCACTTTTTTTTTTATAACTATCATGAATATGCACAATTTAAAATCGAGGAATAACATAAAAATGTCTGATAAATTTTTTTGACATTAGATGATAAATCTGAGAAAGCTAGTATAACTCATTATGTCTTTAAATGGTTAATTAAAAAAAAAAAAAGGAAATTTATATTTTTCTCAATTAGCCTAAGTGAATTTCACTTAAAACAGCATATATTCATAGGGATTTAAAACACATGTGGTATGACAGGTTATTTTAAAATATATTTATGCCTAATCATTTCTTATTTAATGCAAAGAAAAATAAAATTTTAGTTTTATGTCTGTTGCAGATAAACAAACTTTTATAGACTTTGCACAATGAGAATCATGCAAAATCTAAGAAAAATATACAAGAATATTTAAAGCAAAAAATGTGACAGAAGAGACATGAGTTTGTATTTAGAACCAGTAATATTTCCAGCAATCTACGATTTGAAAACAAGTTAGTGGAATGGAATGTATTAAAAGGTAACAGTAACAACACAAAATAATGAAATTTTATGAAGAATCTACATTGTTTGGATCATGAAACATTATTCTGGTACAAGTTAATTATTTCATTATTAAATAAAAAAAGTTTGGAATTACAAACTGTCACATATAAAATTGTATTTGGAAAGAAGAATTTTTTTAAAAAAATTTTTTTAATTCTTGCACCTAACTACTACATGGGGGGAAAAAAAAACCTCTGTAACAGATATTCTCTGAAGTATGATAAATTTCTAGTTAGCAGAGAAATCAGAATATATATATATACATAAGAAGCAAGAAAACACACATTGTGAGAGAGTATTGAGCTTTAAAAAAAAGAATCTACTGACACAATGTTTGGTTTAGTGGTAAAAATAATAGGTCACATAAATCAGAAGTTATCTGAGTTTGGGTTAATTAATTATTTCTAAATGTAGATTAACTAGAAATTATTGCATGTATTTGTTACCATTAAAGTGTATAATTCAGTTATTTCTTATAATGACTAGGTATTTCCTGAAATAACTAGACTCAGTTAAAGTACATAATAGATGAAAAATTTCATACTTTACCTAGTTATTCTATGAAATAACTAATGATAGACAAAGTGAAAAATAAACAATTTCAAAGTTATTTTTAAATTAATTGATTATTTTGGCATTTGTTATTGGCACAATTAACTTTTCTACTCCTTGAACTTCAAGGATATCATAAAGCTGGAGTAACCAATAGTCACATTGTACTTTTTTCTGAGCTGTTTTAGAGCTTCTTACTTCTGCTATCAAATTTTATAATTTTTCATGAGTACGTGCACCACTGTTTTCCTTTGTCCTGTGCTTATTTAATAAAGATTTAAATCTCTCGTATTAAATATTTACAGGTTAGTCTCCCATTCCTGCAGAAGTCATAGCTTGAAAACAGGTTGCAAAAATATTTGTTAATAATCCAAAATGTAAAACGCTAATATAAACACACTGTCTAAATGCAACGAAATGAAGTATACACATATACACACACATCATTGCAAAGCAGATATACGCGGTTCAAAGAACTTTCAAGTGCCTATTTCATACTTTAATGATCAAGTAATTGTTATTCTATAGAACACCTAATGAAATTGTAGAATTCAATAATTTTATATACTTTAACTGGCTTGTCTAGTTATTTCATAAAATATACAATTATTCTATGAAATAACAGATTTCCTACTTTAACGGCAACATATATATATAAACAATTTAAAAAAATTAATTGATTCTAAATCATTCATAAATTCTAAAAATAAATCAGACTTCAATTTAAAGAAGATACTATTTCTGCAAAACATTTTATTACTTTAGTAGAAAAAACAAAATCAAGAACGAAATTTATCAACAGTATAAACATAAGCATAAAATAATGCCACTCTGAACATAATTAACTACAACACAGGTAAATCAAACTGCATATAACTAACTATATTAAAATTTTCCATAAGATGAGAAGCTCAATGAACAATTTACCAACTTGCATAAAAAGAATAAAAGTTTGTAGGTGAACAATTGTATTATCCATTAAATATTGTTAATGTATTAAAAATGTTGGTTAGACTTGCACATTACAGTATAGCAAAATTTTTTACTTCAACATTTATAAAGTTAAAAAAAAAAAAGTCACAATGACAAATATTTAATGTATGGCAACAATCTTGGTGCAATTGAAAGAAATTACAGAACATATACTTCCAAGCATTTTTAAAATAGCTTTTAGTCTAATATGTTAGTCAAATGCAAATATGAAAATAAAACAAAGGTAATGATAGTATTGAGAGGGATTAGAAGTTTTCTGCCTTAGTGAATATTTAAATTTAAATATCATATTATAATAATTAAGGTATTAATAGCAATTTCAAAACACTTTCACAAGAAATCTGAGTAGTGGTTTGGATTAGAAAGTAATATCATTAAGTGGAAAGTTAGAAAGCAGTCAGAGTTAAATGATTTGCCTCAGAAAACAATGTTTCCAATCGGATGAGATCTAGATAAATTAATTATATCATTAATTTCAATTGGTAGATGAAAATTATTAAAGTATAATTGATGAAACTCAATAATAAAAAAATATAGAATTACTTGATACATGTGTTTTAACTGTTTTGTCGGGTCTTGCTAGTTTTAAGATTGTGAAATTTTGTGTTCTGTTTATATTTGTGAGATTTTGCAAAAATACAATTAATAAAATAATAATGATGATTAATCATGGAAGAAATAAAAAAATGTTTCTCTTACAATGCAGTATTCTAAATATTTGAAACTGTGTATTTGCCAAGACATGTAAGAATCAAATACAATATTATTTATTTTAGCAATAAGAGAGATTCAGGATAAATAATAACATTTAACAATATTCTATTAATATCAAGTTTTCAAAATGAACACTAGAGCTTTGAAGATAAGTAATATTTATTAACTTTGACTAACACTGATAAATGAAATTTAAAATATATGCGCTTTTCCTACAAGTGTTCATTGTGAGTGCTATTTATTCATCATAAAAAAAACATCAAGCCAATAAACAAGTTTACCCCATACACTGAACAGCAAATCTGGAATAATTGATGCAACAGTTGCTTCATTCTTGGTTCTCAAATCAGGTAGGCAGTTGCTGCAGAGGCACATATGCACTATCCTTCATAAATACTTGAAAGGAAACCTTCTAGATTTCTTAAACTTATACTTGAAAGGTTTCATCACATGTTCGAAATTTTCTTCAAAATTTTTTTACCTTTCTGTGCTCTTACCTTTTAAAGACATCTAGTGTTTCAAATTGATAATATCATCTATGTAAGTTACTATTACTCAGACTTAATTGCAACTGAACTTACTATGGAAACTAAACTGAAACTGAAACTCAACTACTACTAAAGAGTTTCACTTTGCAAACTGCAAAACACAGAGGACTTTTCAGATTGGCAATTACTATTTTTGTTGCTAATGATTTCATGCAGAATAGGTATAACATATGAACATATTGAAGGCATAATATGACTACACATATAAAATTATAAGCATAGATACAACTGAAGATGGCATATTTAATCTTTTAAACTAGTAGTGAAAAATAACTGATAACCTTATCTAAAACTAAAAAAAATTTAATTCTCATTTTGAAGCACCTGATACCAAGTAATGATAATAAATATTATGAATAAATAAAGAAAAATAAACAAGAAATATTTTGTTTGCTCTGAAGACAAGCCACAATTATATACAAAAATTTTCACTGCTCTGATACTTAAAATAATATGAATCAATTATATGTCATCAATATATGTGTGATCAATAATATGAAATGGAGCAATAACTGTTTATTTTCTAAATACAACATGTTAAAATGCCATATACATATTGTAGAAAGATGGTCATGAAATGTCATTCTTTGTGATATCACAATTCCATAAATCATAACTCTCTAAATTCAAACAATTGAATATATATTCCAGTTTAAAAGCAGCATTTCATAGCACTCTTTTAAAGCATTTGGCTATAGTAATAATTTGTTATGAAATACCAAGATCAAAATTTTGTAAGAAACTGATAAAGATCTGTAAATCTAAGCAAAATTTCCACCATTATAAAAATGCTAATGCTTAGAATTTTTTAGAACAAACTGAACTCTAGATGTGATAATGCTAAGTTCATTTCATGTTAATTAATAAAATTAGAAACAAGTAAAATTGTTATTTAATAAAGAATTGATTTCCCTCTTTCTTTTTTTATTCTGCAATCATCATCTTATTACTAATAAGCTACAAATAGATTTTAAGTAAATTCTATTGAAATTAAATTTTTCATAAATTAAATTAAATTTCTTTCATCATTCTAAATTTTCAATTGCTAATTCATAATTCTTACATATCTGGATAAGTATTCAAATATATTTTAATTTTTTATATTCAAATTTTCATATATTCTAAAATCTATAATTAGGTAATCAGACCAAATATTTTTAAAAAAAATGCATTTTAAGAGACATTGGTTTTTCTAGCAAATCTATAAATATATTTTCAACCCAGAAAATATAATCGTAAAATCTGATCAAAACTTCAATAACTGAAAAGGAACGGCACTTAAATATTTAATGTTTGTATAAATGAAAGTGCATTCTTAATTTAGGATAACGGTATTTTCTTACGTTCTATCATCATATATAATATATTCAAAATAACATTTGTTTCTGCTGAAAATTAAGCATTTTTATCTGTGAAGTAATGAAATAATAAAGAAACAAAGCATTTGGAAAAATGTTTTATGATTTTAAAATCTAAAATCTAAATGGATTCTCTTAAAACAAACACACATTGTAATTATATGTTAAATGCAATGGTAGAATCTTTTCATTGCAAATCTAGGCTCACAAAAAATTATAACCAAATGTTTGACAGAGTCATATTAAATTATGATCCCAAAGAACTTATTTACATTAATAACCAATTTATTTAGAGTAATTTTTGATGTTGCATGCATTCCAAAATCAAAGATTCTCATTTTATAACAACATACGATTTGAAATTAAATTTTTATAGAGAAGATGATAAAGAAATAAAAATATTTTTAGGACAATGGCCCCATAGGTATAATTTTAATACTAATTTGAAAGTTTCTGAACCAAATTTAATGTTGCAAAGAGAAGCAAACAGCAAAATTTGATATCCTTAAATAAAGATGTTCTTTCCTGTACTTCTTAGAGGTATCAATTCAAAATGAATGCCATTCATGAAGATAATTGCATTAAAAAATCAAATGGTTTTTGAAATCTGAGCTATATTTAGATCATTTTAGTAAAAAAAAAGATAACATAGGTGTGAAAATAAATTATATAGCAAGGAAATTTTAGATTTGTCAGGCAAAAAGATCATAAATGTACATTATAAATTTAACTGGCAAGCAAAGAAATCATAAATGAACATCATAAAATTAACTGACAGAATTTACAAAAAGATAATTTAATCTAGGTGATTTTGATGTAAACTAACTGTACTAAACTATTATAATAATGATATGATGTTTCACAGGTATTTATAGAATTAGATAAGAAAAAGTGATGTAACAAAATATCATAAATGAAGATGAAGTGAGGAACAATTATACATGAAATATGATTCATTAAAAAATATGAATGAGAAACTAAGTTTTTTCCAATCTTTTTATAAAATAATCTTAAAGAAACTGAAAGTTTGAATGCAAGATATAAGAAACAAAAACAGATTGCTCCTTAAAATGCATTGATATGTTGTAAATGTTTCTGTAAATTTAAATATGTCAATTGAAAAAAAAATTATAAGTCTTACCTATGAAATCAAATACATCATGTTCATTTTCTATTTATTTTCAGCATATAAATCTCACTAGTAAATTCTTAATCATGCATGCCAAAATGCAGGTTTATTCATCAATCTGCTTCAGGGCTATTTAATCAAAAAAATATAACAATCATGATACAGCCATTACAATGAAAATACATCTATCATATATTTATCATTTTATAAATTTCAAAATATTATACAAGTAAAAAAATATATACATAAAAATATAGTCTATAATCATTAACAAAGCTATAATCATAACTACATTCCACAAAGGGGGAAATGGACACAGTATTATAGTGAATTTCATTTTTAAGTAATAGCAACATTAGTTCCAATTTATTTAAAATTCTGTCAGTCATCATTTATAGAAATCTATACATTTTGGTAGAATTAATACCATTATGTACTCTTCTTTAAGCATTTCACATGTTGGAAGTAAAGTGTTATGTTTCAATTAAATTCTTTTTATTTATGAGAAATGTTTACTTTATGAAGAATAATATTTTAGTAGTAAAATTAATCATGTTTGGGTTCTGGCAAGTTATAGCGGAATACCTAAATGAAATGGGAAAAACATATATAACAAACATGTTTCACAAAATAATTTTTATTATTCTTAATAGCACTGCATTTTTCATTTAAAGGTTTTTAAAGATAACAAAACTGAATTGTTTAATTATTCTAAAAACTTTTCCTCCATAGAGGTTTGCTTGTCTTTTTTGGGATGCTTTTAATATATTTTTATATTATAAACATTTTTTAATATTAATCTTTGCTTACATTTTTTTAAATATATTTTAATATGAGAACAAATAGATTTATTTAATAAAAATTTAATCATAAACTTGTCAAATGTGGTATTTTATTTTAAACCTGCATAAGGAACCATTAGATATTTGTATATTTCAATTCAAATGAATTTTACCAAAAGCCCTTACCATTTACCATTGAAACTATAATGCAACACTTTTCTCAACAATGGGGCAAGTGATATAATATCCATCACAATAAAAACAAGCACTGGAAATAAATGTTTTTTTTTTTTTTAATTTGAACAATATGTCATGTGTATATAAAAGGCCAAGGAACTTCAAGAACTTCGTTTGTTACCAAAGTATATCTTGGTACCACACTTGAAAATAAAAACTCAACTTCCCCTATAATAAAATGTTTCACTGAATATCTATTCTATAATTTTCTAAAGATCTTTAAGTATAGTATTAAGTCCTTTATTTTTAAGCAATCAATAGCTTCTTTTAAATGCAAGCAATATATTAAAGACAGTAAATAACACAGACAATATAACACAAGAGTACTATAATACAAGAGGAGTAATATAATACATAATAAAACACATGAGTATAAATTAAAGTCATTTCATTAATATTGCTTAAATATTATATGTATTTTAAAAATAGAAAGCTACATATAGTCAGGGGAGATAAATAATGAAAAGAAAACAAACATTAATACTTTATAGTAAATTTAAAAATTTTGATAGACACAAACAATATCAAGGAAGGGAGGGAGAATTAATTTCACAACAATGTCAGTAGATCAAGTTAATTAGTTGATGCAGAAACTGAATAACTTTAAATGAAGTTCAAAAACTAATGAATGGAGTTACTAATCCTTTTTGTATAAATATATTAGAGTTATGAATATATTGAGTGAATAAGCTGTCACCTCAAAATGAATATAATATCAGGTATGTAAATGCAAAATGTTTAAAAGAAGAACGTTAAAGAAATTTCTTTTTATTTTCATTTCATAAACTAAAATTTATAGCTCAAAGTAGGATTGAAAATCCTAATGCTACATACCACACAAGAACTTCTATATGCTAATTGATTTTACACATTCACAATTTAATTAAAATAAAATTTATTAACAAATGCCAATTCCATAAGAATCTCTTAGTGCTTAAGAAAATGAAGGGAAAAACATAAGACTATAATACAAATTAAGATCTCTTTATTTATATTTAAACAAATGAACTAGAGGTAATGTACCATTAAAATTTAAAATTATACTATTAAAGTAACAATTTCTAAAACTGTTCGATTCTATACAGATTAGAAATCTGAATAATTTTCTAACTTTTCAACTTGTTAGTTTGCAGATTTCTGTAGCCTAAAAATCATTTCTTCAATTTTCTTCCTTTCTGATTTTAAATCATTTAATTGATTAACAATATATTTTCTTTTCTTATTCTTTCCATTATTTTAAGATTATAATTTTTACTTCTTTTTTTTACTTATTTAGAATGGATATTTTTCTTCACACACAAGTTGTAATTTCAAACTCTTCCTTCCATGACATCCCTCCTCCCCAATTCAGCTGAAAACAAACATTTTGCAACATATATTTCTTCCTTAAATTTTTCAATCTCAATATTTTTACTTAAGAAAAATTCGTCTTCAACTATAATCTGGTCTTGGAACTGAATCATCAGAATTTTAATTATTTCCCACAATTCCTAACAAGACCTTTTACTTTTTCAATATTTTGATAGAAGCTTGTCAATTTGATTTTTGAAAATTTTAAACCCCTGATATTCTATTGAATTACAAGCCACATCATTCAAAAAGTTGTTTGATTCTATTAAGATTTTTATTCTGTTGTAATTATTATTATTATTATTATTATTATTTTTAGAATATTATCCCCAAAGAATCCAGTTTTAATTTTTCTGATTTTGACATAGGAATCTTTATTTGAAAGAAATGCTATTTTGAGTTTTTAGGCCTTCAAGATCAAAAATTTTTATGGAACTGAAAATTTTCAAAAAGCCAATGACCATCTTTTAATTTCCTACGCTAAAAATGGCATGAATGGGCAATCTTTATAGAAGGGTGAAAAATAGTTGGATAATTTTGGTTAATGGCAGGTATAAACTTCTGTCTGAGATGCTGGATCTTTATTGCATTTACATTTCTTTACTTTCATATTTTTTTTATACATTCAGTTACATTTAGAGACCATCTGGATCAATCTGGATCAATCTTTATCTCTAATAATTAAAACTCCCAATACTTTTAAGTAACATATTATATTGCAGATGCTAATTTATTAACAATTTCATTTACTTTTTTCATAGAAAATCCATCATTTTGAAATTAATAACCAACTTACAAACAGTTTTAAAAACTTCCATTTTAAGACGATCAGCTGATGCTAGAGTTAAACATCAACATAAAGAGCTATCATGTTTTTGTAATGTTTACATAAGCTCCAGCTTCACAATTTACAATGAAACTGGATATCACTGTGATACTTAAAACATTTTTTTTTCATGACACTGCACAATATTACCTATATATTTCAATTAAAACAATTGTTGTATTTTGTAAAAATAGACAATTATCATAAATGCAATTTAAAGACTCAGGAAATAATTATAGTATTATTACAATAAACATATATCAATAATTACAGAAAATTTGAAGTAGAGATCAGAAACTATGCAAATTTATTTATAACTTTGGCTCCCATATGGAAACTATTTTTACTCACTGAATATGGGTAATTATTTTTCCACTCTGTGACGTTTAGGTGGCAGATTTCATAAACTTTTCTCTCCAATAAACTACTGGTATTTTTCTTCTAAAATTTAAAATCAAACACAATAATTAATCAATTTAATCTAATAAAACACTTATTTAAATCAAAACTTTTCAATACAATTTAAGCAAGAAAATATGAAATTATTTGCATTAATTGCCAAGGGTTTAAAATTCGCACATTATTAGAAGCTATTAACAAGAATAAAATATGATTACATATTGTAATATTTAAAAACCACATGAACACATATCGATTGAGCTTGCGTTTAAAAAACACACACACACAATTTAATGGCTCATATAAAAATCTTTACTTTTGATACATGATTAAAGTGTTAGAAGTAAAAATCCGAGCAATTACTGCTGGGATTTTTTATGATCAACAGTCGTGGCGATTATTAAAATATAAATATATCGTAATAATTTTAAAAAGAAAATTATTTTACCAGTTTAACCACATGCGTTTTGTTTAGATGGAACGAAAAGCTGTAGTCACAGTTAAACAAGGTATAAACTCAGCTGGTTAAAAAAAAAAGTTATATCATGATGCAAACCTGAAAGTTTATTCAAAATCTCTAAATAGTTATTCAATTTTATTTTCGATTTTGCTATTTTTTCTTAGACTTGGAAATAGCAGAAATATCTTTTCAAAAATCAAATATAGGCGTCCTATTTTGAAATTATATTTCTGTTTTACAGTGGCAACAACTGGCGTTGTTTAGTTTTGTATTTATCTTCGGCTGTTTCGTAAAAATTGATATTTATGTTTTTTTCTTTGCCGGCTAGGCGAGTGAGACTTATCTCGCCGTTGAGTAATCGCATAATTGTTCGTTTGAAAATGGTAAGTTGAAATTCATTTTATACATAAGTAAATGATATATTGATATTCTCATGCGACTTATACTTTTTAGTTTAAAACTTTGCTCTACTTTAAAAAATTATAGCACCTGTTTGAATGGTTGGTGAACTTCTCTGTATATTTCAGCTGATCATAGTAATTTTACTGTAAAATAAAGTTTTGTCTCAATTTCAAAAATGATTTTTACATTTATTTTTATTTAAAAAATAGTCTGTAAGTGGTCTGAAGTGTAAGCCAAGTTCCATTTCATACATTTTTCTAATCTAGAAAACCATAAGAGATAAAAACCTGTAATTTTTTTTTCAGACATAGCGTGTTATAATAATTATATGTTAATTTTAAGTGGCTTTATAAGAATCGTTTTGTTATTTTCAAATACATAAAAGTTATTGAAAAAGTAAGTGTAATATTATGATTTGATATAAATATAAAAAAAATAGTGGTTAGTTACTTGTATTTAAAAACAATATTTTAATTTGTATTTAAAACTATATAAATACTGGTTTTAATGAAATCAACTGTGTAACAGATGCATTTTTTTAAAAATTATTTTGTTTGCTTTAAATGATGTATTCAAATGTGAATTTTTGCTCAATTCAAAATTAGCATGTGTTTGAGCATGTGTTTTTTTAAAAATTTTTTATTACTAGAAATAATAAATTTGTGTAAGTGCTGTTTACAATTAAATGTCAGCAGTAAATAAAAATGTATCATTTTGTCCATATATAATGATTCCTAACCTCTCATTATAATGTGAGTATCATGTCATCAATTATATAAATGCTTTCATTTAAGAAGTGAAGAGATTGCTGCTGATTTGCGAAACTAATTTAAGAGATTGAATATTACAATTATCATTTTTTTCCCTTGTATTTAAGTCATAACATGCTTCTATAGAATTCATGAGAATATTTTTCAACTCATAGTTTTGTATTTTTTAAAATAGAAAAATGTCAAAAATTTATGAATGATTTTTATACCACTAATATATAAAAGGGTGCAATAGATCAAAAAGGCCTTAAATCTGTAGAAAATTATATTTATGGAAAAAATCATGATGGTTATTTTTACAGGTACCCAACATACTTCTTTCAATTGTGTCAGTACAGTAAAATTACTTTAAGCTACTGTTTTTATGAGCAGCATTTTAAATATATTTACTGTTTATAAAGTTTTTTTTTTTTTTTTTGCATAATATCAAAATTATCATCTAATTCTATTAATATCATATTTATTTAATTTTTCCTCTATTCTAAATCTATTTTAGAATTCAAAACTATTTTATCAAGTCTAAATTTATTTTAGATTTATGTTTTTGGTAACACAATTTGTTAAGTTAAAATTCTGTCAATTAATTACAGATCCTAATGGAAGATTTATTTAATATTTATATTAACAGTAGATTAATTTTTCAGTTGTAATTCTTATGATTGCATCACAGTTCAAAATTTAATTAATTGTTTCCAGTAGTTATAATTAATAAAGGCTCCACTTTTCTTGGAATTTTGCTTATAAAATTTGATCATAATTTCTTACTATAAATACTTTTATAAAATGAATCTTGCATTAAAAAGTTTATAAAATTTTATTTAATAGTAGTTCATGAAATATCATTGAATGATTAATATTAGGTACATTTCTCAAGGTCTTTTATATGGTCACTGAATTAAGGTTCGCTCATCATAAAATAGATTGGAATATTAATTCCTTTAAAACCAAGGTCCTGAATCTAAATTGTAGCTCATGCTAAAAATGATCTGGAAATTTTCAGATATTGATTCTAGTACAAATGTTTGCCTTGCTATCTTATTTGAAAAACATGAGATACATTTCCTTACAACCTATGGTAAATTTTATCAATGAAATGATAATCTTTAAAATTGGCTTGAAACACTTATTTTATTTTACCTTTCATCCTTAATCTTTTAACCATAATACCATAATTAGAATTTTATGCCCCCCCCCCTTCTCCTTTAATCTGCGTATTTTGGAGCTATACAATCATTGAAAATGTATAGCTACATATTATTGTAGGGAAAAAAAGAAAAAGAAAAATTATCACTTTTGAAATTGTTGTGTCAAAAAATTGCTTAAAAATAAGTTAACCATTAAAAAAAACTAAGCATTTTATCACCTTTCTTAAATTTATATAGAATTTATATAGAATAGAATTTATATACAATGATTTACCATTCATTTTTATGTTATTTTGATGTTACAACTCATTTTTATGCTAAAATGAACCTTATTTCAACAAAGCTTTGATGTCACTTAGTTTTATAAACTAAATAGCAAAGTATAAAACTGATGAATGATAGTTTTTCTTTGATTAATGGAAAGGATTATTTTAGTAATTAATGACTTTTTATCAGTCATAAAGAGATTTATAAACATATTAAGCAAGTACAAAAAATAAATAAATTTCAATAATTATCAATAAGTAATTTTCAAAGATACCTGAAAATTTTGTGCACATTATTAGGATTTTTTTTTTTTTTTTTTTTTTTTAACCTAGAACACCTGCTTTCTCTATGAATAGGATAGTTGAGATAGAAAACATCAGACAACATGAAAATATTTTTGATAAAACACACTGATAACAGGTTTTAGGAACCGCTTATTAGATCTTTATAAAGAAATGCAACCTCCCTTGCATATTAAGTTGGGATTAATAAAGCTGATTCTGAAAGTAGAGATTGGAAATGGGACTCCATTTAAGTATTTATCAACATAACTTCTTGGGAAAAAAAAATGAAAATTGGATGTTTATTATGACCACAGATCAGGGAACTAATGAAAGATCAAAATATGTTGAAGGATGCATGATTCTTATTGAAAGATGAATTTGAATTAGGGTTAAAAAGTTTTTCATTTTTTTTTTTTTTTTTCCTTTTTTTTAGGGTTAAAAATTAAAATATGTGTAATAGCTAAGCATCATGGGATAATAACATATATCTTTAGGGTGCAGAATTCAAAATTAGATCTTCTTTCAGAAAAACTTGTTTCAAATAGAAACGATAATATTGATTCTAATTTATTTATTTTTAACTTTCGAGTGTGTAAATTACATTAGGTTTCAAGATCATGTATTTATAATTTTTATATTCCATACTTTATTGTATGAAAATAAGACAAATTAATATACATTTCATTGATTTTTATTTATTAATATGTGTTTTGTAGAACTTGAAATCAATGCATGATAAATTCATTTGATTGACAAATTTGTAAAGTTTCAGAATGGAGTGTGATAAAAAATCGTATCGTATTTGTAAATTTTCATATTTTATATTGATAAAATCACTGAATGAAATTTACAAAGCTGCTGCTTTTTTCGTTTTCTTTTTTACCTGTGTAGTTGTCGAACTTAAATTTATTTCACAAAACATAAATTGAAAAGTTAACATGAAAAATTAACCAGTTGTAGGTGTCTCCCGAAATCCTCACACCTGTTCTACAGTAAAAGTAGTGTAGAGTGGGAAATGAAAAGTTTTGGCCGGGAAAAACAAAAATGCCATGAAAATGAAAAGATTTTACATACTAAAAATTAAAATTAATAAATTCGAAGCCATTTTTTTTTTTTTCTGAAAAAGGATCAGTCCCCTTTCCCCGCTATTATTTCGAAAACCACTATCGTGGAACAACAGGATTAGGTATTTGGAAGTGCTATCAGATAAAAGATTAGCCATAAAAACATAAAGAAATCAATATGGAGAAAACTCAAGTTGTCGACCAAATGCACAGGAAAAATAACCTGGAATTCTGCAAAATATCAGAGCAGGGCACATATTGCAAATGCAGAAAATTATCAGAAATCATTTCTGAAAGAACAGAAATTTATCAGTATTCAGGTCTTCTTCCCAAATAATTTTTTTTTTCCTAAATAAAAAAATAATAATAAAAAAATGGTTGAAAAATTGCAATGCGGTTATTAGAGATACTCTTGCCTGTTGTTTTACCTTCAAGGAATGAAAAATGGCGAAGGCAGTGCTTCGTAATATCATCAGGGTTCACTTTTCCCAGTTAAAGCCATTCTCCCATTACATATCATCCAGTATTGGAATAAAAGAATTAATTAAGTAATTAATTTGGATACTTTATCTACATAGTTATGATTTTTTTTTTTGAAATTTTTTTTTGCTATAAATACTGAAAAGGTATATAGATGTGATATTATTAAAGACAAAAGTAATAGTTTGGAAACAACGCACCTAATATTTTTTTTTTTTTTTTTTTTTTTAATTCTTGCAACATTCTTTTACTCTTTTAATCTTGAACTTAGGGTGTCGTTCGACCCTTACCACTGCCAAAAACTAACAATACTAAAACATTTGATGCATAGAACGAATAGTCAGACGTTTATACGTTAAGCGCGCGATTTGGAACTTCTTACTCAAAAAAGCCCTGCTAAATGACACTGATACACACCTGCATATTAGTTTCCTTTGATGACCTGCTTGTTCGCCTAAATTTTGGCTTTCCTATCTGCATATTTATTAATATGGAATGCATTGATTTAAAATTTCACCTTTGTTTTTGGTAAGATTGAAAAATATGAATTTAATGGAATTAGTGTTGTGGAAATTATCGCGCGTGCAAATAAAAACAATACGTATGCTATCAAATTAAAGCAGAAGATTGAATGATTTGATGGAAAAATGACATTAATTTGAATTTCATCAAGTTCGGTTAGAAACTGTTTATTTGTTTAAAAAAGCAGATAAACAAACATTCATTTCTCTCTCTTTCTCTGTATTAGAGAGCAAATCCCCCCCCCCCTCCCTTCATCCATCCAGTACGGGTTGTTAGATTATTTGGTGAAAAGGAAATGATTGCCATTTCCTAAGTACTTCATGATGGCTATCGGTGAGTGGGGTCTTGGGGTTTAGGATTATGATTTCCTGGAATATTTTTGAAAGAAAAATGTCCTACATTCGTGTTACTTATTGAAGAAATCTTTTTCAGAAGGGGATACAAAACGTTAATTCTGTTTCCTAATGAATTCTTCCATTTGTTTAAATTAATTTGTGTCTTGCATAAACTTCTAATTCGTATATTCCAAAGATGTAAATCGAACTTGATATGTCAATTGATAACTTTTGTATAATTTTGTATGGTAACCTATTTATATAAGATTAAATAACTGTTGTGTAAGTTTGCAGAAAGAGATGATGTTAGCCTTTCATTAATTTTCAACTTTGTAGGGGAAAAGCTTTTTTAAAAATATACAGTATTTTTATTAATTATAATAATAATAGATGAAATATACTATAATGATAAGTTTTTGAATCAAAAATTGAAATTCATCCATTTTACTAGTTTCTTTTATGAATTTTTGCTTTCGCACGAATATGCAAGTAAGTGATCAACCTGATTTGTTCCAAGATTTTATGAAAACTTAGGAATTTAATAATAAATCCATTTGACAAATTTCAGACTTAGCCCAAAATTTGAGACTTGGTGTAGAGACCGAGCACAAATTTCATCCTTCTAGCTTTGTAGCAGTTTTGAGTTTTTATACTTGTTGGCAGACAATCCAGGCCACCCCCATTCTAGTGGCATTTTTTTTTTTTTTTTTGACGATTGTGGATTTTTTTTTTATATATACTTCATATATGAGAAAACAGAACATTAGCAACTATGATCTTCATTTTTGATTGTACTTTCTTTGCTATGCTGCTGATAAGAAAAAATATGACACATGAAAAATATGTCTTATCATTGTGCAGAGTTAAGTCTGATGAGATGCTTATAACATTTCCTGCTAAAACTGCTTTGTTTCTAAATCGCACAAGATTGAAGCGATAATGCACGAAGTGTGTAACGTGCATATAATATAGAGGGAAAAATAAACCTTCAGTTTCAGTTCTTATATTTTTTAGATAAATTCCTGATAGGAAGATTACCTATTGCCATGGTTCTCATTACACGATTTTTGGAAAATTCGTGGAAATTGGAAAAAATATAGTTCTCCAATCATGGCCCCTAGAACCTAAAACCACTCTCTACTCAAAAGCTATATAGCGAAAAATTATCAATGCATAAAATGTTTTTTGTTGTTCATAATGTTCTTTGCAATCATAAAGCTTCACATTTCTCTTTGCAAAATTTGCAAAAATATGCTTATTTTTAAATTTAGAGAGACTAATTTGAAATTTAGATGAAAGCATTTATTTTGGAAATAGAAATTTATGCAATACAAAGAAACTTTCATATGTAATTATTTGTCTTGTAGCACATCATCTTATCATCATTACTTCATAGAAATTTGTTAATCATTCATCATGCTGCTAAATTTAATTAGTTAAAAATTGCACCGTCGACTTTATAAAGAAGAGAAGGGAAACTGAGAATTTAAGATATCGAGAAAGAAGAAGAAACTGAGCATTTAAGATATTGAGAAAGAAGAAGAAACTGAGCATTTAAGATATCGAGAAAGAAGAAACTGAACATTTAAGATATCGAGAAAGAAGAAGAAACTGAGCATTGAAGATATCGCAGAAAAATACTGGAAGGCCGAGCATGAAAATAAAATTTTTTGCTTGAAGAATAATAAATTCAATGACAAGAAACGTTTGATATGCTGAAGATTTATGCTATAGGTGGTTATCAAAATAATGGAAACACCTGTGAATAAGAGTGACATTTTTGAATGCGCTTCCTAAGCATTAAAATATAATAATAACCACCAGTTTTTTTAAATAAATAGCGATATATATATATTTGTAAGGGAAAAGGAAAGGAAAGCTCAGTGAAAGAGACCGACGGGTATTGAAGCGGATTGTAATATCTAAAAAGTGAACAACTGCGGCAAAAGTTACCGCAGAGCTCAATACCCATCTGGATTCTCCAGTGTCAGTGATTACAGTTAGAAGGCACCTTCATAAACAGAACATTTATGGCAGAGCATCAATTCCCAAGCCACTTGTCACAGATGTTAATGGTAAACGTCGTCTACAGTGGTGTCACACTCACAAAACTGATCGATTAATAAGTGGAAGAAAGTAATATGGTCTGACGAATCGTGTTTTGTACTTATCCCTACAACAGGACGGGTGCACGTTTGGAGGACACCTGCACAAGCGTATGATCGTGATTGTCTCCTTCCAACTGTCAAGCATGGAGGTAGATCTGTCATGATATGGGCGGCCATGTCATCGTGACCCTGAAAGAAAGAATCACTGCGGAGAAGTGTAGAGAATTTTTAGTAGACCAGGTTGAGCCTATGATGTAAACTTTGTTTTCTGCAAGAGATGGAATTTTCTAAGATGATAATGCACTTATCCATGCAGCGAGACTTGTCCAATCATGGTTTGATGAACACGAAGATGAATTTAAACATCTGTCTTGGCCCGCATATTCACCCAACCTTAATATAATGGAACCCTTATGGTCTGTTCTAAGCATTCAATACGGAATCGATATTCTCCACCGGCATCTCTCCCAGAACTTTCACAATATCTCCAGAAAGAATGGTACAATATTCCTCTAAACACTTTTCGACACTTGTATGAATCGATTCCTAAGCGAATCCAAGCGTATTACATGCCAAAGGTGGTTCTACACCCTATAAATAAAGGATTCTTTATAAATTAAAGATTTTTCCATTATTTTGATAACCACCTGTATATGTTATGGTAATGCCGATCTAGTAGTAAAAATATCTAAACGTCGTTCTCTGAATTCCCTGAATCCTTCTAGAAAATACAATAATACAATAAAGCGGTACAGTAATACAATAAAGCGGTAGATGTAAACCGCATAAAAGAAAACGCGCAAAGAAAAAAAAAATATGCCGGAACTTCACATATACTTATAACAAATGATTTTTTGCAACATATTAAAGAAAAAAAAATTATACTGTGAATGGAACCAAATATCGCATGAAAAAGGATCGTACAAAAATAGATTTCACTACATGTTTAAAGAATAGTTTAGTGATTATAAACTGCAGAATCCTTATAATTGACATTTTGGTTTACTTTTCAAATTATTCTCATGTTGCTGTACGAACAGTCCATCCAGAACTTAATATTCCAAAACCGAGAGTTAATTTTTAAATTAGGTTAAATAGGTTTTTATTTATTAATTTTTGAATTTTAAAGTGTTATAAAAATTGTTTTTGTGCGATAATATGCTAATTCATTGAAAAAAAAAAAGAAATCTAAAATTTATTTGGTTTTTAAGTAAAACTCCAATGGGAAATTTGGAAAATCCTTTCTTAAAGAACACCTGCAACCCGATTGTCAGATTTTGTATCTTTAAATTAAATGGTCACTCTTACAGAGGGTTTTGCAGCTAAATAATTGCATGTTTGTTTGTAAATATTATTATATTTTTTACTAAATTATAGGGCAAACCTTTTTTTTTTTTCCCTTGAAATTTCAAAAAAAGTAAATATAGGTAGTATATACAATTAGTACAGGAAATCTGTTCAATGGGTGTACAGAGAAAAAATCCTCCAACGGGCTCTGTGAGGAGTAATAGCGCTTTATTCTACACGAAACAGTTAAAAACATAGTATACTCAAAATACTACTAGCAGAATTATACAACGCAAACAGACGAAAAAATAGCAAATTATAAGTAAACCATCGCAACAACACAAAGGTTTCTGGGAGAACTCACTGGTAATCAACCCTCCTGAGAGATTTTTCTTTTGATTCGACCACTGACTGACTTCAGCTCTGTCTTTCGATTTTTTTATATGTATTTTTCATAATGGACCAAAGAAGCTTGTAGAAGAATATTGTATCTTCGCTTCAAGTCTAGATATTGCCAAAATTTATGAAAATACTGACAGACAGACGGTCAATCTTTTCACGGTTTGGTTCCAAATTTGATATATATCTAAACTTTGGATGTTAAACCTGCATGTCAAATTTTATCCTTTCTTCTCTTTTAGTTCCATAATTTTCCTATTAAGTTATATTCGAACAGCTGGACAGACAGATTTCTTCTGAGTGAATTTCGTACAAGATTTGATAAAAATCTAAAAATTCAGAGTAGAGACGATGTACCAAATTTCATTCTGTCTAGCTTAAAGTATTTTTGAGTTATCGTGTTCATAGACAGGCATAATTTCAAAAATGTGCTTTTTTGATGCAGGAATTTCTGACAAGTAGAGGTTCGTCAAAATCTCGTGTTTGAATTTTTTTTTTAACGGTTAGATTATTTTCTCTTTATATACGAGGAAATAATTAGTGGGAATGGTCTCCCTAAAAATTTATAGCATACTCTCTAATAAAGGTGTTATCCGAGAGAACGCCTTCCATGGCACTGGCGTACAATAGTTACGTAATATTAAACTTTGGTGTGAATTTGGCATTTTTATTGAAACTATCATGTGATCCTTGGCGAGTTATTTGGCGATTTATCCTGGATATGCTATTAAAAGTATCCGGAAATTAAATTTGTTTTTTAGACGCATTTTTCCGAACCATTTAAAACAAAAATTTGACACAAAACTGCACTTGTAATCACAAAATGACATACCTCATTTCATATATTTAAGTCATTGCATTTTTTGTTTGTTTGTTATCGCGTATAGTTACTAAAAGCACTGACCGACAGACGGCCAAATTCTTGTTAGATTTGGTTCAAACGTTTGTACATGTCTTCACTATGTTAAATCTTCGCCTATATATATTAAATCTGTATATCAAATTTTACCCAAATATTCTCTTTGTTTTGTAGTTATTGTTTAACTTATATTCGAATAGCTGAACAGAGAGACTTCCGCTGAATGCATTTTGCTGAAGGTGTGATAGAAATCTATAAATTTGGTTAAAAAAAACTGTAAACCAAATTTCATCCGTCTAACTCTAAGCGTTATTGAGTTATCTTTGTCACAGAGAAACATGCATTTTCGAAGAATACGTTTTTAGAACTCACGAAGATCTAAAACGTAGAGATTCGTCAAAATCCCGAGTTCGAATTTTTTGATGATTATGATACTTTCTCTATACTTCATATACGAGAAAATAAATATGTATAATTTGTCTGCTCTGAGTTTTCTCACATTTATTTTTTTATATTGTTCTATACAACGTAAAATAATAATTTCTCGTAAGATTTGGAGATCATTTTGCCATCACAGTTTCAGACGATTTTTAATTAAATAAAATGATCTTGTAAAAAAAATATATTCCCCGATCACTAAAACTTGTTTATTGTTTGCTTTTTAAATTAATATTTGTTTGTTTCTATATTGTTTATAGAAAAAAAAAGGAGGAAAAGGTTAAAATTTTTTTTTTTTTTTTTTTTTTTTTCCGTCTGCGAAACTTTATTTTTTGAACTTGAACGTTGATGCATCACTATTATGCAGCTGTATGGAGATTGATGTGGTTGTTGAAGGATGTAAACACACCTGTTAGTCTACTTTCTATGTTTACTTCTGAAATGATATATGCTGCTACCATAATTCAGCATCAAAGTGGGCAACAAACATTTATCTTGAACAGTATACGTATGTCAAATTCCTCTTCGTAGTTGAAGCAACAAGTTAATAAATCCGATTTTTTGAAAGCGGAAATTAGTTTAAGTCGGTATTAATATTCATAAAGCACTCTTGTGAAATTTTACATTATTAAAAAAAATTATGGAATATATTTTATTAATTTAAAATCCATCTCATTTCCAACAAATTGTGTACACTCAGTATTTTAAAGACCTTTTATTCTTTATATATGTCGGGCTGAAAATAGAATTATAAAATAAAAATTGTTTACTTAATTTATGTAGTAGTGGAATAAGTTGGCATAAAATTTCATATAAACTAAGTTATACTGCCCGATCTTCCCAATTACTATATTTAGTGTGAAATTTCACACTAAATATTGTGTGAGTTTAGTGTTTATTGATCTCTTATCTGTTTATTGATCTAAAGAAAAAAGAATACTCTCTAATCTCTTAGAAAGGGAAATTGCTGAAATTGTATATAAACCGAATACACTTGCACAACAAGATGAGCAAGTCAATGACTTTTTTATTAATAAAATCTAATTTTTTACTAAAAAGCTATAATGATAAAACTTATTAATTGAAAGAGTTAGAAGCAAAATTTCCTTCGAGAAACACAAGATTTTTTTAATATATAATTAATAAATTTTGCAGTTATTTAAATCCTAGATTTGTTTACTTAGGTTCTTAACCTTTTATCTTTCTAGAAATTACTACGTTGATGGAATGGTGGTGTAATGTTTTTCATTAAGAGTAGGGTGATAAAGTAATTTTAGATATGCAATGCTTTTGTAATATTTTTCATTAAAAAAAAAACTGTGCAAATATTACAAAATAAAATTTAGTAACAGGTATCATGAATGTTTGCAAAAAATATTCAACAATTCCCGATGCTATTCTACGTTTATATTTGTATAAAATTGGATACTTTTTTGCCCAATTCAGTAAATTTAATTTTAAGGCATAGTTCTATAATCAAAACTTTATATTGGTACTTATTTTTCACTAAAGTTATTTAAAAGGTGCATATTTTTTTAAATAAAATTTGATTTCTCATCCTGTGTCCGGGTTTTTATCTATCTGCGTTTATCTGAACGCGAGGACTCAAAAACCGAGCCAACTAGATAAAATAAAATTCTGTATGCGATCTTTACACCAACATTTTTGATATATATACATTTTGTATTCAGTTGATTAATTGAAAAAGACCACTATTGTTAGAAGCTAAATACAAAAGCGGTGTTATGTTAGTTTAAGAAAAAGCCGAGAAGAGAAGTCTCTTACTTTTTTTTACTTATAAGTTTTATGAAATGTAACTATGTCTCAAACATCAGAATTATATGAAATTCTGTGCTGTCAAAATCTATGTTTGTTAATTGTTTTGCAATGCATACCAATAAGTTGACCTGATTTTTTGAATTTTAAGTCAGATAAGATTTTAGATCCCAAGGAGAAAGAGAAGGTTAAGCCAAGAAAAAAGAAAATCAGGACCGTTAAAATTAATTCAGTGTCTGGTCTTTTGCCTTGAAATCATTGATAATCGAACATACTTGTGATGTGAAAATAAATAGATTTAATTGTATTATAATCCTGATCTACCATTATTCAATAAAATAAGATGCCATATCCTATATAAAATAAAAATTTGAATGGAAATTTTTTTTAAAAATCGATTGGTAAAATAATTAAGATTAATTAATCAAATGATATTAATCAATTTAAATTTATTGAAAATTAAAAGCTAGTTTTAAAAATCACCAAATTGGTTAAAAATTAAATTTAATACTTATTTTTTAAAATTATTTATTAACTAATTATAAATTAAAAAGAACAAATTAATTATTAAAATCTAGGACAAATTGTGTAAAGCTAGGACTTCTCATTTAAAAAAGGATCAACCACACACTTAAGTCACACTGTCACTTTATGTCAAATAAATGCGGCTTAGCAGCAAAGAATTCATTTACCGAAAACTGCTTAAATGTCTCTACTTGATTCTTTTAAATCTCGACCAATAAACGAGTCTATCAGATTAGCGCGACCTTGATAACCTATTCTGATGAAATCTGTTCCGAGAATTTCTCCGTTTATTCTGTGAATCAGCGGTACACTCGACGTGCGGTCAACTTGTCCTTTTTGAAATCTTGAGTAAGTCGCTGCATTTTCCTAATTTTTATGAATGCAATGAATTATTTGACTGATTATAAAAAAAAATCATACTGCAAGCTTGTGTTATTAATTTCTTAACTTATTTTATAATTAAATACGATTTGAACTTCTGAAATATACTCTCTTGCTGATTTTAACAAAATCCATAGAATAGATGAGTTTGTGGAATTATGCACAATTTTTGTTTTCAGTTATAATCCAAGAATAAATTAATTTCAATTTATAAGTTTAAGACATGGTAATTCGATGCTGTATAGTGCAAAAGCACGTCGTTTAAACAATTAAAAGTAAAATCTAAAAAAATTCTATCATAAAATTTCTTTAAAAGTAGTTTTCTAAATAAAATTAATTCTCGTTAGGACACTATCGCATTGAAATTCAAAAATTATTTGAAAATTCTCACTATTATAAAATATTTTAGATAAATTTTATGGAGACTTGAATTTATAACTTTATCGTATCTAATGGCGAGAAAATATATTAGGGTTTTATAAATTAAATGTCGTAGAGGATTAAGAACTGTAAATTGGATTACTTAAGAATTTTTTTTTTTCATGCTGTTCTGTAATTCGGTACCTAGAATCGATATCACACTATCTATTTATAAAGAAAAGGTAGATTCTGCGCATTTTCATATTTATGATTTTTTTATATATACAGAGTCATGTTTCTCATAATTTTAGTTATATTAATATCCCGTCTTAAATACCTATTTCAAGATGAACTCGTTATTTTGATCCGCAATCCAATGATGGGGATGAAATTGAAACATACTGAATGAAAAGACATTTATGAAATTTAAATGTGCACTTGCATTCATTTTTATCATAGACTATTTATCTTACAGTTTGTTTTTTTTCAATTTAGTTGATAAGATTTGAATTAATGAATTTCCAGTGAAATATTCTAAACATTAGATTTATTTAAGCCTTATATAGTCTAATCAGTCTTAAATTAAAATCTTTAAAACTTTTTTTTCTTTGCAAAATAATTTTTTTTTTATATATCCTCCAGAGTTATTTTCGACAACATATACTCATTTAAAATTTTTACAATTAGGAGTAAATATTTACTTCACTATTTGATTCTTCTCTACAGTAACATTGCCTATCATATTAGAATATCAACATTAAACTAAAATCTTTAAAACATTTCAATACAGATAAAATTTATCATAACAACAGCTTTTATCATTATTAATCTTATTAGAATTTAAGCCTAAATTCGTTTATACAGAAAAGTAGTCATAATGGTTTCTGTGACGAAATAGTGGCATGATTTTTTAGGTGCAGTGAAAACTTACAAAAATAAAAATTGTTGACATTAGTTGATATTTAAGCATAGATAATTTGATTTTTTTTATCATGCTTGTGTGTTTCTTTATCATGTTCAGATGTAAATCATTTATAATCGTTACAAAATAATAGCTTATATAAGTGGTAGTGTTTTTTAAATTTTTAAAATTCAATCCTTTTTTACTTCTTTGTTTCATTTTGGATTAATTACTTCACAGAGACCATAAATACATTCATTCCATTTCCTAATAAAAAATTTAATTCAGTTAATTTTTAGTAAAAACTTTTACAAGAAAATTATAAATAATTTAAATACTGAGTGTGAACTATTAGTAGCAAATTTTTTTTAGAATCTTGTTTATATTTAACCCTGTAGAAGAAAATATATATTTTGTTAATGCTATTTTTAATTGAAAATTAAATTTTCTGATAAGATTTTGAAAAAAATTACATTTATTTAGACCTGCCCATATTTTGCTCCTTTTTAAAATTTGAAAATAATATGAAATTAATTTTTCAGTGCATATTCAGTTAAAATCATATTTTTGAATGATTAAATGCAGCCAGAAGAAAACTTTTATTTTTATAGATCGTCATTATTACTTTTCTTATATGAAGATTTAATGAATATTAATAGGAATGTGAATAATCTCCCAACAAATTTATGGAAAATGGCATTTTATATTGCAGTTTATATATTAAGTTATGCTAAATTAAATGTGTTATATATGATTTGTGATCAAAACAAATTGCATCATTGTTACTAATTTTGGTTTCATTTTTAGTCTCAGCCAAAGATGAAACTTTCCGATGAAGAAAGATTAACCAAAGTTTCTCCTTTGTTAAATTCTGGATGGTCAATGGTTGAAAATAGAGATGCTATTTACAAAGAATTCCTGTTTAAAAATTTCAATGAGGTATTTTATGCTCTATATTTTTCAGATGTCAAAGTTAAATGTTGTTCTTTTTTTACTGCACATTCACTGTGGGAAAGGAATATAAATGGAAAATGGAATATTATGATGGGGAGTTGGAATATTTTTGATATTATTATCTTTTATTTTATTTAAACTATTTTTGTTATATTGTAATAGGGGATTAAAGAAGTGGAAAGAATTTGATATTGCAAAACTTAGGTTACTTTTTCCTGCCTGGTTCCTTTTAGGATAAAAGAATAAGTGGAAAAAATAGATAAACCCTTCATACTCTCTTAATTTAAAAAATTCAAGTGCTTTTTTTTTTTATATTTACAAAATAAAAAATCATGATTTATCATCATTAAATATGAATCACATAATCATTTTATTAATTTTCACTGGAAAAAAATTTATGCAAACTTTTTAGTAATCTATGGTATATTACTATTAATAAATATAATAGTATTTATTTATATTATATTTCTAAAAATTTCTTTTTGCTTATTCTATTTATTACAGTCATAGCTTGCATTATAAAATTAATTTGGAGGTTGATTCATATTTTTTTTTTTGTCCTGAAAAATATAAAATTTTTGATAAAACCAAATAGCTTTTCTTAAATTTCATTGATTAGTTCCTGTAATGTAATTTTTTGTACTGAAATAGAATTTATATTTAATAAGTTTTAAATACAAATCTTTTGTTATGAAATATATAAAGATGAAGTTGGCTTTTAGAAATTCTGAGCAAATAATAGATAGAATTATCTGCAAGGTTTATAGTAGGTTCATTAAATTGCTAACAACTTCTGAATTAAAAATATTTTTCATTATTAATTTGTATTCACAGATGAGTTATAAAAAAATTGCTCAAAATTTTTAATTAAAAAAAACTGTAGGAGAGAACTTTTAAATAATCATATTGTAATTGAAAAAAAACCTTTGAAGTAGGAAATGTGATTAAGAATAATTTTTCTCTTTCAGGCATTTGGTTTCATGTCTCGAATTTCCATGCAAGCTGAAAAGATGGATCACCATCCAGAATGGTTTAATGTTTACAACAAAGTTCAAATAACCCTGAGTAGCCATGATGTTAGTGGTCTGTCAGATAGAGATGTACGCTTGGCAAATTTCATTGAAAAAGCTTTTGAACCTTTTAAAGCAAAATGAAACATGTTAGTTTGCAATTCCATGTTATTAATGTTGCATTTTCTGTGTGTCTTATTACAAATATATGTGCCTTGATGTATTTCATTGTTTGAATTACTGATACAGATATTACTGCATATTGCCTTAATTTTGCACGCTCTTAATTATTTTCCCCCTTGTTTTATATTTATGATACAAATTTTTAGGAAATGCTTGTTGCAGTGATTGTTTACAAGAGTAGTATGATGCGTTAAATTCTAAAATTAGGATTGTGTTACTAATATTTGTGTCTTGTTGTGCTTGGTGTTTTACATGTTATTACAATAATTTATAAAGACAAATATATTTCTTATCATCAAAATATATAGTTATATTTAATGTCTAGTTTTTTATGAACTACTTGACAAAATTGGCACATATTTTAAATAAATTAATATTTTTAATTTGTGGCAACATATTATTACCTTAATGTGTGAAACATTATTTTACATTTTTGCGAGGAAGGTAGTGCAGGTCATAATTCTGATAATCTTATCTGAAATATCTTATTAAAGCATAAAATATAATTTTATTTTATACTTTTTCACCTATCTCATGATAATTTTGTGTAATAACGAGGTATTTTATAAAATAATGGATTTTGTTTTGTTTTAGTGGCAAGAAATGTATTTTTCAGTGCAAATAGAAAAAAAAAAAGCTTCTATTGTTCGTATCTAAATGTGATTATGCAGATGTTTTTATAAAGCAGTAGTGCTTAATAATTCTGAATTCATAATGCAATGATTGTTAGATTTAAAAAGAAATATTCTTGCATATTGTTATTTGAAAATTTTACATATTTAATCTGTTTTGTTTTCATATATAATTCATTGTTAATATCTTAAACATATCAGTTTTACTTCTTTGTTTTGAAAATAAGTCTATTGTATGTTTTGAAATTTATTGCTCATACATTGCTTTATATTTCATGCATCCTTGAATCCTTAGCAGATATTATTGATTTTATAAATATCTCCTTTAAATTGTATATTTGTAAAATGTATATAGCGCTGCTTAGGTGTATAAATTTATTGTCGATTACAAATTGTTTTGTAGTATTTTTTTTAAATTGTTGTTTTATTTTTAATTTCATTTACAAATTATTCAATCCCATAAAGTTTTAATTTTTCTCAAATCTATTATTTTTCAATATTAATTATGTAAAATTAAATTTGAAAGTTATGGCAAGATATAGAGAGAAAGCAAAAAAGAAACTTCTCATTTATTTAATGTTTATTATATATAACTTATATTAGTATCAAATGCAAAATTATTGCACTACTATTTATTTAATAATGAAATTAAAGTGTTGTTTCATTTTTATACATTTTATGTTGAATAGAATACTTGTTAATGTGTAAATTGATAAATGCGGCAAAAAATTTTATGTGCCAAATTCTTAAATAAACTATAAAATAATGTTGCTTCCTTTGATTTTCTTTGGATTTCCTATTTATTATATATTAACATTTAAGAAATATTAAATATAAAAATATCTTGAATATTCAAAAGAAAGAAAGAATGAATATCAACTATCTACAGTAATGTTATAAATTAATATGCACAACTGTAAAATATTTTGTATTACATTCTGGTGCTAACCAGTATAATGATTCAGTTTAATAAAATGCTAATATAAAATAATACTAAACTACATAACAAATAAATTTTAAAAGATAATGAAAGAAATTTAAAAAGTTAAATTTATTATTTATAAGGATCAGTTATTTTCAAAGAATCTGACAAATGCTATTCTTTTAAACCACATTTACATTGTACATATTTGGATTTTTTTTTATTTATTTGTAGCATTTGACAATGAAACAGCCTTGTTGAAACAAGAAAGCACATTTAAATATTGGAGGAGTATTATAGTTACAATTGTGAAAGAGCACTTTCATAAAAAAATATGCGAGTTCGTGTAATATGTGCTATCAAGTTTTTGAAATGCAATCTACTATGAAATTTTTTTTTTACCTTAAAAAGTAAGATATTATACGTTTAGATATTGAATGAATTTTCTTTTTTAAGATTTATTTTGATAATAAAGAAAGTAATCCAGGAAATGGAAATTTCATTTAAAAGTGGGAAAAAACTGATAATTTTTAAAGCAAATGTTATCCCCCCCCCCTTCTCTTCTTTAACTTTTATGAGATTAATATGAAAATGATAAGTTTGAATGATAATTGATGCGAGAGATAATGGAATGATATGGAAAAATGAATGTGTCGATAAAAATGAATCAATGTTTCTTTTCAATACCTTGATTTATTTCTTGCAAAACTAAGTATAGTTGCATTTTAATATCAAGAAAAAATTATTTAGTTTGAATTTTAGAAATATTTATATCGTTTTATGTTATTTTCATTCTTTCTTTGTATAATATTATTTTAATTTCTAGATTAAATAATATAATAGTATCGTTAAAATTACATCAGATACATTTTGTTATTCTTGCAAAGAATAAAATTAAATGATCTTGAACTTTTTCTCTATTTTTAGTATTCATAGATGGCGCCACGAACCTGATAACATGTCTAGGATTTGGAATGTAAATCGCGACTGCTTTACCTCGGTTCAAATGTTACTACGCTAGGGAATTTTTGATATGTTGAACTTAGTACTTACGTTTTTAAGAGAGGTAACATCTGGCCATGTTTCAAAATTGCATATATAAAAACCTGTAGTTTTCTTATAAATTTAGCAATAACAAATATTTTATCGCTCTAATTAATTCGTATATAACATTGATTCGTATCTTCGGTTAATTATTTTAATTTTATCAATTTTGTTAAAGTATTTTATTTATTTATTATGACTCCAGATTGCTCGTCATCCATGTCTGCACTCAACAAACACTTGTTGAAATGAGTATTCGGGCTTTGCAAATACTTTACTAGTTAACGTGAAACGTATTGAAACATAGGGACCTGACTAATTACATTTGATGAAGAGTTAATATTATCTTGACATTTTATAATTCAAGGAATTTATATTTTTTACGTAGTTCTTTCTTTGGTAACTTGTAAGCATTAGAGATTTTAATCCCTTCACTCGGAGATTGAGAAAATGCTTAGATCAACTGTTTTATAGAGCACGTGTAGAATTAATTAAATTAAAATGTGGGATTGGATCAGGAAATAAGAGAACATTTTAGCATGAAATTAATATGGGTTAAAGATGAAAATTAGGAAATTAGTTAGGATTTAAATCAGATTAAGGTATATCATTACATATATATTAATTTCATTTTGACTATCTTCATAAAATTATTTCCCACTAACTTAAATTTAAACTTAAAAACAGCTTAACTTCTTAATTTTTCTGCATGAAATATTTTGATAATTCAACAATTCTTAATGCACAATTAAATGAGCAATATTGTTTTATTCAAAATAAACCATTATTCCAATTTTTCAGATGAAAAAATTATAAATCAATGGATTTCTTAAACATAAATTAAGAAAATAATTATATCGAATAACATAAAATCAATATTTTTTAAAAAGTAAAACTTATTTTTGAAGTTGTTAATTTTTTCCTTCCTTTACCCATTTTGCACACAACATTAATTTTGAATATCTTGTTGATGAATAATTTTCCCGCTCATTTCGTACATTTTTCATTGATAATTTAAATTTAATACATTTTTTAATGTTCTTTTTCATATATGCACAATCAAATGACCGAAAAAGATATTTAGGGGTACCCCCCCCCCCCTTTCCTTTGTCGTTTGACAAACACTTATGGTCTAATTCCTTGAAACAGCAACTGATCCCCATGAAGCTGAAGTAATTCAAAATTCTGAAAATATTAAATCAATTGATGAACAGCTTGGGCGGCGCTTCACAAATAAATCAGGAACAAAAACTAAACCTTAACCAGATGTAGAAAGCGTTATAATTATTAATTATGGTATTGGAACAATTAGCCAATAGCGAAATTTGCCATAACCAAAATCCTGTGAGTTCCCCATTCGTAATAGACTTTCCTCCCGACGTTCTCAGAAGTTAGGTAAACGGTTTTTGTACTGTAAAGTATTGTAAGAATTTGCAGTTTTAAAAATAGCCATAGCAACGTTTATTAATAATATATCTGATGAAGGAGAAATTTGAATATGGTTTTCAATATTATTTCAGTAAGTCCAAGTCATACCTATTCGACAGAAACGGTCCATTGCTTCGCGGCTAAGAATATGAAGGAAAAAAGAGAACGAAAAAGCAAGTTTACTGTTTTTAACAGTGCAGAATATAAGTTCCTCATTTTCGAGATTGGTTCTGGAACCGAAACTAAAGAATTGCTTGGGCAGTAGTTTAAGATAGTTGAAGTTACCATCATTGAACCCCGATTGGCGTGGGAAATTTATGCATGCAAATCAGATTTCTTAATTTTTATATAACTAATGGCTCTATATAACGAAATGAGTCTTTCTGTTCGGAACACTACAGAAGAAGTCTTGTGGTGCGATTATAGTAGCACCAGTTTACATGAATATACGAAAAATAAAAGATAAAAAAATCATGACAGAAAAACGATAGTCGAAGACAAGTAAACAGTATAATATAAACATTATTTTATCATTGTAATGATGTATGTAATATACAATTTATAGAAGTTTAATAGATCAAACCTGATACCTATTAATATCTAAGTGACAATTTAACTATGCATGCAAGATAAAATAGAGCTACGACTTTAAGTCATAAATTTTTGTTTGTTTGTTCCAAATTATTCTTTCTTTCTTTCTCCCGCCTCCATATGTATACTATGGTGAATTATTATTCTAATGATCAATATCTCTCCTGCTCTCTGTAGTTCTCTGAACAGGAATACTTTAATTATTCCGGCATTGAAATTTCATTGGTTAAACAAATGTAGAATTTCTTCGAACATTCACCACATTTGTTTCGAACTCAAATGCGAACCCATTCAAAACAAAGACATAACAAAGTTCACAAACAGAATAAAAATTACCCATCAGAGAGCTTTCCACTGAACAACTTTTCCTTATATAGTCACATTCAATGGTAATGTCACTTTTTGCCATTAGGGGGTCCCAAGTCGACTGACCCTGTAACGACATCATCTCCTCCTCCCACGCCACTAGAAAACATTAAATTGATCCATTGGGTGCAAACGCACTACAATACGACACTTTCCCACTGGATTAGTATTTACGACCCTTCCATAAAGTCCATTTTGTCAGTCCATAAGCCTTGTTAGGACGAGATTTAAGGAGTCCCTATATATAATATTGCAAGGAATCGACCTTATGCCATGGGCTTTCAGTAGGTTACGGGCCTGAGATTTATGGCTTGTATGATCTCTGGAACGGCGGAGTTTATGGTGGGGTCGATGACAGTGGGAACAATGTGACGGTGTGTACGGAGATGGATGAGGGTGATTTTGGACCAAAAATTGAGAGTCATGCCATGAATGTGGAGTATTGTTTGATGTTATTGATGACTTTTTGGTTTCGTTGCAGAGCGGATCATTGTCGACGAAATATGCGTAACGAACAGAAAATGTTGCTGCTACTCTGTAAAATTTTGGCGAATATTGTTATATTTCGCTCATAAAACAGACTACATGCCTCTCTCTCTCTCTTCAGATGTTTAGTTTATTGCTTAATGTAAGATTATGAGAGCATATCCATCGATTATTTCTGAAAACAGTGTTATGCGTCTAATGTGAAATTGTTTTGATACCGCTGATATTTTTATAGCATTTATGGCTGTTGAAAAATTATGGTTATGAAATAAAAACAAATGAAATATGAAATGGGAGAGTTTTGGGTCAATTCTCTCTTAGTAATATTTACTTTTGCTAAATATCGAGGGAAAGAAATACGCTATATATCTGTCACCAAATATATGACTCATTGTTTTGCTTGCCAAAGTTTTGTTATTTTTTTTCAAATTTAAAAATAATACCTTGATTAAAGTGAGAAATACGGTTCGGTACTGCTGATTTTTTTAAAAAATATATATTCTTGCAGTGTAGATAGTTGCTGCTTGTTATAATGGAGCTTTTTGCTATACATTGCTATAATTCTTCAATATTTTGATTGGTTTTTGCTGAATATCTATCCCAAAATAAATATTTCGATTTTACCATGAATGTATTCTGTAATTTCATCCCCCCAGGGGGCACCTCATATTCGAAGATGAGAAACTTCCGGCATGGTGGTTGGGTCTCGCCATCATGGTGTGTAAAGAAAAAAGTGAGTAGTCTGGCTCTTCCCATTGATGACGGGACGTACTTCCTAAGGGAAGGGTTGTACCATGGCCGGTAATGGTAACCACAGTTGTCGCTAGTGATGCTGTTGCGCCGGTCCGGTCATTCAGATTTTCCGTGTGCCTTCGGGCTGGTCGGAGAAGTCACTTTAAGGCTAAAGTATTCTGTAGTTTCATTTTTAAAATAATGCCCCGCCTCAATTGTGAAGCAAAGTTCGATCGTGATGACTTTATTATTTAAATATTGTTGCGCTTTGAATTGTTATGGAAAAAGTGCGATTTCTGACAGAGGACAATATATCAAAATTTGGGGTATTATTTAAAATTTAGATTGCTTTTATTGAAAATAGGGCGCGTCTCATGAAATATTTAACTCAATATTTGAATTCAATTTATTTCCTTTCGAGTTACTAACTATTTTAAAAATAAACCCTTGAATGCAAAAATGATAGCATTGTTTTTGATATTGCTAATAATTGTCATAAAATTAATACTGCATTTTTGATAAGAAAGAGAAAAGTATTTATTTCCATAAATCTTTTTATTTACAAAAAGCCCTACTATATGTCATCATTGTTAAAAAAAAAAAAAAAAAAAAGGGCGTATTCATAATATTCTGCATTTCGAATTATTTTGTAAAATAATTGTCACAGTTTTTCAAAACATCGCAGTGAATTTTTTTTTTTCACATTCTTTGATATTTGAAAGCAAGAGTTGTTAAAATACATTTTAATATAAGATATTTCTTTTAACAAATACCAACCAAATACTTTATACATAATTTATAAACGATTATTTGTAAATTGCTACATTTACTATTTAATTTCTGAATAATAAGGTGGAGATAAAATTTTCCTTTTATCCTTGAAAACGAATGAAAAGAAGGTAAGAAACTATTTAATATTTTTTAATAAATGGAAAAAAAAAATTGGAATGTTTTAGTTTTTGATTTTAAGTGGGTGGAAGATTTAAATTAATTTTATTTTTAATAATGATATATTATAAAGATGCTTTAATGATGGTATAAGAAATTGTAGATGTTTTTTTTAATTAAGATTACTTTCTTAAAATTTCACTTATTTTACTATAAAAGTATGCATACATTGATATTAAGGCATTTCTGTCTTGCACTATACATTTGATACAAACGTCAAGTAAAAATTATTCAAAACTTACTGTTTAAAATCGTTGGCGTAGTCTGATTTAATTACTATTTAAATGAAGATGTTTTCATATCTAAATATAAATCAAAGTCAATTGTAGCTATGTATGCACTTATGTATGTTACACATGTACCCAAATTTTGAGCTCTTATTATTTAAGACATGAGACTTATAGACATAATACATATTATATAAGATACAAAAAGGTTATTTTTTTCTACATCTAAAGTTATCTCTGAGCTACTCTACCACCAATTTCAAAAATTTCTTTTTTATTTTTGTGTATCTTTTGACAAATACTTTATGCATAATTTATTTTTAATATTTCATACGTAATTTATAATAATTATGCATAAAGTATTATTAGCAAATAATTCATACATTACTGTTATTATTTATTTCTTTTGGTATGGCTGGAATTGGTCTAAAAGTAATGATTCAACCTTGCTGAAAACTAAGCTTAAATCGATCATTCAAGTAAAAGCAGTCTTTCTTATATTTCAATATTTGTGAACAAAATTTACAGTTCTAATATTATAAACTTCAAAAATTTATGAGGAAAATTATCTTTCGGTAGTTTTTAAAAATCGTCTGGTTCAAGTGATATTTAAATATTAATTCAGGCCAATGATAAAGATTTTAGACGGTAAAAATATCTTGCATATTGCAATATTTTATAGAAAAATATTTTTAAGTTAAAAATATAATACATGAAAGAATTTTAATCTCGAGTAACACCGAGTGTAAAGTTAATTAATGAGTAAGTTGGATATGAAAGAGAACATGAAAAGTGTTTGAAATACAAACGGGAAGCAGCGAATTGTAATTTCGATACATTGCATCCTATACTTTACTTCATATTTTTTTATTGTTATTTATCTTGAAATTGGTTGTTTATATAAATCATACGATCATATAAATAGTTTTAAGCAAGGTTAAATCATGTTTTATCATGTTTTGCTAAACAGGATTTAAAAAAAGTTATCTGTTTAGTGTAACAACAGTTCTATACTTCGATATGTAATATACATTATATATACTTATTAAACGTACGTAATACTTGTATATAACTTGTACACTTGCGTATACTTGTACGTAATTCTTATTAACGTTCAATTGAAAAATATCATGATTAGTGAGTGCTAATTCTCAGAACAATAAGGAGGAAAAATCACCTACATTATATTTCTAAGTGCAATGCTACTAGCCTAGTTTTTATTTTATGATTACTATTTAATTCAGATTTTAATTTTGTTTTAATATCTCCAATAGCATTTTTCATATTTTTCTAACATATATAAGTTTCGAACAACGATTTTAAAACTTTGTCCTCCGGAATAAAGAGCTTAAATTTTTATTTTTGTTGAATCAGAAAAAAAGTTTGGTGCCTTGCAAGAAGTTAAGTGAAGAACAGATGTAAAATGCTTTATTCAAAAAACATTTTTCCGAAACGAAAAAAATATATATATTTCTTTTCTTTCACAGTTCTTCTCGAGATTTTTTTTTTTTTTTCAAAATCTTATCCTTTGGTCTTCCATTTATTGATTATCTATAAAAACTACTAAATTTTGGATTTTAAAAAATCCTATGATCTGTCACAAAAGAAATTGCATCGCTTATCGTTTTTCATATTCCCTTAAATTTTTCTTATGAAAGAAATTTTTATGTTCTTTCTAGAAGTTTAAGTGACTGTAAATGTGTTAAAGTAGAAAGAAAAAAAATCTTCTACTCATGAAATTACTTTTGGTATCAATTACTTAAAACATCTATGATAACTAAATTCATTAAAATTTAAAATTTAAATTTTTAAAAAAATCGTTTGATCTTCCAGAAAACAAATTTGCATTACTAGCAGTTTTTTACTTTAATAGGAACCATAGAACTCTCACGTGTTCCACTCTGTAAATAGAGATCCGAGTAAGTTCCATAATATTTTGCGAAAAATGGAAAATAATATATCACTTGAGACCTAGCGTTAGTCAAAAAAGATTTGTAGTTAGACATTTTATCTGCAAAATACTAATTTAACAATAAATAAATAATAATATACCATGGTGATATTTTTGATGATTTTTCATGTTTTATAACATGAAGAAAATGAAACAAAAATAAAGTGTTGTATTATTATTCTAACAATTTGCATACATTCCTCTAATAAATTTATCATGCAATTATTTCAGTAATTTATTTTTTATCGAATTCCTATTCTTGTAATAAAAATATTAACTATTCAAAAAATTTATTCAGCATTCTTACGTTTCCTCTAAGTTCTTAATACACTAATTTGTGTAGTGTAAAAAAATAATAAAATGCCACAAATTATGTTTTTTTTTTTACGAAATTATTTTGAGGCTGTACAAATCAACTTTGCACTAGATATCACTTTTGTTTCGACAGACTATTTTGATTCCTACATCCATTGGTTACCTACCAAATGTACTATATATGGGATTTTAAATACATGATCTGATCTTTTAAAAAACAAACTTACGCATATGCATTTCTGTTTTGATTTTCCTTTAAAAGAAGTTGTTTTTTTTTAACTTAACCAAATTGTTATTAAAGTAATTTTGCAAAAATGAATCTTCCGCTAATGACGTTATTTTCAAAATCAGTTACTTAAAACATGTACAATTACCAGATTAAATAAAAAAGGAAAATAAACAAACAAACAAAAAAAAGGTAGGATTTTTCAAACAAGAACGAAGCTGAACATTCTATCCCACAAATCTATCATTAAAATGGGAAAAAAAAATCAGCAGCAAGAACAACTTGCATTTAATCCTATTCGTTCTGGACACATTCTGATCGTCTGCTTTTTTGTCAGATAAAAATCTCAGATGGCGTAATATATGGCATTTCTCTTTACAAGACGTGATTAAGACGGGTTGGGGGTACTTAATAATTGTCATTCGGGGCTGGGGTGTCAAACCTAAGCACGCAAGTGTCTGCTAGAAATGAATTGAATCAACTCCACTTTTGGCTTAGCAGTCGCAGGTGATCTGCTTTTTTTTGAGGCAGGTGATTTGCTTTGTTGCTCCAATGATTGATTAATACAAACACAATGAGCACATGCTGTTTCATTCGAAGAAAAATGATTTCGAATTGAAAAACACACACTCTTTTGTCGCATATGAGCAATTCAAAATATATTTGATGAAGACGAAACGACATTTGGATTGTCTAAATATGGATAAAAAGTGTGCTTGTTTATCTGCCTGAAATAGTTTACCTCTTTTGTTGATAGAGAACATTCTTAGTACATGAAACAGATTACCATAGAATAGATTGTTAAGGTCAGACGACTTGCTTTACAAGTTTAATTTGAAAAAACATTTAAATCAATAAAGCTTTATTCATCTTTTTTTTTTAAAAAAAAAATCGACTGTTAACCCTTTTGCGCTTAAGCATCATGAATATTAATGCAAGCAGACGAAAGTGATTAATAAATACATTCTTCAGTTAACAATAAGGAAAATTTGCATATATCTTTTATGTAATTAGTGTAAATTGAGGTAAGATTGTTCCAGTAACTTTTTTTTTGTTTACATATGCATTCTGTTGGATGAATTGAAAGCCGTATAGGTCATAACCCTCATTCTAAATGGTGATACAACAAGAAACTGATGGCTTTCTCTTTTAATTGGTAGATTATATATATATATATATCTAACACCACACATAAGGTACAATTTTACCTAAGTTTTCTATTATACAAGAAAAACTTACATTTATTACGTTTCATTTTTTTTTAAGAATATTCCTTTAAATTATTTCAAACTAAAATTAATTAAGAACTTGTCACCTTTAGCAACCAGTTATTACCACTCGTATTATTTGTTATGAAGCATTTCAATTAAACATTTTATGCCTATATTGGTCTTACTTCAGGAAAATAATTTTAATCTTCAAATTTTGATAGGGGAAAATTAGAAACCCTACACAATTCTATTCATTGTATTATGCGCTACCATGCCATTTCTCCTAACATTGGAACTTTAATATGTAATGAGAAATCATTACACTTCAAATGAATCTAATAAGTTGTTTACTAAATCAAAACATTTTCTCAAAAAATGCAAGAATTTTAAGTAGAGTCAATCAGCAATGATGCTTTCTATGTCTATTGTATATGCTTTTTTATTGTATATGCTTATGTATTGCTTACTGTATATGCTTATTTTATGTATTTTCATAGAGAATTTTGTTTACTTATTTAATACAAAATTAAGTATACACAATATAGAATTCGTAGCTTTAAGAAATCGAAATTTCATGCTAAAACAGCGATAATATATTTTTATACATCCAGTGGCATTACAGAAAAAGCAACTATATTTAAAAATAAGCGAACTATAAAGAAAAATATTCGCCATTTCTTATTTTTAAAGCTAAACTTTGACTGAAATTACCATAATTGAAGGGGGGGGGAATAGAACTTTTATGAAAAGCATGCTTTAAAGAATAACTCTATTGAATATAAAGAAATTAATCCGAATTTTCCTATATTAATTATCAATAATAATAAAAAAAAAACCCAGAACATAGCAGAACATATTATTTGAAATTTTTTCCTCAACTGCTTTTAAACCATAGACTGGATATAATAGTTCAAAAACCAAGAAATTATTTTTTTATGTTTATAAAACTTGATTATTATTAGTTATTATGAAAGTTTATTTATATATTTATCTCAAAAATGTGCAATGTTTACATCAAACTAGCGATAGCACAAGTGCAGATGTCTTAAAATAAACAACGGATTTTGCTAGGAGAATATACAGTGCCATCTAGGTGACAAAATATGAAATGAGTACATGAGTTGTTGTTCTGCAGTCAGATCACATTCTAACTAATTTCAAAATATTTTTTATCTTTACAATAATTCTAAAATGTGGATAGAGCAAATATGTGCCGTTTAGTGGTCAAACAAAAACAAACAGAAATGGATCAAAAGAATTTAATGCTCACAAAATTGGTGAATACAATAAAATATAAAATCTATCCTTATTATATCCTATATAAAGATGAATGTTTAATTGTATTTGATTAATATAAATCTGCGATTTTATTTTAACTACAAAATTCTTATTTCTATAAAATTTTTTAATATATTTTGTAAGATTGCTTTTGTTGCTATGAAGAAATTTAAACATATATCATTGTTTCGTGAAATAATACGATCGCATACTTATGAATTGTTAAAATTAAAATTTAAAAAATTGCTTAGTTTGTACTTGAACTTCGTAGTAATATTTTCACTTTCCTCTTATTTTACAATATTTATTATAATGCCACCTTTTAAGAAGGTCGCCAGAACCGTACATTTGATAGAAAAAGACGAAATTATAACAGCATTGAATCTAATAAATTAATGAATCTTTTAAAGTTACAATTTGTTACAATCTTTTAAAGTTACAAGAATTTTGATACCATTAAAACATATGAACGCATTTTAAAGGAATTAGTAAAATGCAAAGGAAACACTAAAGCATTTTTTTTTTTTTTTTACATATAAAAATGTTGTTAAAATTCTTCTTGAATCTTATGATTCTATTAAAATTCTTATGATATTCTCAAGGTTTTTACACTTTCACATATATAGTAAATAAGGAAAAATAATTGTTAATCGACATTTACCTCGAAATTTCGACATTTTTAATAAAAATTTTTGACTTTCCAATTACGAGAAAACTATCTTTGTAAACATGCCTATGAGTTTAACTGTTTTCTTTTTTGTATTTGTAACTGAAAAATGTTTGGAATTACATGAATGAAATTTGCTTTATGATATTTACACTAAGATTTTATACATACATCAATTTTCAAGGATATCCCTGAAAAATTTTATATTTTTACTATTTACATATTCTATTTTCTAAATTGTACTATAAAACTACATAATAATATTCCTTTTTACAAAAAATATTAACGAGTTATGTTGTTTATGTCAAATAAAAAATATATGCTCTTTTAGTTTTTTTTTTTTTTATCTATCTGTAAATGTATGAACCCTTACTTCCAAAGAAATTGTTATTTCCATTTTAAATAATAACTTAATATTCTATCTAGCTTTTTATTAAATGGAAGCTATAGAAATGAACATTTTTTTATTAATCGAAGAAGATAAGGAGGTTTTATAATGGAAAATATAAATGAAACATTTAGTTATTATTAAATGACTGCTTCTAAATTTTTTTTTTTATCAAAGAATGTAAAAAGGCTTTCTGTAGAACAATATAAATGAATCGATTGGTTATTATCTGAAAGTAAAATGTATCCAACTTTTTTGATTTATAAGACAGTTTTTTTCCATCTTTGATAATTTTAATGAATTAGTTTTTATATAATGAAAAACCATTTTTTAATTCCGCTTGTTCATTATTTTCAGAAACAAAACAGTACAAGAAACATTTAAAATTATTATTTTTATTTTTATAAAATGTTTAGAAGTATTACTTTTCCCCCATGAAGCGTTTAAAGATGCAATTTTTTTTCCATGGAATATTAAGAATAATTATTTTCCTTTCACATGAAATTCGATTGTGTTATGGAAAGAAACATTCATTTTTTAAAAATTTTAATAAAAATGTTCAGTAAAAAAGTAAATAATTTTTTTTACTGAAATATATAATTATGAAAAAAATTTAAAAGCATTTTTTATATAAATATTTCAATGTTTTGAATAGAAAGATTTTTATTCTAAAAATAGACTTATTTTAAAATTTTGAAGACGTTGATTAATATTTTCTAAAATGAGAAAAATTTGAAAAAAATTCTTTCATTTCTTTTTTTAAAAATTCAAATTTAAATAAAAAAATGTTGAATAGCGACCATGTACAGTTAAAAAAAAACGCAAATCTTGGAAACACTATATTTAAATTAATTATACTCTTTGATTTTTCTTCAATATTAATATTTTTTCAACATTACTTGGAAGCAACAGGAATATACTATAAACGTCAAACGGTTTTTAAAAAAACATATAAAATTTTTTGATACACTATCAACTGTTATCAATATATTTTTTGTCTTTAAACACAATCTTTCAGAATTCCCTCGTAAACTTCCAATCAGAATGTTACTGTTTCTGCTTAACATCATGATCACAATATATTTTTAAATATGCACAATGATTACGCTTCAATAGGATTTGATTATTTAATGAATATTAGTTTTGTATTGTATATAGTAATTTTATAATGTACATATTAATTTTGTATTATACATATCAAAACCTTACTTCTCGATATTTTCAGTTAAAAATAATTTGAAATCATATAAAAGATAATTTTTCATTAATAACTATAAAAATATTTATTCAAATTTTAAACCTATTGATTATCATATATCATATGTCCATTTAACAGCTTATAAGTTCATATTTTCTTCCTACACTATACCATTAAACAAAGATTTAAAGCCTTTCCACGATTTTTATTTTCCCTTGTAAACAGTAAGTAAGATTTCAATTTTCATTTAATCCTTACCACTTCATCCTCTGCACAAGCAGAACAAGAACGAAAGCAGTTTGTTTAACCTTAATGCAAATACTGCACTCTACCACAAAAGTCCAGACAACCTCCCCCCCCCCCTTCCCATCCCTTTTCCTCAATCAATCCAACCGTTGAAAAGAATGTAATTAACTGAGCTCCCTTTAAAGACCAAACCCACTCTTCTGACACTCTTCTTGTTGAAGGAGTCCAAGTCAAACAGCCATTTTCGCAGACAACCAAACTTCAAAGGCAAACACTATTCTTCCGGAACAATTTACGCAAATATCCTTTTACCACCGGAAAGGAAAGTGCTGGAAACAAAAGACCAAATTTCATCAAGTACCTTCGTTCTTCTTTACAAAAGAAGACGAATGGTGAAGACTTGCACCACAAGTGAAGACTCAATTCCCCAGGCGGGTCTTTTCTCTAAAGACTCAAGTTCTTTAACCCAGATCGGACAATAAATAGCTGCTTTACATCATCGAAGATTCGTTTAAACTCCCACGGGCAAAGAGTGATTTACAATTGCTAAACGGGCATTCAAGTTTAGAGGCTCATATTCCTCCCCTCTCAAGACCTCTTGATGGCTTGTCTTAAGCACACACTAAAGATGTCACCTACATCGAAAGACCATAAGTACTTCTTGCTAAAGATTTTTATCCGAAAAGAGAGTTAAAATACGAGATGGTTCGTTGCAATGATTTCTTATTATTTTTATCCTTTATCTTTAAGGTGATTTTATTTCTTTTTCCTTGGTACGACCTGAGGATTAAAAGTGGCTCGACATGTATGATCTGGGTGGTCGATTGGGTTTTAAATGTTGATCTTCAGTTTTACGAGCTGTTTCTGTATCGTAAGCCGTGCATCTGGTGTTGATCAGTGATGAAAGAAGGGTACTTGGGATTCAAAAGAGTTGCTATAGTTTTAAAGCTTCCTTAATCTCAGAGTCACTGTCACTGTTTTAGATGCGTCGTCACGATTTGCTTTATTGCATATTGTGGATGGTAGTGTTCTTCTGAGTGCTTTTAAACCTTGAAGTAAATTAAATTTTTCTTAAGTGAAATATTCGTATAAAAAAAGAGTATAATAAATGCAAAATAATTCTAAAACTTTCGCATTACAGCGAGATTACATATTATTTGAAACAATTGGGATAATCTGTAAAAATTGGAGTAATTGGGAAAATAAGAACAATGAAGTAATTACTGCCGCAACTATCAATCTTCAGGTACCGAAAATAATGTAAACTCTCAGTAATCCGGCAATGTACCAATACAATTTCCTGTATAGTCCAGCGTTTTCAATAAGACTACGTTAAAAGAAAACAAACCCCTGCTTTTGGAAATCATTGATCATGGTAAAATGTAAAAAATAGTGCAGTAAATGTAGGTTTTGATATTAAAGGCGCTTTTTTAATGAAACTGCTCTTAAGTGGTAATTTTGCTGAATCGACTGTTCTTTAGTCTGATATATGCTGGATTACCAGATATCTATTGTGACATTTATTTCGTTATATAAAGTTACTTTAACTTCGTTTGAAAGCTGCATGAAACTTGTTTTTAGATGGATTCCTTAATTTTGATTCTAACTTAAATAAAGAAGTAATGTACATCTAAACTGTTATAATCTCCCATCTTTTTCATCACATTCATGATAGCGTTTGAATCAGGACAGGATATTTAATAGATCCAAACCCAGACTTACGGCGAGCATTAGATAAAATCAGATCCCGAACTTGATTCTTGTAAGTCAAAAATTTACCACCAGACTAACTTGACTCCATTTCAAGTACTTAATGTCTGATATCAACAAATACAATGAGAAAAAGCAAATAGCTATAGTCCCAGTACCATTTATCCCTCTTGCGCTATTGAATAAAAAAAATTATAAATTTTTTATTATTTTATATAAGAGTATCATTTCTCTAATCTTTTTATTATAAAATGATATAAAAGACTTTATATAAGATAGCTTAATGCCGTCCTGTATCCTCGGTTAAATTAATACTAAGGTTATACTATAACTTCTTAACTGAACCTAATAGGGTGCAGATAAGAATACAGAATAGGAATAAAAAAAAACAACTTACCAATGTCTTAATTTATTTTATTCCTTATATAATATGTACAAACAACTAGAAAAACCGTTTTGATTGAAACAGTTATTTAATTTACAAAATATATAACAGCAGAAAATTTGAGATCATTTTTATATTCATTAATTAATTCACATCAATGAAGTTTTTACACATATTTTGCATTCCATAAAAACTTAAACCCAAGCAGAAAGTCAGCGCTTGCATTTTCCCATAAAATAATTATAACATAAACCGTTTTTGAAAAAAAAAAAAAAAAAAAAAAATTCAACCAGCCAGTTAGAAACATTGAATAAATTAATGATTAAAGAAATGTAATAAATAAATTAATAAAAAGTATTAATACACATTGAATTGATAACAAAAATATTATTAATGTTACTGCTTATAATGATGAATTAAACTATAATAAAGCACCTATGAATATCTAAGCAATTTATATACTACATTGTTATATAGCAAAAAAGTATTAAAAGGTAATTTCTTTAAAAAAATTAATTAGTATTTTGAAAAATAATTAGAATAAGACTCAATTTTACTTTCAGATATTTCTGGTAAACATAAAACTTGAGTAAAGCAAAAAATTTTAGAGCAAAAATGTTTTGTTACTTTGGTTTTTTTTCCCTTGAAAAGTGATACGAAAGGAAGAAATTAAAAAAGTTTCAGTCTAAGGAATTCCAACAAAAATTTTTCTCCCAGAAAAATCTCTAGAGCTATTTAAATTCCATTAATTTTGCTTTCGAAAAGCAATTTTATCCTTTCCAAGTTGCAACTTTAGATAACATTTTATTTCTTTATTTTTCGACAGAGAATATATTTCTTTATCAAGTGAAGTTGTTTTATTTAGATTGAAATTTCAATGAAATTGAAATGAAAAGAATATGGAATATTTTTTTGAAATATAAATTAAAATCAAAAATAAAGTGATGAATTAAGTATATAGAATATTTTAAAGATAAATTTGATAAAAAAGAAAGCAGAAAGCATATTTAAAAAAACCTTCAACAAAACAAATTTTAATGAATGCAAAATATTTTATTAATTTATTATCTTCTGAAATTCCTCAGGATATATATATATATATTGAATGGCTGAAAATTAGTTTTAATTAGTTTTTCTCGAGATTATAAATTCTGAAATTACAATAGATGACTAATATAACAATAGTATCCAGTATCAAATATAACGACATTAAATGTGATTTCACATACTTAATTTTTTTCTTGTTTATGTCAATTGCAAAGTGTGGCTGTTTGAATTATGAACAAAATCCCCCCTTTTTTTCTATGTTTAAAAATGACATTCTTATTTTATAGTATGAAGAAGAATGGAGGGATAATAACACTTCCAGTATTTTTTTTGCCCAGTAGTTAATTGTTGATTTAGTAAGCTTCTAAAAGTGCATTATTGGATTTGTAGCAATTTATGCAAGAATACATCTAGCCTAATAAAAGGCACCCTTAAAACATGCGTCCTTTCTTCCTCACTAATCCTTAAGCGTTAATTACTTTTGAGATTCTTAAATTAAGTTTATTTTTAGTGGTGCCGTTAATTGCAAAATTAATTAAAGTAGCTGCAAAGTGAAACTTAGGTGAAAAATATAAGTAGCTAAAAGTTTAAATAAGAAACCACTTTTGAAAAAATAGTGTTCTCAGATTCTCGTTCACCTCTAATTAAACAAAAAAATATTTTTTGTTTAATTATTCAAAATAAATTAGCTATTTAAAATGTTTTAAATAGTCATTCTTAATAATGTGTTATAAATCATAACCCCCCCCCCCAGCCCGGCATCATTGTGAATAAAACATTTAAACTGTAACATATTTACTGTAAAAAAGGAGGTTCAGTTTTGTTTCATATGTTATTACTTACAAATTAAAATAAATATAATTTATTTAATAAATTATATAAAAAATAGTAGAATATAAGATCTACGAAATGTTGTTTAGATTTATTTCATACATTTTTATTTGTAAAACTACACTAAGAATTCTTCAAATCTACTATCGTAGTAGCCTTTACGAATGAAGAAAGTTTCGAAAACATGTGATTCCTTTCACATAATCATATGTGTTATTTTATTAGCATTGTATTCTTTTCGCTACTCTTTTGTATTGCTAATAATACATGTTTACAAAATAATGAATTGTTATAGATATAGGGAATTTGCATATTTAGCTACAGTATGACAATCTTTTTAAGGCATAATAAATTTTATTAAAAAAAACCCTAAAATTTAAAAGATCTTTTAATATGCTAAAAAATATATATTTATTTTAATCAACTTCTTCTTGTTAAATCTCTAATTAATCCCGTGATTTCCTCTGGTTAAAAGAAAAGAAATAAGTTCGATCCTATTTCATTATTTTTCAAGGATTGGAAGTAAGACTATTTTCAGCTGGATTCCTCGATTTTCCTTGACTAATGTGCATATTTTTTTCCACTACAGCTTTAGAACGTTAGTCGCCATGTAAAGCAAATACGTCTCATAGTTAATGTATTCACCTAGGCCATATGAATCACATATACTTCACGTGAAATCTTGACTTTTTTTATCCATAGCTCAGAGTCGTTTCATACCGACTATATAAATTCATAAATACTAGTAAAGCAGAGCCTATAGAACAAAATAAACTGGTTAGCCTCGTGCTTATGGCAAGTTTTTTTTTTTCTTTCTTCATTTCAAACTTTTTATATCATGGAATTCCTTACTGTCACTTTTAAAACCTCATATAGAGTTCATAGATTCACTGTACATCATCTACGAAATACCTCAGCATACAATTTTTTCATATGATTCCCAAACTCAAATAATAATTTCAACAAAGACAAAAAGAATTCTCAAATCAGCGACTTATTTCGAAAAAATAATCACCTGTCTAAAATGTAAATCTATTTAGAAGATATCTGGAAAATTTAGCACAGTGGATTAAACAACAAGAATTGGAAGGTAAAGATTGTGGTATGATACTCTGCTGTGAAATATAATCAACATTATTTCAAATATCTCACTGCATAATATCTTCTTTTTCCTTTAATCTAAATACAAATGTTGACCAGTTTCCTCTGCAAATCCACCAGGAAGACAACATGTCCTATAAGTAAAAGATAGATCGAGTACTTTTTAAGTGTCACAAGGTAGCTTTAATCAAGAGAAGATGATATATTTTCTATTTTTTAGAAATTTGGTTAGATATAGAGTTCGTGGACATGAGGAGATATTATACCAAATGGAATACGCCATCATAAATTCAAAGACTAATATTTTAATATAGGAAACATGATTTTTAAATAAAAAATCTGCATAAATCTATAATGAAAAATTAGATGGTTTTCTAAGGAAAAGGCGGTTAACTTATTTTACAGTTACTTAAATTAATTTACACATTGTGTATATAAAATGTAATATGTGTAAATAAGTAAGTGTACAGTTATCTTTAAATCGCAGCTTTATCCGTTATTTTTATTAGTAAGCAAAAGGTTCATTTTATTGGCATGTTTTAAAAATTCCTTGATAAACATCACGGCCCATACATTCACGAAAATGAAGCAGAAAAAGTCACTCCCCAAATCTTTCGCGCATATATTTTAATAAAGGTACTATCTACAGAGAATACTTTGCATAGCAATTGCGTACAATAGTTGCGAATATTAATTTTTTGGGGGTGAATTTAGCATTTTTATTGAACCCATCGTTTGATCCTTGGCGAGTGTTTTGGCGATTAATACCCGACACTTGGTTAATAATATCCGAAAACCGAATTTGTTTCTTTGGTGCGTTTTTTTCTAACAGAAATTTGACAAAGAGCTATACTTGTAGTCACAAAATCACGTATCAAATTTGATAAATTTAAGCTAATACTTTTTCAATTATCAAGTTTATATATTTCTGAAAGTGCAGACTGAAACACGATCAATTCCTTGTTGGAATTGGCTTAAAATTTGATAAACGTATGCATTATAGATAATAAATCTGTGCACCAAATTTTATCAATCTAGTTTCTTTCGTTTTGCAGTTATCGTATTAACTTAGAACAGCCGGATAGACAGACTTCCTAGAAATAGATTTTGGTCAATATTTAAAAGAATTCTACGATTTTGGTATAAAGATCGTATATTAAATTTCATCCATTTAGCTCAAAGTGTTTTTGAGTTATTTTTGTCACCGAAAGACAGACGGATGGGCATAACATCAATGTGGAGAGTCAAAAGTTAGAATTTAAAATTCTTGATGATTGCAATACTTTCTCTATTCTTCGTATACGAGAAACTAAAGACTTGTAGAACGAATTCAGAATTCATATTCCTTTGGGAACGGATAAAAGAACAGATTAATCAAAATTCATTGTGAAATTTTGTGATGATAATAAACTTTTTACTTTATCGTATTACTTTAATTCTCTATGTTATTTAGTTTATCGTATACGAAATATGCAAAGTATTGTAATCCTCTCCCTTCCCCCCCCAAAAAAAAATAATTAGAAATCAATATTTTAACGAACCTATATGCGTAAGATTTTCCCAAATCCGAAAAATACATTTTTGGAATTATATTCGTTAGTGTACAGAATAACTCAAAAACTGTGAGCTAGAAAGATGAAATTTGTTATATGGTCTTTACATTAAATTTACAGATATCTATCGAATTTTGAATGAAATCTCCTCAATGGAAATATCTTTGTCAGCCTGACAGAATATATGTTAACACGAAAACGAAAAAAACGAAAAGAGCTGGATGGTTAAAATGTGGTATATAGATTTAACATTTAAAGTGTAGATATGTATAAGATTTGAAATAAAGACATCAAGTCATCATTTGTGTGCCAATCTGTTCTTTCATAAGCATCCAAACATGAGAATTCAAAAACGCAATGATTTAAACATAAGAAATTTGGTATATGATTGTGTGACTACAATTGAAATTCTGTGTTAAATTTTTATTTCAATCGGTCGGAAAAAAGTATTCAAAGTAATATTCTGTTGTCTAGAGCTTGTATTTTAACTGCAGTCCAGTGACCGACAAAGTATCCGGTTCGCGATTATCCAGCCTAGTTTTCTTTTATCGTAATTAAATGAGAAAGGCAAGGCGTCTAAGTCATCATTTAAAGGTTTTTTCAAAACTTAAAAGTGCAAGTTTTGTCTCTTATCTTAGGGTTTCCTTTTCATATCTGTGTAATCATTTATCAGTGAAAAATTAAATCAATTTCAGCTAGTTTTCTTAAGAAATAGGCCTACGATTTTACGTTAATGTTTTGTTTGTGTTTCATACATTGAAGTTGGGCATTACAGAATTTACGTTAAAATGTGAAAAGCTTATACCGTTTAACTTACTTTTTCTCTAATAAATTCTTGAAACGTGCAGAGAAGTTTATAAACATATAGAAACTACCAGTACAGAGCCTTCTATTTTAACTCGACATGTTACCTGCAACTGTTTCTATGATTTAATGGGCCGCGGCTGCATTCATTTTGAGATAAGCGTAGACTTAGTATTTGAGACTTAGTATTCGATAAGAAGTGAGAAAATACATATTATAACAGTGGGTTTTGGATATAAAAACTTTTTCTTTTGTTATTGGAAGGCAAAAAAAAAAAAAAAAAAAAATGAATTCTTTGAACTCCGGCCTATCCGGCTTTTATGTTATCTTGCAATTCCTACAATCACTTTAAGCCGGATACTGGGTAGTGTACCGTAATTGGTAAGCCACTTGTGGTTCACCATCAAATGTATTTAATAAAGAATGTACCAGAAAGTCTCGAGAACTATTTTCGTTGTTTTGTATATCAGAAAGCAAAAAGCAGTAGATATGAATTTTGAAATTTGATCAGATTTCGCAGATGCATTGAAAAAAAAAATTCCTAATTCTTTCTTTCTTCACGAATAAGAAGCCTTCATACCACCTGTAACAAATATCCTGCCAAATCGTGACTGTAAACAAAGACATTAGCATTGTCTTCCTTTTCACTTTTCAACCTGAACTCATGCCATCAGAACAAATCCAACTCGCCCCGAATTATCAATCAACCGCTATCGTCTTTTGTCATTTTTTTAACCCTCCTCTGGCAGTGGTGAGTTCCTTTGCTTCGGTTCACATGCCCCGATACAACCCACCTTGAACCGGCCCTGACCTCCCTACATCCTAATAAGTCACGAAATCGGCTACCGCACGCTTTGTTTTCTTTTTACTCTTCTTTTTTTTTTCTCTCTTTTTCCCACTGTTCTCGATTCGGGAAGGCACATTCGGTGATTTATCGCTCCTCTTCTTCTAATTCAAAATGCTCATTACTTCATCTTTTTAAACGCATCCCGATAAGTGGGAAGACGGTTGCAGTTAATTTGGGTGGTGGAGCAGAGCAATGCAGAAATGGTCGTTAACCTTATGGTTAGTGAAATGCAGAAAAATTTCGTGTTTTAGAGGCCATTTTTTTTTTTTTTTTTTTTTTTTTTTGTGCTTCCGGATTTTCTTTTCAAATTTTTAGTTATTTCAAAAGTCTTCGTAGCCGCTTTTTCTTTTAACTATATGAAGTTAAGAAAAGAAATATCGCAATTGCAAGAAAAAAAAAAAAACTTTGAAACAAACATTTCTATATTTTAAGCTTCGATTTAAGATCGATTCGTTGGCATTAAAAATCAAAGATTCTTTTTAATGAAAATTCACCTTTCCGCTAAGAAAAAAAAAATCTATTGTTTTAAAGAATATTGTTAAAAGAAATTTAATTTTAAATTATATAAAAACGAAGGAAAAATAAAAAGTAAAAAAAATTGAAACGTATAATTCTTATTTAATTCAAAATATACAGTAAAGAACATTTATTGTATATTTAACAAAAATTGTTGCTCTTTTGTTCAGACTGAAACGCATTATTTGTAAGTTTTTCTTGAAACTGTGATCTAATTCGAATCGCATCAAATGCAATTAATATTTCTTCGTCTGAAGTTCTTTAAAATTTTCTCTTCATTAGCATTTTCAACATTCACTACTTACCATTTCATTATACAAGATGTTTGCGTTTATCGTGGTCCAGTAGCTAATTTCTTAATTCTTTTGAGATAACTGGTTTAAACCGGTTTTATCTATATTAACCACACTGATTAATTCTTACTTACACTGGTGAGCAAAATTTAAGCAACAGGTGTGTTTTTTGCCATAACTCCACTAGAAATCATCTGAGAAACATGAAATTCAGAAATGAGAGGCAGCATTTTGCACTTTTGACGATGACCAAAGCATAGTTGCACAAAATTGAATACGATGTATATAGTATGGAATCAAACAAAAAAGGCCTTATTGAACTCACAGTATCGTTACACATGATTGTCTGCCCAAGAAGAAGAATAACATGCAGATGTTCCTTAGTATGAGAGATGCCCTCCCTTTATTACAATGGTTGCTTTGCGCCGTCTCTTCATACACAGTACCAGATAGTCCATCAGTTCTTGAGGAAAGAGTGCCCATTCCTCAATCAGCATCTGATTCAGTTGTTGGGTGTTCCCCGGAATATGTAATCGTGCCGCAAGGCGTCTTCTCAAAGCATCCCACACATGCTCTATGAGATTTAAATCAGGAGGGAATTCTGGCCAATCCATTCGAGTGATATCTTCACTTTCTAGTAGCTGCTGAACATCAGCAGTCCAGTGTGGCCGTGCATTGTCAGCCATAAAAATGAAGTCTGGTCCAACAGCACCTCGGAACAGACACACATGGGGAAGGATCATCTTCTTACAATAACGATCTCCGGTTACAGAATGTCTGTCGAAAACGAGGAGCTCAGTCCGCCCGTTCGGCATAATGCCTCCTCAGACGACAACTCTAGGACCACCGTAACGGTCTCTTCCCGTGATGTTACTGGGATGAAACCGTGTCCCGACCTTTCTCCAAATCAACTGGCGTTGAGAATCACTTGTGGCACTAAAACGACTGTCGTCCGTAAAGAGGACACGACTCTATTGATGAGATGTCCAGTTTTTGTGCTCCTTACACCACTCTAAACTGTGCCGCCAACGGCCAACTTTAAAGGGATGCAGCGTTCAAGACGGCGGGCAAATAGACCACCTTTGTGAAAGCGTCTGGTCACTGTAAATCGTGACACTTGCTTCCAGTTGCTGAGCAACGACACTTGCTGACTGGTATCGGATTCTTTTCTCCTACAGGACGATATATCGGTTATCCTCTGCAGTTGTTTCTCTAGGGCGGCCACTACCAGCCTTTCTACCTATGATTTGAAAGGCTTTCCAAGCGAGCGAAGCGATACTTTTGTTGATTCCGAACTCTTCAGCTACACTGGTCAAACTACGCCCCTCCTCCAGCTTTCCGATCATTCTTTTACGTGTGAAGTCGTCCAGGTGATTTCTTCTAGCCACATTTCACAAAAGAACTCACTTGCACTTACAGCTAATGTATTTAATTGTGCCTTTATTCTTCCTTTCTTTGTAATCTTGAGCTGCGCGTTCCGACCGCACGCATTTTGGGTACACTCATTTCGTCCATGCCATTTGCATACGCATCACCTTTCTATTGAACTGCTTGTTCATTGTACTGATCGCAATAACCCCTTTTCTGAAATTTCATGGCTATCTGTTTAAAATTTACATTGTTGCTTAAGTTTTGCACACTAGTGTAAATTCATATCTCATAATGCTAAATTTAGTCAAAAATGATATTGATAATTTCAGATTTATTTATTATTATTAATTTTTACAGATAATTTTGCACTGTGTGCAACTTAATCTTTTGAAAAGGAATTTTAAATGTTAGCATTAAACTTTCTCAACTGTTTTCGGGCTGTCATAGCCTAATTCTAAGGTTTCAGGGTTTATAAAGTTCAAAACACGAAAGATTTTGCTTGAATATGAAAACCGGTGCGCCGTAAATCTGACATCGAGACTGGTATATTTTTTCACTAATAAGTTACTAAAGCTTGGGAAAAGTGACTAGAGTAGGTATCGTTCCCATCATCTCACCGCTGTTCAAAATTGTATAGTATAAATATACAAAATATTCTTTGTATTGCTTCAAAATGAGATGCCGATATTCCTTTTTTACCATTGCCATTTGATTACATCTTTCTAGAGTTTCTTTTATCTGCATTCTATGGAGCATATAAAGGCCTTTATAACTGGTATAATACTAATAAATTTGTACTATCTGAAAGGGTTAACTAGTTTCGATATATTAACTAAATGATATATGGATAAGTAGAACTAATTAATATTATTATAAGGATTTTAAACTAAAATCCTATTATATTTACTTTTAGAATTAGACACAGAAATCACGACACGACAGGTCAATTTAATTTTGGAATCCTTAATGGGAAACTCCATTTTATGTAAACTGCATGATGACTATAGTAAATTTCTTTTAAAAGAAGTATAACTAAAAAATTACTGAGTTTCCAAAATGCGAAAATTATTTACTATTCCAAATTGCAGAAAAGGTAAAATTTATTTTCGATGAAAGTATTAAGAATACCGATAAAGAATAGAGTATAATTAGATTGTTATCTGTAATTAATTAATCGTATGTATTTATGATATTAATTTTTTTCTAATTTCTGGAAATATGATTGCTTTTTTAATATAAATAAAAGTTACTGTGACAACTTGTGTACGTATGTTCCATATTTCCTTTTCAACAAATTGACCAATTTAAGCAAATTTTTCACACTTGTTACATAAGAAAGGAGAAAAATGGCATCAACTTTTCAAAGTGCAAAAATTAATTCAATTAATAGAAATCAACAAAATTTTTGCCTTTTTTACACTTTGGGATATTTTATGCGGTTTTTTTTTTTCATTTCTTTTATTTTAATACCCTTTTGACATTTATATTAGTTTTAAAGTAGTGATTTAACGATGTTTAACACTAAGATTAAATTAATTGCTGAAATTAAAGCGATCTTTCTTACATTTCAATTTTTCTGAAAAAAATTTATTGCACTAATGTAGCAAATATGGAAATTTAAGAGAGAATTAACTATCGGCGATTTTTAAAATCGTCTGGTTTTATAGATATTTTAGTTTAAATATAATATATATAATTAATAAAAGGGAAAAAAACAAATTTTTTCAGACAATGAAAGGATTTTGTACATTATACTTTTTGTATAAAAATAATTTTACATTAAGAACACTATATATGAAAAGATCCTAATCCAGAATAACAGCAGGTATATCAACTAGTATCTTATAGAAAAATTACTAGTTTAATTACTTGTAGTTTTTATAGTTAGTCTTAATTAAAAATTAATTGTATTTTAAAAGTTTCCTAAAATTAAATATCATTGAAATAAGATATAAACCTAAACGATTGGCGATATGCGTTTCAAGACTTTATTTTAGTTCTTTAAATACACATCAGATGGCAGCACGACATCTTACAAGGAAGGTAAATGCAGCTTTCGGTGTGGATGTTACACATGCGCGGGTTAAAATGCGGTTGTTGCAAATACTTTTCGGATTGAGAAAACTTAAGAATGTATCGAAGAAATTCCTGCCTAAGTTTATGTCAACTAAAATAATAAAAGGAACCATATTTTTTCTAGGATTTGATTAAAATGTAGTAATTTTTTTTTTTTATTTAAGCTATTATTATTTAAATAATGATTCAGTCTTTTTTTCTATTTTTTTTAACTTCATTTGGTTACAAAATTTTATGAAAACAGCTGTGAAAAATTTATGCACTTGAAAAGTAGGGATTAGGGGTAAAAATATAAAATGCATTGATACAAATAAATGATGCAATTTTTCCACTTTAAACTTCTGCCAATGCCATAAATACATTTATGACATTGGCAGATATTGATGAGAAATGATTAATGAATGATTACAGATTGATGATGATTCAAACGATAAAAATTTTCACAGCCAAGTTTCTACTTTCTTCTATAGTACTACCACCGCGCCATGTCACGTATCCATTTCCCAGAGTGTAGGTCGATTCTGTTCAGTTTTGGATGGAATATTTCTTGTGTACAAAGTATATAAAGAGAAAATATTATAATCGTAAGGAAAAAAAATGATCTTGAGATTTTGAAAAATCTTCACATTCTATACCTCCAGGAGACCAAAAGGCATATTTGTAGATTTATATTTATCTGCGAGCACACAGGGAGTACAAAGATGCCTTGAGGTATAAGAATGAAATTTAGTGAATTGTCCTTCTCAAGAAATTTGTAAATTTCTACCCTGCTTTGAAGAAGCCCCTCCAAATGGAAATCTGTTTGTCCGCATGGATGTAAATTCGGTAATCAAAGAATACGAAGAGCTAGGTAGATGAAATTTGGTGCATGATATTATCATTCGAATTATAGATGCGCATATAATTTTGGACACTATGTTGTGGATGAATTTGTAGATATATACTAAAATATACTCACCATTTGTCGAAAGAAAAATCTTTAAAATGCAGAAATCAGGAGAAAAAAAAGAAAAAAGAGTGGCACTTCTGTTTCCTGGCTTTATCTTGACTTTCAAAAGATTTTCCGCCTCACTTCTTAACCCAAGAGATAAATTCAAGGGAAACAGATTCTTATTAGAAGAAACCTAAAGTCGTTGCTACATTGTTTAAGTAAGCAAGAAAACCTAAGAAATAATACTCCAACTGATTCGTAAGATGATTTTAAGGATATGATTTTGAGTAGTTGTGTTTTTAAATCGAATAAATTTTATATGAAGAATTTAATAAGTATCACATATTTTGTATAAACGTTCGGTAAAAAATTGTGTGATTGATCCTTCGTGGAATTTTCAAAGCGAATATATCTTAACATAGATATTTAATAGGCGGACGTTAAAATAAATAAAATCATGTAAGTTTTTATTGCTTATTTTTAATTAATAAAATGACAAGATGTGCAAATTTATTTTAAAAAAATGTGCACAATTCTATTTTACTGGTTGCGACCTGGTGAAAAATTAAATGCAATCTCTACAGAAGGCAAATCTGTATATCTGTCTGGCTGTTAGCGCTTTACATAACAAATCAATGGATTTTGAGCTACCAAAACTGCCGTAAACATATTTTGGTGAATGGGTATGTACGGCACCGAACGACGTTTATTTTTTATTTATTTATTTATTTTTTTGAGATTTGACGACCGACTAATTCGTTGAGAAAATTGTTTATGTTTTTATTTCTAATAAATTTCTTGTACAAAATTTGATGTTTATGATTTTCTCAAAAAATTATTTTTTAAATATCAAATTGTGAAAAATATGTATACTTCTATGATTGCAATGCTATTTTAAAAGTCTTACATGTATTCTATTTATTATGCAAATGAACCTTCCTAATAGAGATGAGTCCCATGTCATCATAATGTCGTCAAAAACTTAAATGTCTGGTTATCTTTTTCAAACTGGATGTTGTTTTTTTGCGCTTAATAATTTCTTTTTCTACTTTTTCGTGTTAACTGTCATGCCAAAAAAATATCTTTCTTTTTTTTCCCCCAGTTTTCCACAGTGGACGGAAATCATGCAATAAAATATTGATGAAACATTGGTGCAATAAATCATGCAATAAAATATTGATTAATATTGGGAAAAACGGTTTGAATTTCATGGTAACAATGAAGTATATTGTTGAAAATTATGCATTATTTTTTTCGCAAATTGCTCGAATTCTTGAAACTTTTCGTGAAAAAGTAACTGGTAGTATTAAAAAAAGTTTTCATTAATAGTATTTTCGAGAATTTTAATTGAAAAACGACAGAATCTAGCCAAATTTTTAATTAATTAAAATATAAATATCTCAGATATGCATTTCCCACCATCACACACACACACACACACACACACACACACACACACACACACACACACACACACTTTATTCTTTGTACAGATTAACATGTTTAATTCACTTAAATTGTGTAGCGCTGATGTAATTTTGTAATAGACTGAGCATTTTGCATAAGAAGTGTAATGATAAAATTACAGCATATCATAATGCAACTTGCAATTATTTTTGTAAACGACACAGATAGTCACGTTTTTCATAGATTCTGATATTATGTTACTTATAAGATATTATGAGATACAAATACACAACTGATATTTCAATTTGATTTGAAAATTTCTTTATTGAGAGAAGAATAACAGATTAAATCCGTGCAATATTCCAGACCAGGCACTTTGTTTCTAAAAATGGCTTGTCAAATATAAATAATCAAAGAAAATTATGAAAGAGAAAAGGTTACATATTTGAATACATCTCTATTGTGAATTAAAAACGGTAGATTAAATCATTTCAAAACAGTCTTTGTAAAATCATCAGATAAAAAAATCTAATTCTTTTAAAAGTAATGAGTGGGAAATTTCACATCATATTCTTAAATATCATCTAAAAATTACAAATAAAATTGATGAAAATAAAGGAATACTTAATCATCGAAAATGTTTTATTTTCTCTGGCATCATCAAGATTTTTAAACTTTCAAAAGTTTTAAAGTTATATTTTAATTTGATAATAAATCATCTGCCTTTATTACCAGTCTAGCACAATTTATTTATTTAAGATTTTATTTTATATTCAGAGCTCAATTTCAAAGTAGGCCCTAAAAGACAAATATGTATATATTTAAATACGTGATGCATATTATATGATTAAGTGATATTAAAAATATCTTTTGATGGGATTTTAATGACATATTTGTCGCAGTTTAAACAATCATATAAAAAAAAGTAGAAATTACTTTCTGGTCAGAAACTAAAATATTTTTATTACTAAGTGACAACTGATGCATATATTTCTGAGAATCTGCAGAATTTTTGAACGATTTGTTTTCAATTAAATCATGCATAACAGTTTGGATTCTTCAGAAATGTATCAAATGCATCTTAATTTCCAACAGTTTTAGAAATTCTTAGAGCTGAAAAGCTGTTTTTATTTTTGTTACTACTTCATAACTCCTACCGTTGTTTATAAATATGAAAAATAGAAGGCATCAAAATAAATAATCAAAATTCGTTTTGCTTTCCGAAACAGTTTTCTTTCTTTTTTTTTAAATCTCTCTCTCTCTCTTTTTGTACGGATTGAAAGAATGTTGTAAGCTTTAAAAAATTCGGTCTCGCAATTTTTAAGTTTCAATATGCATTAGACATCTTTGAATCAGATAAAAAAAATTTTGATATTATGTCTGTATGTCTGTTTATTCAAATACTAGATTGGAAATGTAACAAGTAAATGCAAGGGATTTATTAATTGGTCTTGACTCCTAATTTATAGTTCTGTATGACATTTGATTTAAATTCACTAATCGGATTAGGGGTGTATAATTTGCAGCCTATAGGCCGCATGCAGTCCTCAACGAATATTTCTGGGATCCAACAAAAGTAATAACATGCAATAAAATATTTTTAAAAAAATTCTTAGCTTAATTTTAAACACTCCATCTCAACAAGTAATAAACACAGATATGTGTGTGTTGTGTATATGTGTTTTGGTGCTCTATTGGTCAAACCGTTTGATCTATAGATAAGAAATTTATCCCATATATATCTAAAAGCGGGTATGTGCATATCGTAGCAATATACTTAGGAATTTTCATTATAATTTCAATTAACTAAAATTTATAAGAGTTTTTAGTATTTATCAAAAAAATATCACAGAACAACAATAAATTTTAGGTCATTTAAAACTTTTTAAAAAAGTTTACTTTTTAATAATTAAAATTCAATAGTTGTGCAAACTTTTCCTAAATTTTAGCAATTTCTTAAAAATATTTTTTTTTCCTGTTCCTAGCGACAGATTACATTATTTCCCTGAAATTCACATAGTTTTCATTGTTTCATAAAATATTTAATTGTGTGATTTTTTTTCCATCGTTGAAAACCGAAGAAGAAGGATTTAATTTAATATCTGTGTAATTTACAAGACAAAAAAAAAGCAGAGTAACAATATCGTGAAATTTAGAAGATAGATGAGATGCATGTTTACTTTTTTAATAGCACTATGATGCCACGGGACTAGTTTCCATTAAAAATATGCTCAATGAACAGAACAGACGAAAAACAATTAAAATAAAATGTTTTACTATCTAACAATTTGAAGAATTCCTGGACGTAAAGTTATATCTAAACTATTTAACTGAAATTAAATATAACCAGTATTTCCAGCGAACCAGTTGGTTGCCGAAAGCGAATAATTATATACAATTCTTATTTTTTTGAAAATTAGCATTTGAAATTAATTTTTTTGTTTGGAAGAACTTATTGATGCCAACAATTTTCAATTCTAAAATGACATTCACCTTGGATCAGTTTTAAAATTACTCTCTGCCAACAGGAAAGTAAAAGGATATATCAAGTACCAGGGGGAAGGGGGGGCGTAAATTGAAACACTAACCAAAAAGCTTTTTTGGTAGCCTACGTAAATTGTTCTTGTTTACTTTGTCTTAAATGATATTTGAATTTAGCACTCTTGGCGATGAAGTACTATTCCGTTGAAAATAGCCAAATATGGGGTTATTTTAATGTTGCAAAATATATTATTTGATAAAGAATTAAGTCTATTAAACAATGTTTATTTCTATTCTGATAAAAATTCCTTTACAGACACTGAAAATGACTGAAAAATGATTGTAACGAAAAGTCCAGATTAGAATTATCTCTCGAATTATTTGATCTGAATCCCACGGACAACTTGTGAACTTAATGTTTTACTTTATAAGTTTTACACTTTTAAACTCTCGTTTACATTAATGGTCTTTTAACATGCATTTTTCTACAATGTTCAAATGATGTATTATATACATTTTTAATCAATTTATATATTTTCTTGCTCAAAGCTACTTAAGTCCACACAAAAAAGAAACTTTCTATTTTAGCTATTATAATTATTAATTTGTTTCTTGGCATTTTGTCTTCTGTTAGGAGAAAACATGAAATATAATCATTTATTCGTAAAATTGTCATAGACAGAATTTTCATACACTTTTAAATTATTACATCATAGAAAAAAAATCCAGTAAACAAACATAAATTATTCTATATTTTTTAGAATATTATGAAAACTTTTTTCAACAAAAACATTTTTAATTTCATCATTTCATTCCGTGGATGTACTTGTAATCTTGTACTTGTATCTTCATATTTAAGACTCCCGCCACACTACAAGCTTGGATGTTGATCCTGACAAGAATCTCTAAAATTATGGACGTAAAACAGGGCATTATTTCTCTCTCATTTCTTCGAATCTTCGGATAAGGGGTCCGCTTATTTAACACAAGGTCCAGAATCACTTGATTACTCTATCGGGTCCTTTAGAACTAATCACTTATCACGTGATTTACAACAGAGACAATTGAGACGTAAAAGATACCAAGTTTTCGGCTTCTTTAACATCGGGTAGCAAAGTACGATTTAGTGGGTCCATATTTTCTGAGATTTTGGATCTTTTCTTTCTTTTGGGGCTGTTATGCGGGGCCCCCTGTAGGTTCCCACGTCCCCCTGTCTAGTCACGCATCGGCGATCTAGAGCTATGAGCAGGTGAAATGCCCCCTACGCACGTACACCCCCTAAGGCGTGCTTCACACACCTGCCTCCCCCTTGTACAGGTTGAAGGGAGGACACGGGGATAAAAAAAAAGAATGAAAAAGTGAAACAACCTCTAATTTTTTTCTTTCAACTTCCAACTTAATACACCGTTTCTGAGGTTTTTTTAAGGGACTTTATTGGAAAGACAGGAAACTGAATTCCCTTATTGAAATAATCATTGATTTGAATTTTGAAATATCTGCCATGATCATTAACTTGCAGATATTTCAAAACTTATTAACTAATTGTGAATTATTCACATTTTTTTCAAATGTTTCTCTTGATTTCAATGATTTTGTATAAAATAATACAGACTGGTGGCTTTAAAAGAATTCACGACTGACTCGGAATAAAATTCAATAAAATTGAATTTCTTTCTTTAATTATTATTTAAATAGTAATTTCATTCATTAAAAAAATTTGGATAAATTTAATAAAAAAAATTTTTGAATATGCATTTTTATTATTTTACTAAGAAATAGAATTTTTTTCAATTTTAAATATTTCTCTTTAGTCTGTGATTTAGAAATCTTTTTTTAATATAAATATTACGACATTTTGACATACGTTTTTTAATTTGACTAGAAGATGGTTCCACTTGTATGAATTTAAAATTTAATTAAATTAATTGATTATCCCATAAACGAACTCTGAAAATTTTAAAATAATGTGTTGTCATCAAAAAAATATAGACGTGCAAAATTTCTTAATTTTTACGTTTTACGACGTAAGTGAAAAATCGAAATTATTATTCTATTTTTACAAACGTGAAATAAGTCAATTCAGGCATTAATTTATGTCATTACACCAAAATCAAATTTTCCCATTAATTTTCACCCTAGATTTATTTTAAGATCCATCATTATCTTATAGTTAAATATATATTCATATTCTTCTATGCAAATTTAGGAAATTTTGATTTATAGTAAGCTACATAACCTTTATTTAAGTTTTTTTTTTTTTGTTGAACATTATGGCATATGCATAGAGAAGCAATACCCCGACCCGAAACTTCGGCGGCCCCATCTATCATGAAGGAACAACTTGATGATGCAAACAACAAAGGGCCCTTTAGAGAGAACTCATATTGGTCTTTTTACATTAAGAGAGTACTGAAGACAAAAAGTTCTTAATAGAAAATTTAATGACTGGAATTTTTAAGAGTGCTTCGACGTAAAGAGAAATCCAGTTTCTTGGCCATCTGAGTATATGTTCTATCCATAGAAATTTCTATTGATCTTGTGAAATATGATATTATATATATATATATATTTATGTTCCCACAATATGTAGGAAACTTCATTGATTAGATCAAATATATCCATATTAAAATTTTGTACACATCAGAAATTGTTAATTGCAAGCTGCGTCGGTGGTGAGTGTGACGTAATCAAGATACGATGTCATTCATCCAGGTAATTAAAACTCCATATTTGCTGTAACATTCTTTCCCTTTGTCTACTAACCAGAATGCGTATAGCTTGAAGATTTTTGATATTGTTAGGTTTCTAATGTAACAAAAAAATTTTTTGTGTGTGTTAATCTGACCTTGAGACTAGAATCCAATCATCCGTTACCTCAAATACCATAACATGATGATGCCAAACCACAACAAAATAAAGCATCTATCTGGTTGTAGTTTACAGATATCATGCCCATTTATAATCAAATAGATATACTGACAAATAGTCAGTGGCATATTTGAACCAAAATTTGAAACGCATCAGCAATCCCAGGGCAAAATAATATGCTAAATTTTATCGACCCAATTCATCATGTCTTTGAGGTACTATATTCACATACATATGGAGAGGCGGGCAAACACTGAAGAATGTTATGGAAATTTTTCAGAATTCTAAAATTTTTTATAATGACTACAAATTAATTTCAGTTTACTTGATAAATGTAAAAATTCCTCTAGGCAAGCTGGAAGGCAAAGGTAGATTCCTTTTCATCTAAGATAGGTTTTGTAAATCACTTTTGAGCCTCTAACTTCTAAGATATTGCAGTTATCGAAAAATCTTCAATACAAAAATTTTTCGTCTTAATGACGCACTAGTTTGATTTATTTTTCTGTCTGCCAGCGTCCTGGTATAGGGGTAGCGCGTCTTCCCCGTGATCTGAGCGTCCTGGGTTCGAGTCCCGGTTCAGGCTTGGTTATTCTTCATCTGTTCTATCTGTCAGATGTGTGAATATGCTCCTCTGTAAAAAGGGGTTGTGCAAGCGAATGGGATGCACGAGTAGCTAAGACGTACTTTTGGCCCTAGTTGGCGCTACTAAAACAAGAGACGCTCCCTTGGCTTAAAATTGTTGCCTTCTTCATCGAGCTTGTCCATGGCAAGTGCCATTAGAAACAACAACATTTTTTCTGTCTTTAATATTAAGGAAGTTATAGAGATACGAAAATTTCAACTCCTCCCTCCTCTACCATTTCCGCCCTCTTTGAGCTAGATGGTCCATTTACGAACTCATCCGAAGTTTTTAAATTCCTAACGATATATTCCAAGTTGGTCAAAATCCAGACAAAATTACTCTAATTATCGTGTTCACAGGATAACATGGGGAAAGCTTTAGTGCTAATAATTATATTTTTCGAAACTAAACGAATTCATTCGCGAAATGAAAATTATTGAACAGGTTGTTTGTTTATGCGAAAAGTACAGACATAAAAATCAGTATTTTTCCTTAACCACAAAATTAATAATTTATTCCTTTTTCATGCTTTACTCGTTTCTTATCTGAACAGAACTTTTAAGATAGATAATTTCCCTTCTCTATCTGGTGTGCGTGAATTCTGAAATTTTTTACTGATCTTCATGCCTGATCGCAAAAAAAGATTTTTAGAAGAAGAAAAAGGTTGGAAGTCCGCCATTAAACACTGCTTTTATTATTTATTTGAAACAAATAAATTAGAAGAAGAATTGAAAAAATTCGGGAAAGTTTGGAGAGACTATTATTTCAATTTTGGTCAAAGTTTTTAAAGATTTTTGAATAATTAAATGAAAAAAAATGTCCTATGTCTTAAATTTATTTAAAAAGTTTTAATGCCCGTAACATTGAATATGAAAGCTCATTTTTATATTCAATCATTATGTAAATTCAATGCAAATATGTATATAACATTTTTTATTCGAATAAAGTATAATGCTAATTTTTCAATAAATAGTAGTAATAGTAATTTATCATTAAATATACAAATGAAGGCAAATAGAAAATTTTGTATGCTTTGAAAATGACAGTGAATGATAAAATCAAAATTATTCTCTGTTCGATAATTAAGCATACATTTTAAGACATTTAAGGGAAGACCATAAAGTAAATTAGAAACTAAATAACCTTATTTGCATCTTGCAGTAATTGTTTGATAATAATAATAAGCAAACATTTGAATTCGATAAAATCAAAAATTTTACAAAATAAATAGAAAATACAAAATAAAATGTTTTATTTTGTATACAATAAAATAACACTTGCAGTAGTTTCGAAATGGACGATTTTGTTGAAAGCTGTGCTGTATTACAAAGAAAGAAATATAAATCAAAGCAATTAAATAAAATTTCTTTAAGTTTCTTCATAAAATGATGATAAAAATTCACCGTTAGAAACAATTATCAGTAAATTTATTATATTTATAGATACCATCGTTTAAATTACTCGACTTGACAAATTTTTTCCCCCATTATTTATTATTGCATATCATAAAATTATTTCGCAATCTATGTCACATTTTTGGACAATAGGAGTACTATATTTTAAGGTATATAACTACGTCCGTGATGAATTTTTTGAAAAACACTCGAAAATAGTTATATTTTTCAATAATAGCATAAACAAATTGAAAAAATATCTCTGAAACCTAAATATACCAGTTAAATGATTAAAAAAAACTTTTAGAAATAGGGGAAAAAAATGACTTTTTTTCCTAAAAAAAAGGTATGAAGCAAATGGTCTAAGTCAAATAGTTTTATATAAAAAAAGGTATGAAGAGGTATGAAGCAAAAATCTTCTAGTTTTGAAGTTTATCAAATGATTTTCTTAAAATTTTGCAGATAGCTTAATGAATATATTATCTAGTCCCTGAACTAAAACATAAGCTGTATTTCTTTCCATCATTTAAATATTGGGACTCGACTGATAAACAATAAGAAATTTTCAATTTTTTTTTCAAATTGTGAAGCACTAAAAAAACCATAAAATATTTCTAAAACCACTGAATTACTTATTCTTTAGTTCAGAAAATATTGATACATAGATCACTAGAAAATATTGAGAAATCATTATATCAAATTAAAATTTAAAATATGCATTAGATTTTAATTTATGAGATTTTTAGTAAAAAAAAAATCTATGAAAGATTAGAATCTAAGAAAATAGCATCTAAAGTTGTAAAGTAGCACTAAAAAGTACGAAAATGAAAATATAAAAATCAAAGTAACTTCCCAAAAAATAGAATCAGAAACAAAATTCTAATAATTTTATAAAAAAAATTGTTAAAATATTAAGAATATTAAATTTAAAAAAAAATTCACAATTCCGCATAAAACTCGACTATTCAACTTAGTTACCTAGGTAATTTAATATTACCGACAGATTTAACTATCAAAATAATTTTATTAAGAAAGTACTACCATTTTCAGTTCATATAAATTTCTGCTATATAGTTATAGATTATGGTTATAGTATAGATTACAATATGGAAAAATACCATTTGTATTTGAACAATTCTAAATAATCATTATTTAAAACAGAGCTGTTTTCAGAAAAAAATAAAAAAATACTTTTGACTCCCAAAATAAAGATAATCAATTCATAACATGGAACAATTCATTTCTGTGATATTCATCCACCGATTTCTGTATCGGAATATTCCCAAACTTGTCAATCGCGGATTATTGTTTGCTTCAATCGATTTGGGGCGTGTACAAGGAAGAAAGAAAAAGGAAGAGGGGGATGGGGAGACACCGGGGGGAGAGGCATACATCTGCTTCGAAATTATTGATGCATAGAGGAATGAACTTTCTCCTCCTCATTGTTTTAGAACGAAAGGCTTCAACAACAATAAACAACAGTCTCATCTTCGAGATGCAAGGGGAAAAAAAAAATCCATCCCATGCTCAATTAAAAACAAAGAAAAGATTAATTCCAATGGAAAGCGTGACCCGGGAGGGGTCGTCACGTGAGCGTCGCGTGAGTGCGGTGTGTCCCCCGGTGCGTAACGTGGGGATGCGTGACAAGGGAACTCCAGTTCTCGAGCAGGCAGCTGCTTCTTCATGACTCCTGGAAGGAAGGTGGCTTCCGATAGTATAGCATCCTCATGATGGGGAGATTTAGGGATGAGACTGAAAAGGGGACCATCTACTCAATGAGAATAAATTTTGATAAAATGATTTTTGAAAAAGTGACCAAAATTCTCAGATCAGGAGGAAGAGTGCCGATTTTTGAGTCTTTTATCATAAATTGAAAAAGTATTTCACATTTCCCAGTTTATCCCGTTTCTGATTCTTCAATAAATAGCTGATATAAAAAAATAACTAAATTTAATTTTGAAAAGACTTTTGAAGACTCACTGGGGTAACTATAGGTTGGCAGAACTGGTAAAATGTCGAGATTCAACAGGGATATCGATATTCAAGTTTCTCCTCTTTTTTATCAACAAACAAATCCCTGATAATAATAGAGTCGTAGGACTGACAAAATGTAGAGAGTCAACAGTAATTTGAATGTTCCAATTTTCCCGTTTCTTACAAATCAAGAAATGATCGGTAATTACAGATTAGATGTCCAGGATTAATGGTAATCTGAGTGTTCTGATTTTAACAGTTTCTTATTAATTAATAAATAGCTCACAATAATAAAACTGCAGAGATGGGAAAATGTTAGGGGCAATGGTCATAGTTTTTATATAATATTTAAAAGAGATCCGAACTTCTGGTCCGAAGATAACATGGAACTGTTTAATTAGCGACTCGTCCATTTAAAAAATATTTGTAAAAATTTGCACTTAATTGTAGCAACCAAAGATTCACACACACACACACACGCACGCACGCACGCACACACACACACACGCACACACACACACACACACACACACACACACACACACACACACACACACACACACACACACACACACACACACACACACACACACACACACTTGCATTAAATATTATTGCAACGCTGTTGTGCGTAAATTAGTTATTTAAACAATGAGAAATACTGCAGTAAAAGGCATTTAAAAAGCTTTGAAATGAGAGAAAGATTTTGCACAGAAATAAAATTGATAAGATTGAAAAGCTTATGTTTTTTTTAAAAAATTTTTTTATTTTAAAGTCAGGTAAAAATGGCGCATGTGCAATTATATGATTCGAAGTTGTAGAGAAGCTTTTATTCAATCTTAATTAACAAAATTAAAATAAAAAAATAATAGACTGTTATATATATATATATATATATATATATTCTTAGTTATTTGATTTTGTTGAATACCATCCAAGTACCAAGAGGTTGGCAAAGCATAGAAAAATCTGGATTTTGCATCAATATATCATCATCAACCAATACTCCCTATAAAATATGAAATAACATTGAAAAGTCTTTTATATCTTATTTTACTGAAGAGTCGGACATTTTTTAACGCTTATATTATTATAAGTATCGTTAGATTTTTCCATTTTCTCAATTATAAATGATATACATGTTCAGTCAATTCAGGCAAAGCCCCTTTCACGATAGCTTTCCTTATTTAATTTTATATGCTTTGTAGTTTCAAAAGACTCTACAGGAAGATAAACGGATATTTCATACAACAACGAAGTTAAAATAATTCATATAAGCCTCAAACATAATTAGTTTTTAAACTTGTTATTAAAGTTTTTAAAATCCAATGTTAATGATACATAAAATACGATTTCACATTATTTTTCAAGTAGGTTTGCGAACGAAATTACAAAAATGCAAACTGAATTTGAAATTAAATGAAAAGATATTAAGTACCAAAACTTTTTTCGACATTTTTTTCCTTGACATTTAAAAAATATTTGAAATAACTAAAAAAAAAAAATTTTTTTACAAAAATATAGACTTTATGCCTCATAATGAGAGAATCAAAGCATAGGTATCGGAGATCTATTATTTAGATATAAAAATCATTCAATTAGCTTTCCTTGAACTTAAAAATTGGATATGAATCAAAGAAATGAAATCAGAATTTAAAAATTTAAATAAATATTAAGACTTGGATCAACATATTATTCACAACAGTTTGTGAATAGCCCCCGTACTCCAAAACTCTGCGTTTAATTAAGCCGAAGCAGACAGAGAAAAGGATGATCCGCAATCAAACTTCTCAGCTCCACTTTACACACATCCCTCGACGGGAGGAAGGTTTGTTGTTGTTGCTGCACACACCCGAGTCACTTAAGCAGGTGACTTTCGGTCACAGTGCGTGACCGGTAACAACTTGTTGATACGGCGCCGGTCACACATCGACGCTCACAATATGCCGCAACGCGCGCTCCTGTGTTTTCGTCCATTTATTTACTTTTTTTTTTTTATCTTTTGGTATTTTTATTGGTGAAAGCACGCACTGCGATTGGGTTTGCGCGTTGATTTTTGTAAAATCCAGATGCCTAGGCAAAACCAGATGTCGATAGAATGAAATGGAAATTAATCATTAAAAAAACACTACATAAGCGTACAATGAAAGTATGGAAAATAGGAAAGATTTAAAAGTGTTACAATCTGTAAACATAGAATATATCGGGGAAGAAAGATGCATATTAAGTATTGAATTTTTGCCATATTTTGGAAATTCAGTAATTGCAGTCATATATGATTCACAAACTAGTAGTACATGAATTATATGGCATGACATATTCTTCTGATTTTGATAAGTTTGGTTAGCTTTTTTGTTATAGTAGTGTTTAATTTTTATTAACCTTATAAATAGCAAGCTTATTCAATAGTTACAAATATTCATATCAAAAGATAATTCCAGTATATTCATATAAAATGAAGATCTTGCGGTATATCATACTGATAAAAAAAATCCATTTTATTTGGACACCTTAGTAAAGCATGGTTTCAAATATTACCAAGATAAAAAAAAAATTAACCAAAGATAGAAGGAATAGCATGGTTTGTAATGACAGTAATTCAGAAAAGCAAAATTATAGGTTTCTTGAAATTAAAACAAAAATCTTTAATATATATTAAAAATCTAGAATACAAGATGAACTCGATTTCGATAGAAAGGACATCAAGTACGGATCTGAAATAAGGATTTAATTATGCAGTATGGTTTATAAATAATCTGACTGATTTGTCTAATTTATCTTCGGAGGGTTATTTTATGATATATAATATGAAATTGAGGATCCGAATTTCGAAATTCTAATCTTTTTTACAACGAAAAATTTGTTTAAATCCCGATAACAAATTTAAAGTGAGCTAGGATGGTTCTTCAAAGTTCACCAGTTTTAAACCTGCAAATCTCCAATTTCAATTTCAAAATTCCATTGTTTCAGTGACCAAGATTCGATATTACTTACAATCTAAATCGTAATCTAAAAATTGTAACTCGTGTTTTTCCCCATTTTAAATCCTTAATGATTTGTAACAATTTTGCTAGGTTTTTAATTTAAATTAAAAAAATATTAGCCAGTAATAAGTAACCGACTTTGTAACATGCTTTTGGCTTTCTCACTGTAATTTTGATTTTCAAATGTAGGCCATTTGTTGTGAACTAAATTTCATGAATAATTAAATTCGGAAACTGTACAGCATAATAATGCAAATGCAATTACCAACAAAATTTAAAAAGTACGACGAGCGTTGTTTTCTAATTTGAATTAATTATCAAAATCAGGCATGCTGAACATGACAATAAATAACTATGATCTGTAAAGAATTTAACAAGAATTTTAAAATGACATTCGTTGTTGTTGTGTATGAAATTTAGTTGGAAATATTAGAAAATAATGCAAATTATTAATCACAGTATGTTCTGTTAATAATGATAGTTTACATAAAATTAACTACAATAATAATCTCACACAACGGTTGTTTTATGCACAAAGAGTCGTCTCCTAACTTTTGAAATCGTTCAAATCAATGTATAATGCTGAAAGTATAATGCAAAGAATTTTAACAAGAAGAATCTGTCACTTACCTTTAACGATACTTTGTTTCTGAATTATGATTCACGTCTCAGAATATGTTGATGCTATTGCACGCTCCATCTTTGAGATTGTATGGCGATGAATATTCTGTGACTACTTAGTTTCGACAGTATTCATTTCACATTCTCGTTCATTTCATATTTCATCAATATTTGCTCTGACTTTAGTAAATTTAATGTCCAGGGACAAAGCTCGTCGGTAGGCTATTAACATTTGATTTCTCAACAATAATCAAAGATCGTTTTATAAAAAAGGGTAAAAGATAATTCGTGCCTAAATACAAATTTTACGAAGTCTAGGTTATATTTGCTAGCTGCATTTTGCGTTTTTTTCTGTTAGCCAGTTTTAAAAATGTCTACATTATTTTTATATATAGAATTATTTTTCCAATGAATTTTATATTTATATGATGAAGATGCACTGAAATTATGTATTATTTTCAAGAACTAATCTATTTTATAGATTTTAAATATGGTTTTCAATAATCTTACCTCTGCTTGTTTCATGAAATTTCGAATCTTGCACGATTAGTTAAATGGATTAAAGTTTCGTTTTAAAATTGTTCTTATTTTGGAAGGACACCATCTGGAAATGGAATCACATGACTTCGCTTGTCCCTCTCACCAATTCAAAGACATTTGACCATGAAGAATGTACAGTATGCCCAGCCTGTGCATATTGTGGATTTTTGACGCAGTCGAGAAGCTGATATACAGCCAACAATTCTACTTGGATATAGAGAACGAAATTGATGTACATTTTTAGATTCGTGGCAGGTTGCTTTGTAATGATAATAATAAAGAAAATTTGAGTCTGCATGGGTGCGTTTTATAAAATCAAACTGTTTGAGTTAAAGCAGCGTAATCTGACATAAATATACTTTGGAAGGTGGAAATCTGCAACTCGGAGCGGTTTTCTTTTTTTAAAATTTTCTGAATCTGAATTGATAAACAATTAATCAGATCTTTCAGAATCTGAATAGATAAACAATTAAGCGAAAATTTGGTATATTTTATCTAATTATCTAAATTATTACTACTCATAAAGAATATTTTTCATTATTTTAAAGCTCAAGGAATTGTTATTTTTAAGATACTGATGTAATGGTGCCACTTTTCCTTGAATCTCGGAAATCTTTTAAAGATGTTTTTAATTCTTTTCATTCTTACAATGACACTCTAACCTTTCTCAAAACCATGCGATAAAATATTTTAATCGTATGATTTTCCTCTACTGTTGAAAGTAAAGAAAACAACATTCTATTTATAAGTAGCAAAATTCAAATGAGAAGTAAGAAAAGGAGATTATAGCATCGCAGAAGACAAAAGACATTCAGAAGATAGATTGTCTGAATAATTATTTTTTAATGACATTGTTATATCATGAAACTCGATTTCATTAAGAGTGTTTATGAACATAATATACAAAACAAATGTAAAATCATTAAACTGACTCGATTTTAAACCCTGTTTACTTCCTTTACTCTTTTGTTTCCTCTCCTGTCTAATTAGATGATACCGGAAATGTGGTTTCCTATTACGTGAAATAAAAATCCTGATAATAATTTATTATATCTGATTTATTTTATATATGTGTGCTTTTTTGTATCGATTTATAGCTTCTTTGGATTATTTAATTTTAGCTAAGAAGTTTAAGAAGCAATTATCCGTTTCATGTATGAAGAACAGGCATGACGGTTAAATGGTTAATGTTTGTTACAATTTAAAAATATTTTTTTCGGGGAACCATGGAAATCAAGTTCTATATAAGAAATTTAATTGAAATGAAATACAATCAATATTCCTAACAAACTTATTGCTAGCCATAGGTGAGTTTTAAATCATAACAGAAACATTCAAGTAATCTTATGGTCCGAGTATTTCTGTGCTTTCATTATTTTTTTAAAATTTTAGTTGATGAACCTTTACTGATATTATCTGGAATAAGTTTGATTGCAAAATATTACCTATTGTTTGCCAATGGATTCTAAAGTCCTCCACACTTTTGTACATGCGTTAGGAATGGGTTTAATTCGACAACATAGGGGTGAGAGGAAAGATGAAAGGAGGAGATGTTTACATTTAGCAATAAAATTAATTCCGGAAATGCGCACATCCTTCCGCGTCTCGCCCTTTAGTGAGATAAAATCGTTGAAAAGTGGTCGCCTCAGGATAGTGAAACGATCAGTAGACATTACATTTTCAACAGAATTGATATGTTACGAGACTCATCCACTTCAGGAAAGTTCATGTACAGAATAATTGGAATATATATCAAACTATAATTAAATACTTATTTACAGCCTATCACAATTTGAAACTTCAAAAATTTAATTTAAATCAAATTAAATCAATATTCATGAGAACCAGCTATGAATCATAGACAAACATTCATATATTCATTTTTCTCCCAGTCCATGCATTTTTGCACTTGCATAATATCTTTTTTTTCTTCTTTTTTTTCAAATCTGTTCATTTCTGAGTTGATGAGCCTGTACTACGACTTCTTAATCGGTGGAATGAGTCTGACCGCAAAATTAGAGCCCAATTAAACACTCAAACGCTGCAATTATCTGGTTAGGGAGTGTCGTGGCGTACAGGAAATGTCTATGTGGGCAAGGGAAGCGGGCTCGATCCAACAAGAACAAGGTCTACGACCTGCACTGATCGATCATGTGTGATTGAGCAACGAATTAAATCTAGATGTTTTAAATATTTATGCACATGGATGGGGGACAGATACCCGATCAATCAAGGTAAAGTGAATTGGAAAGTATTTAATGACTGAGCTTTCGCGTATGAAAAAGATACTTTCTTTGAAAGAGTTGATTGGCTGTTGTAAACCGATCTGTTAGAAAGTGGAAACGATGCGGCTGCATTGTCTGAAGGCGGGTAAGGCTTACGTGTGTGCTCCAATTATCTAAATACTTCTATCTGATGAACTCATTGAATCTAAAATATGATGAAGTTTATGTGATTCAAAAACCTTGAGCTACTTTCGACAAATGAAAGTATTTTATTTCCTCGAATTTCTAGGATACTTGCACAATCCATATCTTTTATGTTTATCTTTGAAGTTATGATAAAGAGAAACGAGTTTATAATTTGGAATAGTTCTTGTTGAAAGATTTGGATTAAAATTCAAAACATCCAAAATTTTGTTTTAAAGGTGACCTACAGAATATCGATCTTCTAATTGGCTGCAGCCTTCTGGTATCATATTTATGTAAAATTTATGCGTCTTTGTCTAAGGACAAGTGAAAAATATCCGTATGCTACAACAATTTGTTGTATTCTGAAATATTACATCAATTGTATTGTATTGTACTGTATTTGTATTAAAATCCGAAACATCTAATATTCTGCTTTAAAAGTGACTTACCAAATATCGATCTCCTGATTGGTTGCAGTTTTCTGTTAATATGTATATTTAAAGTATCCGTGTTATTGTCTGAGGACAAGTAAAAATATTCATATTCTTTAACTATTTGTTGTATTCTACAACATCACTTGAACTTGAGAATACATTTTAAAATTTTGATACAAAGATGACATGCCAGATTTCATTCTTCTATGTAATAATTCTTATAATTCTTATTATAAGAAGCGAACAATTTTTAAATATCATGTTTACGTTTATCATCTTGGAATGTTACATTATCTGACTGTGGATCAGATTTATTTCTATGATCTATCTATTGGTTGCCTTTTAGAACAGTTCCACTTTGCATGACTAAATGTGGATTAAAATATTCGTATGCTCCAACTATTTATTGCATTCTGGAACATTACTTCAACTTGAGAACACATTTGTATTAAAATTCGAAACATCTAAATTTCTGCTTTAAAAATGTCGTACCAAATATCGATCTCCTGATTGGTTGCAGTTTTCTGTTAACATGTTTATTTAAAGAATCTGCGTCATTATCTGAGGACAAATGAACAATATTCGTATGCTCCAACTATTTGTCGTATTCTACAACATTACTTCAACTTGAGGACACATTTTAAAATTTTGATTCAAAGATAAAATGCTAAATTTTATTCTCGTATTCTACTAATTGTAAGAAGCGAACATTTTTCATGTTCCATATGTTCTCTAGGAATGTTGTATTACCTGACTGCGTGTCAGATTTATTCCTATGATGTTTCTATCGGTTGCCTTTTGGAATAGTTCCACTTTTCGTGTACAAACTGTGGGTTGAAATTGATTTATGTGGATTGAACGGATCTCTAATTAAATTATGCTCCCCAATTTTATACCATGTAGATTGTGGCACCTATGAGTTCGTAGAAGACATAATTCCAAAAACGATTCTTTTTTCGATTCGAAGAGACCTGGAAAGTGAAGATCCTTCCAAATTTCGAAATCAACTTTTTTTCTCACAATTTTGTGATTTTTTTTTCCATACTTCGTATATAGGAAAGCAAGAACATTGCTTTACGGAGGCAGTGAAAAATCTGCTCAATAAAGATACTGCATTTGGCTCTAAGAGGCGGCCATTTATGTAATGAAAATGTTACTTTGCATGCCTTTCAACAACAAATGCGCGATGTCTTACGTTGTGCTATGATGTTTACTTGATTTTGTATCATCCACTATAAGCAAATGATATTAAAATTCACAGATGAGCATTGTGATAGCATAACAGCATTCTAGTTTGATCATCTTGAATTTTTACAATCATAAAATTTTTACTATAATATGCCTCAAAGTTATTAATGAAAAAAATAATGAAATTTTCAACAGGTTAAGATATTTAATTTTTTGTAGCTTTAATATTGTTTAATTTTATTGTATTTTTGCTAATTATTAGGTATTTTTTATTAGGGCATCACCAATATCCACGCATTAAATTCAGACCTCAGTGTTTGGCTATTATTTATATCATGTTGCTAGGTTATCGAGATATTTGGCGCGAATATAGTGCTTGGCGGCAATTGGTGACAATATTTTAACTTGGCGCAGGTGGATACATGCTAATGGAAAAGCATCAATTTTCAATCAAACATTCACTTTATTCGATTATTTCCAATAAAAAAATCGTGATGTATACTAGAATTGGAAAAAAGGGTTTTGTCAGTTGAGATTCGCTTAATACACATCAAACATGTTACTCCAATTTAATTCCGGAATCCATTACTTGGAAAGGCACAGATTTCTTTTATCAGGTAATTTAAACTCTATTATTTCGATTTAAATAAAATATTTCTTTGACTAGCCAAATCATATAGCTGTCAGGCAAACAAATTACATAGAAATTTACAAACATTTCCAAGATTATATAGCTAGTGAAAATTTATAAAAGGTGTCCCAAAATTAACGAAAGATTTTAATTTGCCACCATTCGTACAATAAAGCGTTGGCAATCCTATTAAAAACCATTTGACAGTTGATAGTTTAGCATTAGTAAAAATGGAGCGTTACACGATAGAACAACATATTTTAATTGTTGAACAATATTTCAAAAATGATGAAAATCTGTCGGCCACAGTTCGAAAATTTGAGAATTGGCCCCCTAGAATGTGTGATTTTGCACTATTGGATTTTTTTATAGGGTTATTTTGAAGCCGAAGGTCTATGTCAACAAGTCCACAAGCACGCGTGCATTGTAGGAGGAAATTCGACGCTGCAACTACGAAATTCAGCCACATTTATGCAAAATGGTCATGGAAAATTTCGACAAAAGAGGGCGTACGTGCAAACAACGCCGTGTTGTTTCATGCATAACCCTATCCTGTATACTTTGCGATTCAATAAAAATATAACAATTTAAAGGGAAAAAATTGTTTTTTAATTTAATTCAAATCTTGTGTTAACATATTGTTCTCTCGTGTAACGCTCGACTTTTACTAATCACAGACTATCAGTTGTCAAATGGTTATTTTAATAGGGTTGCCAACACTTTACTGCAGGAATGATGGCAAATTCAATTCGTGCGTTAATGTTTGGACTCCCTTTACAAAAAGTAATTTATTTTTGAATTTTATTTTTTAACTTGATTGGAAGACATTAATAATTTTTGACAATCATAAATTTAGACAAAATTATATTACTAACTAGCAGTACCCGCACAACATTGCCCGTGGCATTGCATCTGAGAGGAAAAATTAGCTTTAAATTTAAGTCTAGCCTCTACCTTAAATGACATGGGAATGTCACGTGGGATCAAAAAGATATTTAGAAACCATCAAAAATAACTACAAAACAATTTTTTATAGCACATATTCAGAAATATTTAGGGCTAAGATTTGATATACAGTCATTTGGCGCCTTGCGTGATTGGTAATTTTTCGGTGGCGCTTTTGCTACTGTTACCCTATTGCTGCCGTTCTCGCCACATTCGGCCATTTCGCTAAAATTTGGCGATGAATTATTTTTAAAATTATTTTGTATATATCAAAGCTGTTCCTAAAGCTGAAAAATGGACAGGCTATAGACATTGTTCCTATTGAAACCGAGGCATCATTTCTGTAATCCACGCATGGATCGAAATTCAGAGCACTCCTTTTCGGACCAAATACCAGGAACGTTTGTTCTTTCATTTCTTCTCCTGTGTCTTAAATTTAAATGTATTTCTCTGTCAGCAGACAGGCGAGATTCATTCTGCCTATGTAACTCAATTGCAGTGCGATTTAAAGAGAGACGGTTACTTCGCTCAGCAGAAGACGCTCCTTTGAAGAAAGTGTGGACATTCTTTCTCTGATATTCACTAACCTAACGTTTCTTTCCTCTACATTTTCACTATCGCACAACAAACGAAGCGTTTTTTCATTTAATGTGCTCTGAAAAAGGTTGAATTTCCTTCTTTTGGGAATAGTGAGATCTGAATAACTGTTTAAAATCAGACGTAAACAAAGAAATGTATCGAATATGAATACTACAGCTCTTGCTATCTGCACATGCGAAGTTTGAGATTTCCGCTCACGCGCGGATAAGTGCAAAGCACAGATACTGCTGCTTTACGCATACGCGAATTGTAGTAGGAAAATAATAAAAATCGCAATCATAAAATTCCTTTTTTTATTTTGATATGACTTCAATATACTAAAACCTTCCCTAATAAATGCCCTACAAAATGGTACAAATATCTCCAAAATTAGTTAAGCATTTCTCGAGTTTTTCGGGTTTCAGACGCTTTCAGGAGACTTCATTTTATACTATGTATATATGCGAAAAATGGGAAATATATTCCTTTCATACACATTTTAAAAGGATACGAATATTTTGCCATTCGCTCTGTAAAAGCTAATAATTTCGGTGACAGTTGGTTCTTTTTCCTAAGACAGCCTTTTACATGAAGAAAAATTTTAAAACAAAAACTTCCCAATTTTATTTAGGCTCACATATAATCCCATCATGTTTATATTTATTGTATTAGTGAAATCATTTATATATTTGTGTGCATCCGAAATGTTCAATGTTCATAAATTGCGTCTACATGTTATCCTTTATTTGGAAATCTTGTATACTAGATTTAGAATTTGTTGTTGTTACTATCTTTATACTTACGGAAATTATTATTCTTTTTCCTTACAACAAATAAGTGTACATATTATCAACATGATACATCCAAGAGGGATTATTCAAATATTCAAAACACTAGTGTTTTTCTAAACATGTAAATTTCCCACACTTTGAAACATAGTCCGAAGCAAGTTTACTCAGAAGTTAACAATAAAGCAAATGTTTGAGCACTGAACCATGAAGAAAGTTTTAAGTTAATTTGCCTGAAAATTGACTTTCGCATACTTTAGAAGAAATAAATAACGCTCAAACGAATTTTATGATACTCTCGTTGGTCATGAAACTTCGCTTTTGAAAATCGCTTTGATTTTTTTTTCGGGGGGGGGGGAGAGAAAGAAATTACTTTTCTGAAACTCAAACAAAAAACTTCGATGTAAATATTCTAAGAAAAACGCATTTAATTGGATTTTTTGTGTTTATTTACTGGACAAAATAAAACAAGATGCCACAACAAAAATAATAAACAAATGAAATGAAGTTGAAAGCTGATAAAAATTAAAAAGAAAAACGAAGAAAGCGAGGAAATTGTTTGGACAAATGAAATAAAGATGAGCTCTGTTAAAAGCTTCCAAGCAAAGTAAATCGTTTGGAAATTTTTGGGAAACATTTACTTTGTTAAAGTAATGAAACATTTTAAAATAAGTAAGAGAATAATTTGGATTCGCATTTTGAAAAAAGAAAACTCATACTAGCATTTGCAGGCAGTGAATTTTTTTTTCTTTTATTAACTACTATGATAAAAAAAAATATTAGGGACGTTGTTACAAAACGAAACGTATCGATTTCTTGGTTAATATTTCCTACAATTCCTTCAAAATAATCTGAGGCTTTTATGCGCTTCCATATCTTCCATATAGTCGAAAATTCACGATAGATAATTGTACATTGAGAAGGAGTAATATAGGTTTCAATACAGAAAATAACGCAATAATGTCATCAATTTAAAACAATAGTCATTAAGCATTATTTCTTTGATTTTACTTTGAATTCACCAACTTGACATCACCAATTTAAAACGATAATCAATAAGTATTTTTTCTTTGATTTGACCGATATGTTGATGATTAGTCTAAATGGTTGGTCTAGCAGAGCGTGGTTCATCTATAATGGATTCTCTATCTTCTTGAAATACTTTTTTACCATTCAGATACTCATATTTTTGTTAAGAAATTGTCTTTATTGGTTTTATGAACAGATATTGCATTGCATGATCTTGGCCTTTTAAGAAAATCGGCAAAATAAAATTTTTATCAAAATTAAACAAATTTATTTTCAGACGATATTATAAAACAGAGCTGCCAGATTCTTATCAAACAGTGAAAATATTTTATAAAATTTTGCAAAATGATATCTCGTGTATATATATGTGCAATATATATTACAGCTCTGCCAAGAGCTTGATAAAATTACTGGAAGGAAAAAAAATGCTTTTTTAATTTTTTTTTAAAGTTGATTCCCATTGAAAGAGGAATGCATCAAAATATTTACTGAAGATAGAGAAATTGATAATTATGAAACCAGTTTATCTTTGTTCTTCTTTTAAAAATAGATCGGATGTTCATTGTGAAAATGTCAACATTTTACTATTTTGCATGTCCGTACATAATTATGAGAAATAATATTTAAAGTTTTATATCAAATAATTTTATATAAAAATATTTTATAAATATTTATATAAAAATTTTAAAGTTTTTATATCAAAATAATTAACAATTTCGAATTTTCATGATTACTTAAAAAGAGGTATCATCAATTTATATCAGATTTTAATTATCGTTTTAAATTCTTTCCGCAATAACTTTTAGTTGTTGTTGAAAAAAAAAGAGTATAGTCTTCAAATAGAAAAATATAAATCTGAGATTTAAGGGAGAAAGGAGAGCAGAAAAGAGGGCATTTGGTCCGAAATTAAAATGAATAAAATAACAATAATATAAGGCAATAACGTTTGTTTAATTTTGATATATTATAAAGTTTGAAGTTTAAAGTTTAATTTGAATATTATAGGGTTTAAAAATTTAATTATACAAAGAATCTGAAAATTAGATGAATTGTGTATACTTCTCTCAAAATATATTAAGGTTTCCCAGTCTAGATCATACTTAGGGGAAAAATCGTGCCATTACATATTTTTATTTGAGGCGAAATAACTTGCATTGCATACAATCAATTATTTTGAAATTCAATAACGATTTTATTACTAAAAATGTCCACAATATCTTAAAAAAAATCAAGGATAGAAAATGCTGTATTCGCATTGAATATGATCGTAAATTGACGAAATCTACTGGACAAAGTTTAATAAGGGCATATAAATGATTAGGCCGAAACATACAATCAAGCTATACACGGAACGATTAAATGAGCATGAAACATAAATAATGAGTTTCATGTAATTTATTGACACAAAAACAAATTTTGATTATGTTGAGACAGTAATAATGGCAAAACTGTAATAAAAGGATATTTTCAATAAAAAAGTGACTAAGACTATCATCAACAACGATGTTTCAAGGCATTCGCATCATTAACGTAATGTGTCACATAAAGGAATTAACATATATTCCTTCCGAGAACAATTCGTTCCCACGAAGATCAGAGGGAAAAAAGACATTTCTCAATACCATTCTGTGTCAACTGTCTTCGAAAATGAAGTTATATGATTATGAACATTTGAATACTATGATTTTCTAGAGAGATTTATGCGTAAAGATTTCATTTATTTATACGAAGAACCTCAAGGAATAATCAAATAGCTCATAATGTTTACAAAAAATATTAAGCCTGTGGTCAGTTATGGTCACTCTTGGAAATCTGAAAACATTAATTCCAAAAGCAGCTTATTACCTGTGGGATTTGGGTTATAAATAATCCTAATCCAAAGTTAATGAACCTCTAAGAAATGCAAAAGTTGTGAATTGAAAGTTATATTGTAAGCTGCCACATTAAATATTCTTTGATTAATAGAATTTCCAGAGTATCGTTTAGGTAGGAAATACACATATCTTACATAGGAAATGCACACATGTGTCTTTCCTCAATAAACGCGATTTTACACACACACACACACACACAAAAACATTTTTTATTATTATTAGAAGTTAGACTGTTAGAGCCTTTTTTTTTATCTGCTCTCAAGCTGACAATGTTGGTACTTGTATTATTGCATGCGATGATAACTTATTGGTATCTTAAACTTTTGTAAGATGACTCGATATGACATTATCCGAATACGAATACATTCTGCTCACATCCAATACATACAATGTAATTGTTGTGTTAACTAATAAGTACTATTACCGAATTTGGGCATCAAAAATTACTATTTTATATATATTTCTTTTGTTAGACCAAGGTAAAAGAATATAAGAAATGATAGATAAACTGTAAAATGAATACTATAATATATCAGATTGTTTCGAATGACATGTAAACAAAGTGCATTCTTAATTTTTTTTATTTAAATGACCATTTCATATGTAAGTAAGATTAATTATATATATATATATATATATATATATAATCAGAATGTGATTCGTATCTAAATATTTTCATCAAAAAAAAATTTACAAAAAAAAAAAAAACTTATTGAGCCAAGTGTGATTTTCCAGGTACTCTATATAAATGAATGAAGGATGTGAAAAATAGAAATTGGATTTAATTAATAATAACAGTGTATTTTCAAAACGCACGGATTTAATCAGATATTTATAAAAAATGAAACCAATGATTTCAAATGCATATATTTCAATATGATTAAACTAAAATCTGTAATCTGACCATAAACAAACATAAGAAATCTTCATAATTAATATAAATAGTAGAATGGAATTAAAGGTAAAAATTAGAGTCAGTTAACAATCCAACGCGTTTTTTAAATACATAGTTTTTCATTCTATTACATTTGAAAGGGAAATAATATAAATCAGATGCAAAGATTTAAAATGGTATATACTTCATAACATAACTGAGTCGAAATCTGTAATCAAATTCTGGAAAGAAACAGTTTGACTTACTATAACCTATATAAACAATGGGGAATAAGTAATAAAGAAGAGTTTTGCTTCTTTAATTAATTCAACAGAACCAAACTACAACAATCATCAAATGTATTGTTTTATGACTCTCACTTCCCATTAGCTGGACGCATCGCATACAGAACATCAACACATATTCCAACAGGGACACAATTCGTTCTCACGAAGTTGTCTCGTCTGAGGTCAAAGAAAAACCGCTTGTCATTTAGACAACCCCATTCCATGCCCCCTCTCCTCCAAAGCGACATTCTACATAAGGTTGGGGCCACTTGAACACTGTGATCTTCTGAAAGGAGACAGTTAGTTAACAGTAGTGATTTGCCCTTGTTCTCTATTGTTCTTGATTACATAGTCCGCTCTCATTTTCAGACAAATTGTCCCAGAAGAACCTCTCTCTGGAACTGGTGACCGCAAATTATGGAGGGGTAGAAAGGTAGTCATTTTTCGATTAGTAGTTCTTTCCAGTCCCGCTGTTGCTTCTGTCCTGGCATCGGACCCGTGCTACGAAAACGGCTTTTTGCAATGCATTTTCTTGTTTTTACCGTCGTGGACAGTTATGAATAATTTTCTGATGATGGATTTTTTTTTATCTCTCATTCTATTACTGGATGGATCTGAAAAACAGTAATTTTCTGTCCAGAAAAAGGCCGGGTTTTATGTAGGTCTATAGTAGTGGAATTTGTGGAAGAAGTAGTCCATGGAAAAATGTATAATTTTCTAGTTTTGTCTTCTTTTATATTTTTGGAATGGCTCGTTTGTGTTTTTAGGTACGGCTATTTTTGTCACACCCGGGAAGAGTAGGAATATCGGCGCCGAAATAGAAGTTGTGCGTGCGACTTGAAATTATTTGAATTATAAGAGACTGAGAATGAGTCATCAATTCGAGTAACTGAATTAATGAATGGCCATTTATCTAATAAAAACTTGATTGGTCTAATATTAGTGATTGGTATTAATGAGTAGAACTGAATCTCCAATTCGAAAAGCTGGATTTGTTAATCTAATAATTTCTGTTTTGTATATATCCATCCATTTGTTGTATTTAAGAGTGATAATATTCCTTATAAGAATTCAATTCGTTTCGTATAATTGATTTGTATTGATATTGATTGACAGTAATGAGAGAAACTGGGTAGAAAGTTAGAATTGTTGAATTTATGAATTCGAACAAATTTTATTGATCTGGTATTAATGACTAGCAGTGATTGATCTTATGGTAGATGAATACGTTGAAAAGTCGAATTGTTGTGCAACTATGATTTTTTTAAAAATTTAATACTCTTAATGTTTGAACAGGTTTTTTTTTTATAAAACAGTTAGAATTTTGTTACAAAGTCTGTTTTTTGGGAAGTTATACTGCTTTTTATATTTACATTTATATCCGTTTTAAGGCTGTTTTGCATCTTTAGATACTATTTTCTCAAATATAAAATCGATTGAAACAAACAATACTCTGCGATTGACAAGTTCGGGAAACTTCCTATACAGAGATTGGTGGATGAATATCATTGAAATGAATTGTTCAATGCTATGAATTGATGATCTTCATTTTGGATGTCGAAAATATTTTCTATCTTTATTGAAAAAAGCTTTATTTGAAATTATACGTATTTAAATTTATTGAAATGGAATTTTTCTATATTGTAAAATTTTCTATAATTATATTATAAAAAAGTATTTGAACAGGAAATGCTATAGGAGTTTTGTTAATAAGTTTCTTTTGATATTAAATCTGTCGTTAGTATTAAATTAATTAGGTGACTACATTAAAAAAGTCATTTTTTTAAAAAATATTCTAAATATTTGAACAGGATTTTTTATAAAACCATTAGAATTTTTTTTCAATTTTTTTGGACAGTTGCACTAATTTTTATAATTGCATTTTTATGCCTTTCAATGCTATTTTACATCTTTAGATGCTATTTTCTCAATTAAAATCTTTGATAGAGTTTTCTTACGAAAATACTTATAAATTAAACTCTAATACATATTTTTTGTTCAAATTTAGTATTTCTCAATATATTCTGCATTCCTGAACTAGAGAATAAGTAATCTATTCATTAAAAAGATTTTATAGTTGCTTTAGTGCTTTACAATGTGAAAAAAAATCGGTATTTTCGTGTTTTTTTATCAATCGAATCCCAATATTTAAAGAATGGATAGAAACACAGCTAATTTTTTAGTTCAGGAACTAGATAATATATTCATTATGCTATCTGCAAAATTTTAAGCAAATCATTTTATAAACCTATAAACTAAAAGGCGTTTGCTTTATACTTCTTCTTCTTTATACTTCTAAAGACAAAGGAATGTCTTTTTCCCAATTTTGAAAAAAATTTTGGCATTTAACAGGCATATATTGGTTTCACAGATGGTGTTTTTTTTTCTTCAATTTTTGTATGCAAATATAAAAAAAAAAATATAATAGGTTTCGAACGTTTTTCAAAAAATTCCTCCCGAACGCAGTCACAGTGAGTGAAAATGTGCCATGTTATAGTTGCTGCATTTATCAATGGTCATTTTTCTTATAAGAATCTGATTGATTGAGTAATGGATATTGAGAGGCATTAATAATGGAAACTGGATCTCCATTTTAGTTATTGAGTTTATGAATTTAATAATTCATTTTATTTTCCATCCGTCTAGAGCTGAATTCATGAATGAGCATTTTCGTAGTAAGAATTTGATGAATCAGGTATTAGTGTTTGTATTAATTAATGATATTGAGTATTAACTTTGAATTTTTGAATTAATGAAATTGTATAAATTTGATGCGACTATTATCAGTGATTGGTTCTGATTGAAATTATGATAACATTTAAATTGGGTCATTAGGAAGGATTATTGAATTTATGAATTTCTTTTTCCCAACAATAATTTGATCGAATTCAAAGTCTATGGTAAATGAAAATTTCCCTTTTTACTTGCTTTTTTTATAAAATTGACTATTAATAATTAGTTAAATAATTATGTTAAAAAATTCAGAAACGTTTCTTTCCATAGACTATACTTTTATAAAATAATATCTAATTTACAACATACGAAATACAAAATTTCAAATAAAAAAAATGGTCAAATCATGCTTGTATTATATTGCATTTTATTAGTTGCATTGAAATGTTCTTAGTAAAACTCCATTAAATAACGAAAACAACACGTATTTCGAAGTACGTTCAGTAATACATTGTATGAAAGCATTTGCAGATAATTTATTAAAATGCAAAAAGAGGTAACAAAAATTGTCAAAATATCATTTTTGAATCTGTGATTTTTATGTAACAAGAATTAGGAATAAATCAACCTATATTGAATATATTGAATGTGTTATTGAATGACATAAATTAGAGGTCAGAATCAGTAAGCAACGGCGCTAAAAGTTTTGCGATAACAAAGTATTTAGAAAACGCAAAGAATACCATAAAACATCAGTAAAAATACATATATGGGAAAAAAATCTGAAGATGATTCGATATTTTAGTCTGTAATATCGTAGCATTATAATATTTTAGACTTTATTCTTCTGCATTTATTTCATTTTTAAAATTTGTTCTTGGTAATGTACTAGTATTAAATCTATTTAATATCATCCCAATATCACAAACATGCATACGCACGCACGCACACACATGACGCACGCGCACGCACATTCATATTTATTAGTAGTAAAGATTAGAAAATATTTTATGATAGTAGATAACTCGTGTTTCTTAATTACGAACTAAACGAATTACAAGTAACTGTACTAGCTCATATATATTGAAGAAACCAGATTTCCCATTCTATCACAAAGGTCAAAATGCCAAAAAATAAGTCGGAATGTGGCAGGAATGCTCGAAAGAACACCCTATAAGATTACGGAGCGACAGAAGCTATCTCTTTCAGTCATGATGCATAGCTCCGACTTTCCGTTTCTCACATCTCATAATAAAGTATCACATACCTTTATTTCCCCTGATACTGGATTGGGAGTTTATCTTTGTCAAAACAGATTTTCAGAAAAAAGAGACCCACCATCCAACCGAAATAAATTGCCCCTCTCTCCCGGATTTTGATGATGTATTCAAAGTGAAATCCCATAGCTGAAGCCGTGTCGTGTCCTGCTATGATATATGTCCGCCTTTTATTTCACATCGAGAGGAAAGATTTGGAAGAAATCCTTGAAAAAACTAACTTTTTTTCTGTTATTTTTTATTTTACCGTTTTGTGGAGGAAATATCGGGACAGTAACAGATGAGAAGCAGGTGGTAGTCAAGTGGTTTGTAAATAAAGCTTCTCCCGAATTGTAAACAGTCATCCGTGTAATTGCATTACAGAGAATGTTTTGTTTGTTGATGCTTCGTAATGCAATTATCTTCCAAAAGTTTTTTTTTTCTACATACGAAGTATATTTTTCGCTACCTTTCTTTAAAATTTTACACTTGAAGATAATAATTCTGTTGACGATACTTATCTAAATCATATAACATACAACTTCTTTAAAGAAAAATTTTTGGTGAAATTTGATCTAATTTGTAAATTCAAGGTTCAGTTTGGAAATTCAGTGAAAATCACTCACTTGATAAGAGGTTTCTGAATCGTAAGAATAAATAATTTGCATTAATTTAAGGAAGGAGGCGAGATAAAAAAAATTGATCAGATATACATGCAAAATATTTTATGAAATGCATCAAAAAATCTCCGTCGGTGAATCGTCGTTTTTGAATCGTAAGGATTATATACTTTGCATTAAATTAAGAAAGAACTTTAATTAAAACTTGATCTAATTTGTAAATTCGTTTAAGTTGGGAATTCAGTAAAAATCGTTCGACTGATAAAAGGTTTCCGAATCGTAAGATTATACAATTTGAAATAAAAGAAGAAAGGACTTTAATTAAAACTTGATCTAGTTTATAAAATTCAAGGTTCAATTTGGAAATTCACTAAAAATCATTCAGTTGATAAGAAGTTTCTGAATCGCAAGTATATGTGTAATTTGCATTAATTTAAGGAAAACGTTTAGTTGAAAATTGATCAGACATGCAAAATATTTTGAGTCAAATGCATAAAAAAACCCGTTGGTGCGCCTTTTCATATTTATGCAAACGTAATAGTTAAAAGAGGCGATCATTAAAATAGATAAAATTTGGTGGAGATCCTGTTATTGAAATTGTAGTTTTATTGTAAGTTTCGGTTCCAATCAAATCTAAAAAAAAGTTCTAAAATCCATATTCATTTTTTTAAAATTTTATTATTATTTTTTTTTACTTTCTTGTACGTAGTATAGAGAATGTATGGTAATAGTAAAAATTATTAATATCAACTGTCAATATATCAATCGATCAAGTATATCAATCAAAAAAATTAAAAAAAAATTGTATATGTTATACAATACATCAAATATACTGAATCTGCATCACAATATAAATAGCGGCTTTTGTAACTACAGAAAATTTAAATCAAGGAATTTCAAAATTCTGTTACATTTTTATGAAATCATGTTTAAAAGCGATCACTTGAAAACATAAGATTATTTTATCCCTCCTATATTGTTAGAAATTTCTCATTGTCTTATTTAAAATATGAATTTTTTGCATCTATCCATCTACAGTTATGAATTTAAATAAAATTGTAAAATAAAAACTGAGTAATGGTTAGTAGTATTCTTACATTTTATGGTAAAAGTAGCTATATATATCCATATTTATATTTATAGACAATACCATAATTATTTATTAATCTCTAATTCAAATTTATAGGCTCAAAATAATTGCTGATTTGAACGAAAATTACGATAAATTCTATTAAAAAATATCAAAAGAGAATCGATATAAAATACTTTAGGTATCCTGATTTCAAGGAATCCTCTCGATCATGCGCAGTAAGCCAGTTTTTACTTTCTCGTTTAATTCCAACATCCATATCCAGCGGATGATGATGAATATGGGTTAAACTCTAATCCATGTGATCTTTTGCCGTCTCCCATTTATTTCGATACGTTTCATACGTGGAAAAGACTGATGCCAAATTTTGAGGTTAATCGCTTTGGTCGGCTGCTTAACGTATATGCAAGATTAGAGTGCAGAAGAAAATACAGATAAATCAAGTTAAACCTTCTGGAAGCTGATTTTTCTTTTCTTTTTTGTATTTTACTTATTACATCCAATATTTCAAAGTGAATTTAGACTCGTTATGCATTCGTTTGTGTGATAGAATTTTGAATTATATTCGTTATATATAAGATTTATATGAACGTTGTCTTAAATTTATACTATTAATATATATTCAGAAGATATAATTTTTCTTTGTACATTTAAAACCTCTGAAGCATATTTAAAAATTTAAGCTTAAAAAAATGATTTTTAACTATAATTTATTTAAACTGAATATTTATGGTATCAATTAATGCTTGGTATTGTTTGTTTACTTAATGATAGATAGATGGTCAGTTGGAAGTGGATAAAACATGAAAGCAGTTTACAGGAGTGTTATATTGGTCTGAATGCTAAGGCCAAATTTTAGAAATTTAGTTTTTTCCAAAGTCGCTGGCCTTGGTTTAATGTAAGTTGAAAGCTGGTAAAACATGTAAAAATAACTTACAGGAGTACGAAAGTCAAATTTTGGAAATTTAACCTTTTTTCAAAGTTTTTGGCTTTGAATACGTATAGGCCGTATTTTTGTTCCAGACTGAGGTAACTATTTTTTATATTATTTTTAATATTTTTTAATTAAATTTTGAATAGCTTATAGAGAATTTTCAAGAAAAATAGTTCCTGAACGCAGTAAAACTTCTATTTCCTCCCTAGAGGTAGCAATTGCTAGTTTATCTTTAACGAGAACTACGTTTATATTATTTCACTGCATATATAGAAACACTTTAGCTGATACATTTATATATATATATATATATATATATATATATATTTTGGAACATAATTTTTTAAAAATTTTTAGCCTTTTACTATAAGTTTGAAATTAGTTTTATTTATATTAATTTAATTTTTTACTGTTAACAACTCGAGTATGAAATAACTTCCATTTATTATATAAAATTAAACAAATAACACTTAATATATTTGTTAATTTATGAATTAATTTAATCTGTTCAATCATTTCAATCTGCCGGGAAAGAATAGGATTTTTCATTTCCAAAACCATTTATAAAAATCTTTCAAAGTTTTTTTTTCATTTAAAATTTAGTTTATTAATAGAATATTCTACAAATGTCAATCTAGTTGAATTCCTTTATATGACAGATAGCATTTTTCTATTTATAAAAAAGAATAAAATAAGCATTTAAATATATGTTTAAAATTTGTTTTTTTATGTCTTATTTTTTTAAGAAAGTTTGGCTTTTTTGAAATTTTATTACTTTGATCACTCAATATTGGTAATTTAGTAAAAATTTGGATGCTTTACGATTATTAGCTATGCAATAGTTTTCCTGTCATTCCCTCTCTTCATATTTTATCAAATGCTGTTCCCTTTTCCTTGAAACATCACCAAAAACGTGAATCTATAATATTGTAACTAGCAATACTTAGAATGCATCCTTTTACAAATCATTGTTGATTCCATATTTGTATGGCGTTTGTTCCAGCTCTTTGGTTCGGCAGAAGCTGCATTGTTTCCCCTCAGAAATGAATTTTATTTAGTTAATTTGTCTAAGGAAAATATAATAATTAATTTAAACTTTTACGATTCATATTGTTAGAAAAATTTCGTACTGTGGGTGTGCGGTGTGGGTATACTCAATGGGCTCACGAACGTGTAGTGAAACTTTATTATACACGAAAAATCAAAACACAGGTAACAAAACACAAACAAAGTGAACACAAAATGGCACTTGGAGAAATAATCTTTACACAAGCAGCAAAATGTTAATAAACAAGTTCAACAGCTCAAAGCACCAAGTGAGAACTCACTGGAGATCAACACTCAAAAGAGAATTCCCTCAATTACTCGCTTGAGCTCAATTCACTTAAGTTCTGTCTCCCGGTTTTTCATATTTACGTGACAGGGCGATGAAAGTGGATCGAGATGTCACCAAAATTTCGAAAGATTTTGTAATTTTTGTTTTTATTGCTAAATTTACAAATTCTCCGTGAATGCTGCCCAAGGCTGGGTCATTGCACCCAACATTCATTCAGAATTCTTTTGAGCTACTTATAAAGCTCTCTTTCTTATCATAATTTTTAAAAATAATTTATGAAATTTTAATGAAATGTTCTATAAACAGATAGTTCTTTGAAATTTATTTTGGCCTACATGTACAAAAAAAATTGACGGAAGTACGTATTTTATCTTTCCTTAAATCAAAAATTAAATGTTTATTAATTTGAGATCATCCATAGCTCCACTATAAACTAAACTTATTAAATTTTAACTATTTCTTTAATGGATTTTTTGCTGCTAAATTTATAAGGGATTTATAAGATATTTTTTCATTGAATGTTTGTTTAATGATATGGTACAATAATTTTTTTCTCTCTAAAAGCAGCTTATCATTATAAAATAATTCAACACAATCGAGAATATTGTGGGACTATGTATTTTGTAAGTAGGGTTCTAACGTTTCCACAACAGAATTAATGAGCTAATTTAAGAACTACTGAATAATTTCTTAAAAATGGCATGAAAAGACTCATTGCAAGGTACTGGTGATATACTTGCAAATGAATTGCTGGTACATCAGTCGCGAATACAATATTTACTGTTTATGTTATCTTTATGGGAATAAAAGGCTTATAATTACTTTGATTATATCTAAACTTTTGTAAGTTTTAAAAAGGAAAATTTTACTGCCTATTATATGTGTTAATCAAAATAGAAGATCATATCTTTAGTGACAAGTTGAAACCATGATACTGTGAAACACCAACTGTAAGAATTGTGACGAATTCTTTGGCTTTGATGTGGTAAAAATATTATTTTCTATCTCAGCTGGTAACTAGATGCTCAAAAATCGTAAAATGAAAGATGAATGAAAGATGCGCACTTTCCTTTGAGTTCTTATGATGAAATAGTGAAATATACCAGACTAAGCGAGACAGAAACAACACCACAATCGTTCCACATAGTTTATTCTATAAATTTCTCTAAATAGTAAGGCTTGATATTTTTATTCCCTGCTCCTTATCTGTTTGTATAGACTAAGAACTATAAAAAAAAATGAATCTTCCTGTTATATATACATGTTTCTTGAATTTCGCCATCTAATTCCAATTCTGACAGATCCGCTTTTATAACCAGGTCAATCCATTTATTTGCAAAGAACAATAACAATGTTGATTACTCAACTTGTTTATTTGCTTACTTAAAGGACAGATAATACAATATGAGTCCTCAAATCTGGAAGAAAATCCTAAGGTACTCTATCTCAATCTTCCATTCCACCAGATGATGAAAAGTTCAGATAAGAACCATCAACAACATAAGCTACTGTTTTCCCTGTAAGCGAGATATTCAGGCTATAAACCGACATCACTGAAGAAGGTTTTCACTCAACTGATGTATGATAAATTGAGTTGGAAGGGCAAAGAGGGGCCACCCACTTTCCAAGGCAGCCCCAGCATACGGGGCTGTGGGTCAGGGGTGGTGGATGAAAGTAGGGAAGATATTATCGTTCTGTCAGCTCACTGTTCACGGCCTTAATGGCAGTGACAGTATAGTTCAAAACAACTTCAAGTGCTGCGATTTACGATTATTGTTGTACGAAGTGTCAACGCTGGTAGAAAATAAAATGGAAAACTTCAGAAAACAATGCTGATGAAAGAGAGAGACAACGCGAAGAAACTGAAAAGATAAAATGTATTTTCTTATGGCACTCTACTGTTATTTATTTATTTATATTTTTGTTTATTCTAGAAATAACGTACTTACTTAGTGGCGGATTTAAACATTTTGAGGCCCTAAACAGTACACTTTATGGATCACCAACGCTTTTCAAGAAAAGGAACAATTATTTAGTTATATATTCTAGAAATTACGAAATATTTTGTTTAGTTAAATATTCTAGAAATCACATACTGGAGAATTATTTAATTACATATTCTAGGAATCACGTATAAGTACGTAATTACGTACATAGTTTAATTACATATTCTAGAAATCATTAGTTATATATTCTAGAAATTGTGTGTGTATTTAGTGGCATACTGCTTTTTAATAAAATGGACAATTATTATAATGGATGTTCTAGAAATCGCATACGTACTTAGTGGCATACTGCTTTTCAATAAAATGAATAATTATTAGTTACATATTCTAGAAATCATGTACAGGACAATTATTTAGTTACACATTCCGGAACTCACGTACATACAGGGTAATTCAAAATGAATATAGCTATTACAAACGGCTGTAAGTATTTAATGAAAAAGAATTTATCTATAAGATTAACACATAATGTAGACGGAACTTCAAAATTTTGTATACATACATCATAGATGTTCTATGCGACTTCCTTTGGACAAACGGGCAAACCCAACAGTAGTCCATTTCAGGTCATACATTCTGAAACATGTTTGTAGTCACCGACGCAAGCGCATTGCAAATGCGTACTTTGCTTCTCATGGAAGTACATACACATTTCATGTGCTCCCCAAATATTTCTCATGCCCAAAACAATTGAAGAACTCAAAGCATGCATTTGTAATGCAATTGCGTCGGTGACTGCAGACATGCTTCAGAATACATGGCGTGAAATGGACTACTGCCTAGATATTGTCCGTGTGACCAAAGGAAGTCACATAGAACATCTATGACGTATGTATACAAAATTTTGAAGTTCCATCTAAATTATGCGTTTATCTTTAGATAAATTCTTTTTCATTAAATAGTTACAGCCATTTGTAATCGCTATATTAATTTTGAATTACCCTGTACTTAGTTTAGTTACATATTCTGCAAACACGTACATACTTAGTGGTGGATTCAGCATTTTGAGACCCTAAGTAGTACGCATTATGGAGCATATACTGTTTTTCAATATAATAAACAATTATTTAGTTACATATTTCAAAAGTTTACTAATCAACGCTTTAATGATTTATTTTAGTCCATTTTTATTTTAATAGTTTATTAACATTAACCGTCAAGCATCTTTTAATATATGTATATTCAAATGCCTAGCTTCTTAATTGCCAATGACAAATTAAGACAACATTTTTGATTTTGTATATCCATTTAGTTTATTTAGAAATACCAACATTTTTATATCATAAAACTTTCTTTGAATTTACATAACAAAATTTTTATTCATTTGCTAGCAATAAATATTAAAAAAATATATAAATTTATTGAATTAATCATTATTATTTTCACCATATGACAAAAAATATTACGAATAAATGATCATTCTTTTGAGCAATATTTTATCGTATGAATTTGGTGTCAAAATTACGACCTACCACATATATATTTAATTATTATACTAAACAAGTAATTAATGTCAATGAATTAATACTTCTCGAAAGTAATTAATAATAATTTTCATTATCTGTTTAGATCACATTTACTTCTGGATTTAAAAAAAATAGAAAACTGGAAAATTAAAGTTATAAAGCCGGAAAACTAAAGTTGGACATAAAGTTATATATATCCGTGAAAGGAAGAAAAGATAAACAACATCTCTCTGCAAACTTGTAATAAATATCTCAATGTTCAGTTTAATACTAACATAAAAAAAGAAAAAAAACTTATTAGTAAAACCCTGCATTGAAAAAAAACTCATCTAATTTCACCTATTCTTTTCCTTTTATTATCGTCTGACGATAAGTTTCCGTAAAAGATTTTCCAACCAAAAGTGACGTCAGGCAGTGACATCACATATGCTCTTTGATTTTATTTCGCGCGTAAAAGCCAGATGGGTCGGCCGTGAGCAGTCGAGAGTGAAATTGAAATGGAGACTTCCATTATTTTTTATGAGAGACCGAATAATAATAATAAAAAAAAGTTTGTCGAATACTAGGAAGAAGAAATGCGAAAACTCCCGACACATGCATGCCACTGCAGCAGATGGTATTCTAACTCATCGTTTTGTAAGAATCTGCCGACATAAAACGCCATACGTCGCAGTGAAATACTATTAAATTTGTTTCTTCTTCTTCTGCATTTAGTTTTTTTTGTTATGAATCTTTTCCGGAAATCCTCTGCTGTTCTTTTATTCGCTTCCTGGATTTATTTAGAAGAGATTGTGCTACGTTTTTTTTCCCCTGCTGTTGTTGTTGCTTTGTTTTATTTTCAACTTCATCCTTCTTATTATTTCCGCTTGGAAGAAAAGTAGATATAATTTTGGGCTGACTGAAGTAAATTGAGTTGTGCGAGAATTGTAACTAGTTGCAGTCAATTACATTTAGAAATATTCGTAATTTGATAGGATATTTTAAAAAATATGCTATTCGCTAGAATTTTTTTATATTATTTTTTATAGAATTTTTTTTTATGTGGTGTTCGGGTAGAATTAAGTTATTATTATTCAAGCTGTTCGTACAGAAGCTACCAAGAATACATCTGAAGAAGGATAAACACGTTTGGAATTGAAGAATTCGAAAGGAATGAAGAACATCAAAATATTGGAAATCTTTTGTTTTTTCTTATTTCATAGAAGGTTGTTTTGTGGAAACTCAATAGAAGACTAAAGCTAATTTCGAATATCATAAATAGAAATTCTTTGGGAGGGGGGAAAAGAGAAAATAAATCAATCCTAAACTGATATTTATTTTTAATTATTACATATATGGAAGGTATTCACGATAGATTCTGTAAATAACATTGATAAATTAACTTTGGTAGCTATATTCTTAGCACATTAAAAATTGAGAAGATTATTATGGAGTTCGATATTTCTGATCTCCATATTGAATATTAAATGCATATCTCCATATTAAATCTTCTTCAAATATAGTTCACAATAAAAAAATTAAATTGTTAAAGAAAATAGCATTTCCATCGTTTTAATCACAAAAATATTTATTTTAATCAACGCCGAAGAACATGAACGCATAAGAACGCCATGGAGAATCAGAATAAAATACAAGCGAAAACAGGAGAAAGGGAAATCGTTCTGCGTCACAGTTTCAGTTAATCTGATGCTTAAGTAGAAATAATAATAATACAGTTATCAATGAAAAATTGGAAAATAAAAATTATACAGTCAAACAATTAATAGATTAAAAAGAATTTTTCCATTTAGTTGTTGTCAATCCGCTATTTTTACAATACCGGATCTTTTTCCATTACCATCCATCTTTTCTATTACCTCTTTGCTGTTTATTTATTGCTTCCCTTATATAATTTTCTATGTACTAGTATCTATGAATTAGCTCATGTGACTGAATTCTAAAAATAAAAATAAATTTCTGGTATTAACTAATACCAGAGAAAATGAAGACACATTTCCGACTCTCAAAAACTTTAGGATCTTTTGTGCCCCATCAATTTACACAAATACTTAATGCAGTGTAAATGAAAGTTCTGTATTTGGTCTAATTTGTTAAACTAGGATCACGCAGTTCAGTTGTTATGTAAATCAATAAATAAATGCATAAATGTCTGTGAGTCAAAAAAAAAAAAAAAAACCCTCAACGTTACACCGCTTTTATGTTTTTGCCAATAACCTTTTCCCGTCGGTTTCAATAGTTTTTAAAACTTCCTTAAGATTAAGTTTAAATGGAAATAAAGTAAGCAATTTTCTATAATTTAGGTTTTTCCCTAACTTAAACCACTATTTCTTGCAAAATATTAAACCGAATTAATACTATATTTAAAATAAAAAGAGCGGGTCAATTACAAAATAACCATTGGATTTAAACTTAATATATGTTAAAATATATCACATTTATGATTATAGATAATATCTAATTGGGAAAGAAAATGTTTTACATTTTTTTCTCTTTAAAAGGGCCAAATTATCTTCTAAAAGTGGCTTGAGGTTCGATTTTTCCTACAGATAATGCCATTGTTAAAGGACTTCAATTTTTACCTTATTTTTATGCAGTATAAGTAAAATTTTCGAAACAGTTGGTAGTGGAGTATTTAACTATAATAAGCATGATGCAATTATAGCATGGACTTCATGTAAAACAATCTTTGGATTCTTTCTATTACATTCTTTAAAATTCTTGTTCTTTTACTCAAACAACAAATACCCTTGAATGCAGAATGCTTTAATGATTTAGCTTGTCTGCTCTACATTTTTTTTTTTATTTTGGAATGTTTACTGTTCTGAAGTAAAGAAGGAAAATACCGCATATTCTAAGAACAAAAGCTCTTCTTCTCGTTAATCACCATTTTGAAAATATGCGATGCCAGAAATGAATCACTTTTAGTGTTTTTTGGTGCTTAATTCGCAAATGGGTTTGTACTCTATTGAGTGACTCAAGAATAATAATAGAATTATGGTTATAAAAGTCTGATTTCTGCTTCTTCTGTCAATTAACATTAAATTTTGTGAGTATAATTTATATATTTTAAGTAATATCGTATGAAATTCTGATGTTTATTTTAGAATTACCTTGTGTTTCGAAATTCATCATACATAAGCAATAAATAAAAATATAAATAAGATAAAAGGGAACATGGATTCTTTAAAAATTATATAAAATGAAATTTCATGGATAAAAAGGAATAAGAAATTTGGAAAGAAAATCTCACAGTAGTTCAGTTTAAAAATCAGATCTACTATTTATTCTCGGATTCTAAAATGCCCCGTGCTTTTGCGCATGCGTCAAGATGCATTTATTTAATCAAAATAGGCATTTATTTAATCAGAAAAGATGAAAGGAAGAAGAGAGAAAAGATGAAAGGAAGAAGAGAGAAAAGATGAAAGGAAGAAGAGAGAAAAGATGAAAGGAAGAAGAGAGAAAAGATGAAAGGAAGAGATGTTTACGTTTAGCAAAAAAGTGGGCTCGGATTATACGCGTACTTAGGGGGATAAATACGGCAGGTAACTCGTAATAGTGTCGGGAAAAGATACTAATTCACAATATAATATTTCAGAGCAATTACTATTTATTGTAAAGGATCTAAAAATTAAAATTGTAATGAATGAATGGAAGATTTCTGTTCTTAAAATTGGTAATTCACTTTTTTACAAAACAATAAAAAAATTTTAAAAATTTGTTATTAAATCGTCTGATAACATTTTGTGATTAACAACGATATATAATCTCAATCACATTTAATGGTATTATATAAAATATTTTTCGTCCCAGTTCTGAAAATGTTTTGTCACTTCAACTAGCCATATAAGCGATCAACGCGCAATTTTGATAAACAATAAAATGATACGATCAGAAACAACACGGCTTTTACAAGCACTTGGAAAAAACAACAACAGAACAACAGAAAAGTATCAAGTGTGGAAGGGAAATCAAGACTAGTGAATGAAGAACTCCGGAAATGCGTTTATTCTTCAGCATATCACCCGTTTGATAGGTAGAAGCGTCAAAAAATGGTTTTCTCGGGCTATTGAACAGAACATCTCGGCTGTTCATACCTTTTAGGTAGATTCCTATAGGAAAACCACCTATTGCAATGGTTCTTATGAAAAAACGCCAGGAAAATTTTTTTGTTCTTCAACGATCATGGTTCTTAGAATCCAAAACTATCCTTCGTTCATATTATATATATATTTGTTTGTCGTCGTTTATAATGACACTTGCCATGCACAAGCTTGCTGACGAAGTCAGCGATTTTAAGCCAAGGGAGCGTCTCTTGTTTTTTAAGTAGCGCCAACTAGGGGCAAGAGTACGTCTTAGCTACTCACACATCTCATTCGCTTGCACAAGCCCTTTTTACAGGGGGGCACATTCACACATCTCACAGATAGAACAACCATGCCCGTACCGGGACTCGAACCCAGGACGCCCCGAACACTGAGAATATATATAACGCTTTGTCCATATTATTTTGTGAACAAGATATAAGTATATATAAGAAAATAATAAATTACTATACAAGATATAGTAATTTTGTTTGGATTTTAACTATCTTGGAATATGTTGTTAGAAAGGTAAAATCACGGACGAATTCGTAAATAACCCATCTAGCTTAAAAGGGTTGGAAATGGTGGGGGGTTGAAATTTTCATTTCCTTATCACTTTCGTAATATTGAAGATAGAAAAATAAATCAAATTAGCGTCTCATTGAGAGGAACAACTTTTGCATCTAGGGATTTTCGATAACTGCAGTATCTTAGAAGTTAAGGAATGAAAAGTGATTTTCAAGCTCTAATTTTGACTGCTTCTAACATCAACAATTAATGCTGCCAGATAGTAATCCAGATGTAAAAGGAATCTACCATAGCCTTCCAGCTTACCGAGAGGAATTTTTTAACCTTTCAGTGGCGCGAGCGTGTGTGATATACTAGGAAAGAATTTCATTTAATAACTTTTTGCCACAGCGTGTTATGAAAACAAGACTATAGATATTCTTCATTCGAAGAATTGCTAGACAATCTTTGAAATTCAAGGAATCAGCTATTTTTATTTCGGAGATACACATGACTATTGACATAAGTTTATGTTATAAATTCTTTTCTTTGTTGTTTTAAAGAAATTAAGTATCTTAAAAATAATGAAAACGCAATCAATGGTTATATTATCCATTCGGAAAAAATAAAAACCAGTGAGAGGGGTCTCTCCAAAATTTCTCGCATATTCTCCAATAAAGATGTTATCCCACAGAACGCCTTGCATAGCATTGCCATACAATTCTTACGAAATATTAACCTTTGCCGTGAATTTAGTATTTTTACTGAATCTATTGTGCCATCCTTGGCGAGTTATTTGACGATTAATCCCCTCTGCGCGGTTAATAGTATCCGGATATCGAGGGTATGTTTTAGACACATTTTTTTCTCAAACAATTGACACAGAATTTTGTTATAGCCACATAATAACAAACTAAATTTAATATATTTAAGTCATTATACGTTTTTGAGTTATTGCGTTTACGTATTTCTAAAAGTACAGACTGACAGACTGTCAATCCTTTATTGGATTTGGCTGAAAATTTGATAGGTGTCTACATAATAGATGTTAAATCTATGTATCGATTTGTATTCGCCTAGATAGCTATCGTGTTAACTTATATTCGAACAGCTGAACCGACGGACTTCCTCTGAGAGGATTTTGCTAAAATTTTGATAGAAATCTACAAATTTGGCATAAAGACCATATACCATATTTCATCCGTCTAGCTGAAGCGTTTTTGAACTATATTTGTAGCAGGCAGACATACGGACATTTTCAAAAACGCGTTTTTCGAACCCTGATAGGTCAAAAACTAGAAGATTAATCAAAATCTCGAGTTTGAATATTTCTTCTATAGTGAGTATACGAAGAAGTAAAAGAGTTATTTAGAAGAAAATATCTACGAGTGCTGGCAAACACATTTTAGAAAGAATACGCTGAGCGATATGACGTTACTTATTTTTTTTATAAAGCAAGCTAAAAGTGTTAAAAAGAAAAACATAATTCGATTTTGAAAAAGTGAATGAAGTGTCTCCAGGTAAGAAATCCAAGTACATCAGGTTTATCCCATTACAATCTAATTTTAATAACTAATATCTTAAAAATTTATATTTTATAATACCGTAACTAGGTAATAATCTCGACCTTCCATATTGATATAGAGAGCACGCTTGCTGGCAAGTTAAGTGATCTTTGGATTGTTGCTTCTTTTCCACTTCAATTTGTTACATTTTAATGTCAATCGGTTGGCAAAAAGGCATCAAATATTCTTATTATCGTGATAAATTCAATAAAAATGCTTGGTGCTCCAAAGATCCATATTTGGTAATCATCGTTCACCAAATCCATGCAAATTATTCGCTGTCTTAATACAAACTCCACGTTTTTATGAGGAAGAGCGGATATAAGATTTTTATCGGAGAATTTGCGAGAAAGTTACTGAAAGACTACTCTGTCATTGATTACCGATGATTTGTTCAAATAAAATGGTCAGAATTGAGGAAATCTTTGGATTAATAATGATTTCAAACTTTAATTTAGAAACGTTTAAAAATGTATATAGAAATACACAAACCGAATCATTTGAACTCTCTTTTTTACTCTGTCGTATATAAAGTATGAGAAGAGAAGGCATTGTAAATATCAAAAAGTTTGAATTAGAGATTCTATCGCATCTCCACATTTCAAACCTCCTTGTGATCAAGAAACATATGTTTGGAATTATGCATATCTGTATGTGAACACGAATACTCAAAATCTTTTTGAGTAAGACAGATGAAACTTGATACATTGACTTATCACTAAATATGTAGATTTCTGTCAAATTTTGAAGGAAATCCATTCAAAGGAAATCTACCAGTCTAACTGTTTGAGTACAAATGAAGTTGATAGCTTCAAAAGGTAAAGAGCCAGATTAATAAAATTTTGTACACAGGTTTAGCATCTAAAATAGAGATTTGAATCAAATTTTGAACAAAATCCGACAATGTGTTCATCGCCTCTCAACCTGTTCGTTTGCATACTTTGTTCATAGTTGGTGTAAAGTTTTTTGTACACAGATTTAGCATCTAAAATAGAAATTTGAACCAAATTTTGAACAAAATCCGACAATGTGTTTATCGCCTCTCGGCCTGTTCGTTTACATACTTTGAACATAGTTGGTACAAAGTTTTTTGTACACAGATTTAGCATCTAAAATAGAGATTTGAACCAAATTTTGAACAAAATCCGACAATGTGTTCATCGCCTCTCGGCCAGTTCGTTTGCATACTTTGTACATAATTGGTACAAAGTTTTTTTGTACACAGATTTAGCATCTAAAATAGAGATTTGAACCAAATTTTGAACAAAATCCGACAATGTGTTCATCGCCTCTCGGCCAGTTCGTTTGCATATTTTGTACATAATTGGTACAAAGTTTTTTTGTACACAGATTTAGCATCTAAAATAGAGATTTGAATCAAATTTTGAACAAAATCCGACAATGTGTTCATCGCCTCTCGGCCAGTTCGTTTGCATATTTTGTACATAATTGGTACAAAGTTTTTTTGTACACAGATTTAGCATCTAAAATAGAGATTTGAATCAAATTTTGAACAAAATTCGACAATGTGTACGTCGCCTCTCGGTCCGTTCATTCGCATATTTTGTACATAGTTGGTACCAAGTTTTAGCCTCTTAAATGTAGATCCTCTTCAAATATTGAATCTATCAAAGGATTCACCATCTGTCGTATTACCTTCACATGTATACAAACGCGTTAATTCAAAAACACGACTTTATTAAATGAAATAATGAAATTTGGTACATGATTTCGTGACTACAATCGTAATTTTACGTCAAATTTTAGCTCCAATCGGACAGAATTAAAAATTCAAATTTGATTTCGAGTACTTGAGTGTAAATCATATGCCAGGGATTCATCATCAAAAACAAATCACCAAATTTCACACCTTCATGCATTCAGTAAAAATGTTCGATTCTTGCCAAAGAACTATTTTAACTTCTAACTAATTTTATAACTAATGTTTGAAAAAGCGAAGTAATACATTCCATTCCAATTCAAATTCCTCAATTTTAAGCAAGGGGAGAGGGAGAGAATACTGGGATGTTTTAGGGTAACCATTCTCACTATTTCCTCATTTCAGTCGAATTTCATTCTATAATTACTTTACAGAACATCTGACTGCTTTTGCAATTGAAATTAATTGTAAATATTATTAAAATTTTGAAAAATGTTTTAATAATCTTAAATAATGTGAAAGAGTAATTATATGTTTTAATTTTTTTAAATCAATGTTAGAAGTATTTAGATGCTAGAACTATGTGAAAATATAGTTTATAGATAATTTTGATTTTCTTTTTTTTAGCTCTATTCTTTCTGGAAATTTCATCCAATAAATAATTTAAGAGCATTTGATTACATAAGAGTTGCATCCGATTGTAATTTTTTTGTCAAAATGGCGTTAAATGTTTTGTATAACATGGACTAAAATAAAATAAAACAACTTTTAAAGAATTATTTTTTAAAAAAATTCTTGCCAAGTGTATTCTAACATTTGTTATAATATTTTTAAACACAAGAATCGTTTTCATTTTTTTCTGAAAAATGGTAATTTCTTCCAATAATTATTTTAAGAGCATTTGACTATTTAGAAATTAGTCAAATGCTAATTTCTAAATAGTCAAATTCGATTGTAATTTTTATCAAAATGGTGCAAATTTTTTTAATAACATTGACTAACATAAATTAAAACGGCATTTTAAGAATTATTAAAAAAAAAAAACTCTTGCTATTTTAACAGAGTTTGTTATATTTTTTTAATTAAAAAATCGTTATTATTTTTTAAATGAAAAATTTATCCAATAATTATTTAAAGAGCATTTGACAACTTAAGAGTTACATTCGATTGTAATTTTTGTCAAAATGGGGCCAAATATTTTTAATAACATTAGCTAAAATAAAATAAAACATCTTTTCAAGAATTATTTTTAAAAAAAATCATGCCAAGTTCATTCTAACCGAGTTTGTAAAGTCAACAGTGTTTGTTATAGTATTTTTTTAAACTCAAAAATCGTTTTCATTTTTTAAATATCTATCATTTCTTAAGGACCATATCATTAATATTCTTTCTTCGAGATTTATAACATTTATGGAGACGTTCTGATAGTTGAATTTTACGGATCATAAACTTCTGAGAAGCACTTCATCAACTGCTTCGAAAGAAAAATTCAGCTAATAATGGATGAGATGGGAGTTATTAAAATTCTTCAGCGGATGAAAAATAATGATTAAATACTCTTCTTTTCTTAAATTTTGAAGACAGCGACTTCTCTTATCTCAATCAAAAATAAATGAAGCAAGAAAAGCTTATTTATCAATAAAATATGATGGATATTTTTGATAAATTGTCATAATTTTCTAAATCTTTGCCCTAAGATTTATGATGCCAGAATTTTTTTCGTTAGCTTGTAATATCGAAATATTATTTTAAGAATACAAAAATGTTGGCTTCCGTTCTAGTGAAAAGCTTTGATAATATATAAATCTTTGGAGAATGTGTTTCAATTAAAATCTCGGTTCAGTGCATAAAGAAATAATTCATAATATAAATTAATTTTGTTGGTATGAAATTTTGAGATAAGCGAAGCAGTTTTTTAATCAAACAAATTTTACTTGAACAATTTTTACCATGTTAAGGCTATCAATAAAAGGGGACAATATCATTAAAAATCAATTTTTAAATTAATATTTTTTTAATTTTTTAATTTATTTTATATTTTAATTTTTTAAATTTATTTTATACTTTAATTTTTTAATTTATTTTATACTTTAATTTTTTAATTTATTTTATATTTTAAATTTTTTAAAATTTATTATATATTTCATTTTTAAAAATACATTTCTTTTCTCCTTATTATTATTTTTTGCTTTTAACTATTATAGTTAAGCATTAACTACTATAGGGGCGGTAACATTTATATAATATTATATATACTATATCTGTGTATTTAAATTCAATAGCTAAAACAATGAAAAGTATTATTTTAAAATATACTTAAAAATATATCAAAAAATTTATTAAAATTATAGAAAAAATTGCATACAAATAAAACTAATATCACAAAAAAGTTTTTTTTTTTTTTTTTTAATTTGAAGTTGTATAAAGACTGTTTTTTGTGCAATAATATATTTGAAATTTATTTAAAATAATCATCAGAATTTTTCTTAGTTTTTATATAAAAATTTATTTAAAATTTTTGAAAAACGTCTTTTAAAGAGCATCTACTGCCATACAAGTAATTATGTGCCAAATTTCATAAATCTATAAGCAACTGTTAGCCCTGTAAAGCTTTTTGAAAGATTTTTTTGATCATACATATTGCAGATAGTATGCTAGGCTATAAACATCATCTTATATAATAATCTTTAAAAATTATAATATAATCTTCCAAATGACTAATGAAATTGATGTAAAGTTCACTCAAAGTCATGGATACTTAGCAAAAAAAAAAAAAAAAAAAAGAATGATTAAACCATATTTCAGTTTTTAATGGCCTAATGATTACGGAAAACTTTTTAAGTTGCTTTCTAAGAATGAAAACATATAATAATTATAGGAAACTCAGTAAAATTATGCATTCAAATAAAAAAAAATATTAGAAATACTCTCTAATTTAGAAATTGTAAAAAAAAAAAAAAAAAAAAAAAAAAAAAACAATAGAATGTTGTCCCAAAACATTATTTCGCTTCATTTCTCGACCCCCTTCAATATTAAAATAATTATGAAATTGTTAATTAGAATTTATGAATCGTAGGCTGTGGAACCATCTGTGTCAGCAAGCAGCCTAGTCGAGCTGATATAATTTAAATCTCAGAGATTTTAATTAGCATTTCATAAACTTCGTCTTTTTCCTTTTTTTTTTAAAACGAAACCTGTTTTTTTTTCACCTCTATTTTCGGCAGAAAAACTTTGCTGCGAACCCGAAATTGAAATACAAATGTGAAAAAATAATTGACTTGAATTAAAAAATAATTTCAAATTAAAATACTTATTGTTTTAGTGAAGCTAGCTTAGTTAATAATTGTAAAGCTTGTTTAAGTGAAACGTTTTGAAACAAAAATATTCTTTAAAAACTTATTTTGAATACATTTATTGACTAATTTGAAGCATGAAGTCGTACCAATATTTTTACTGTCTCATTTTTTTATTATAGAAGTCCTTTACGGAAACTTAATTTAAAATATTGGTAAGTTTTTCGCTTTTGTCTATTTGCATTAATATATGTTACGATATTTTAGATATATAATAATTATATACATGAGATAAATTACTGCAAATCATTAAATCTTTATATAATAAAATTCATCAATAAAACAAAGTAAGGGAAAGAGATTAATATTAAAGTTATCTATAAAAAATTGCACTTTTCTGAAGGAAAAATTTATTTAATTCCTATTTAGAACTAAGGGACCTAAAATATTTTAATAATATAAAAAAAAGCAATTTTATTTTAAAAGTAAGTTGTACGCTATTTTCACTCCAACGTTATTTGTCGAGTCTTAGATCTATATTCAATAGTTAGAGTAATGTCAAATTGCAAATCCATAGTTACTTATTTTGGACAAGAGAATATGAATATGGCAAAAAACGTTTTTCTATTAAAGAAATCTTTATAAGATTATTTTCCCTATTTTTTTTTAACACAGGAAGCAGTAAATTGCGAAAGGTTAGCAGTTTTCTAACACAGTGAATACCATACTTTTGCCCCAATAAATATTATATTTAATAAGCTAATAACAATAAAAATTTCTATTAAGTGTTATCCGAAACTCCATTTAAAATTCAAAGATATAATAGAATTCCATTACCTTTAATCTGTTTATATCTAAAAAGATTATCAATAGTCAAAATTTCAATGAAATTTTAAATGTCGGGGGAATTTTTTGCCAATCTCCTTAGATATAATGTTAATTCAGATGCTAAACAGCTAATTTAGATGCTAAAAAACATTCAGATGGAAGTGGATTAGTATTACTAAACTACTAATAGAATCATTGTGGCTTTTATGCTTTAAATCTACTCAATATTCATAAATCCTGTAATATAAATTCAGTAATCAAAAAGATTGGATTTATATTACAGGAACAAACATTTATTTTGATATTCACAATATTGAAATTGTGAATATCAAAATCAATGTTTGTCCTCCAGAGTAATAAAATTTCTGAATTTGTTACGTCTATATACCATGTGTAGAAATTGAAAATGTTTTGAGTCCAATACCATCGTGTTCACTAACCTCAGACCCACTATGTAAATTTTCTTATCCCTTTTTCATCCATCAGTTTGTTGTCTTATTTCTGTGTGTATTCAACGGTTTTCTGCGAAAGTTCTCGATTTGAAATGCATTCAGCTGACAGCTAAAGTCATTCTGGAACGAAATTACTGTAAGAACCATCTTTGTTCTTAAGATAAATCATTTTAGTTTTACAAAAAATTATGATTTGAATTCCTGTCCGATCCAATAATCAATCAGACAAATAATCATTGTCTGCCATCCCGAACAACAAAACCTTTAATAATTCATTCAACTTACTGCGGCTATAACGCCTTATCTAGAAATTGACAATGGCTTGTGTCCGATACCATCCTAGCCACCAACCTCAGTCCAATTTGGGCGATGTTCTTTTTTTTATTCCTTTCTCATTTCTGCGTGTGTTCGGGCGTACATCCAGTAGCCGAGGTCCCATTATACCTTAGACAGGTGATTACTGGCCTCCAGGTGAGAGTTGTGCTTCCGACGTCGACTTCTTTTGTCAATTAACATTCCAGAGATCGCAATCGACCTCTGCAGCGGCAAGAAGAGATAAACGGGAGCTTCTCGATGAAGCACATCGATTAGAGAGTGGAAATTCGTGACAAATCAAGATCGACCCTTCCCCTCCTCGCATCCAGGGGTTGAGGGAGAAAGGTGGGGTCTTCCATGAAAGCTCCGGATTAGGTAATAAAAATGGCAGCAAAAAAAAAGTGGAAGGATCATGTGAGGGAAGAGATGCAAATTGAAATTTAGCACTGGCTATGCCTTTAACCTGAGATCAAAAACAAAAAGTAAATGGAAGTGGGTTTATTATTAATAAAAATGGTGAGTAACATTATTTAATTTTATTGATGTAATGTATCTTCTGAAGTGCAGAGAACTCTCAAAGAAACTTTGTTCAGATTCCTAGTTAATTCGGTGAATATAGAATGGAAGAACCAAATATAAAATAGGTTTTGAGCTGAATTATAAATAAATCCATATGGATTTAAAAGAAAACAAATATTGAATATAAATATCCATATCGAAACAGACAAAAAATATATAAAAGCTTCTGAAGAATGCAATTACAAAACACAAAATTGTCTATCAAGATGCAAAAATATAAAAAAGAACTAAGAAGATACATATAAAAAATACGAAGAAAGCATCACAAAATATTATTGACTTACTAAAATGTAAAAAGTCTTTACTAGGATAAAAGAAAAGATTTACCAAGCATAACATATAAGCATAGCTATAAGCGTAAAGGTGATTGTCTCCGTTGGCGCTCTGTAAGGCAAACCTACTCTTGTTCTACTCTTACCAAATTTTATATATACATACTTTGGAAATTGGGAAGGTGACCTTGGAGTAGTTTTTTAGAAAATTTAATTAGAATTTTAATTAATTAAAAATTAAGTGCCTTTGCTTTATCACCACGACAACTTCCGAGAATTTAGTTACACAAAAATAATTCTCCACCATTTTAAAATTTAAAAGAAAATCTTTTTAATGACAAAATTCAGTTATAGTACAATTTTTTTGCTAAATTATAGCAAGATTGTAATTTTTTTTTATTGCCAATTTTCAATAAATCTTTTCATTATTGCAATAAAATTTCAACCGTTTTTACTGTTTCACCAGATTTTTAATAGCTTGATTTATTTTTGTTTTTGGAAACTGAAAGAAATATTATATTAATAATCTGAGCAATTTATTAGAAAAATAAGAAAATTAAGTCACGATACTGAAAGTTAACGCAATTTTCAAAGATAGTAAAGATTTTATGAAACTATGACTCCGCTCCATTAAAAGATTCATATTTTTACAACTGATAAAAAAATAATGTGCCTTAAGTGAGCGTATGCATTGGCACTCTGCAGGATAGATCGTGAGACTTAAGTTACTAAATTTGACACATGTATGTCTTGGTTGTTAGGAATATGTACCTTCAAGTGAGTTTTTTGAAATTTCAATCAATTAAAAATTAAGTCAAATCTTGACACTTTGCGACCAGAACATTCGAAAATTTTATTTTGATTTCCTGTTAGTTATTTTAAACACTTCTTCTGCATCTTTACATTTTTTCTACATTGATATAATCTTTTGTTATTCCTCAAAATAATCAATATGCAAGTCATAAACGCATTGATAAGAAGTCCTTAATAATGTTTCTTGTCTGAACTTTGTCATTTGATTCACGAGATAAGCGGATTTAAACAGGACATGTTTAAGATCATAGCCATCTGTTAACATAAATAAGTCTTTGGGTGACATGAAAACATTGTAATTGAATATGAACAATAATAACAGAAATTTATTTACAGTTAAAAATATGATAAAAAAACCCCATGAAACTGAAATAAAACAATATTTAACTAATAGCACAGATATCCAAAAGTGATTTGATATATATATGGGAGTTGCATCCGGAACTGCAACGTTGCCAGCTTGGGAAATATAAACTTCTCTTCGGTTTATAAATAAGATAAACAGTTATAGCGCGACAATAAAAAAATGATGCAGTTTCTTGGGTTCAAATAATCTCAATGAAGTTTTGTACATATATTTTTCTGATTATGCGATTTCTAAAGGAAAAAAGAAATCATATTTTAACTGATAAGAGGAGAAGTATTAAAAAAAAAACAATGTCGCACAAAGAATTTTTTTAATTCTTAAAAAATAGCTACAATAACATTTTTAAAGAAAAAATGCGAAGTTATTAAACTATACATGCACTTCTGCTGTAATGTGTATACGTTATTTCTTGCTGGGCAACTGCAACTGTAATGTGTATTCGCTATTTATTGCTCATCAATTGCAACTGCAATTGCAGTCGTTATTTCTTGCTCAACAACTACTATTCAATCTCTGCATTCTTGATGGTTTGTGATTCCGTAGGGGTTTCACTACAAACGTTTTAGTCTGTTCAAAATAAAAAAATAATTAGCTGAAGGCTGCTAGTATAAAAGTACTCTCGGCTCAATACCTACTTGCTGAAATTACATTATTATTACAATTAGAACTTATGTTACAAAGTAGAAGAGGCATTGCAATTTCTCTAGTAAAAGAATTTGACCAGTAACATTCGATTTAGAAAAGGTATTGACATAGGTATTAAAATCGTAGTTTAACAAAAAATATTTCGTACTTTCATTATACAAGAAGAACAATTTCAAAAAAATTTCAATTTTATATAAAATTATTAACAAAAGTGTCATTTTCCCCTTTCGGTCAAATGTGAATTATTTTTTTCCATTTTAGAAATAGAACCCATGTACTCTGGAAAATGTTTGTGCAAAATTTGGTTGAGATTCAGGATGCAGCTTTAGCGTAAGATGTTTCTAAACATTTCCTGATTAATTTAGATCATTCAATATATGCCATAACTAAATTTCCAAATAATTTTAAATGAAAATGAATAAATTTTCATTTTCACGTAAAACGCGTCAAAATGCATGGAAGTTTAATTTTGCAAACTTGCAGAAGATAAATGTGCATTGATTTCATAACAAAGCTGTAATCTTAAATGAAATGGCTACTTATGATTGCTATATAAATGCGACGACTTGGGAATAGATTGCAGTATCAAATCTTTACTATTAACTACCTTAATAATATTTTAAATTAAAATTCGACGGAAAAAATCAAAATAATATATTATTCAAATTTTACATTTAGTTGCATCTTATATAATCGTTTGATATTATCTTAATAAAATTAATATTAACCGTTATGAAGTGAAATTTTGCATATTCTTGAATTACGAACTTGAAATATATTAGAAGATTTTTTTATATCATATTTTCTATCATTTCATTCATATAACAAGTTTATAATGGTAATTATAATAATAAGAATGAAGATGGGGACAACTTATGAAACTAAATAACAGCTGTTTGATGAAGCTTTTTGATAACTACATTTCAAAAGCAGAAACTGAATAGTGTCTACTCATACAACAACAAAGATAGACAATTGCGCAAATCATCAACATTTTTTTTATCTTTGTATAAAATTCTAATTATAAACTATTAATAAGCAACAATTAGTAAGAATTCTTTATACATTATTACATTTAGACCAAGCCAATCAAATCGATACACAATCTATGGCCATTAAACCCATAATCAAATTAAATGTTTCCTTAGATTCATATTTCTAAAAACCTTCTACGGTAACGAGGGTCTTTGCAATAACATGGCCATTTCTTGCTTTATCTTTTTTTTTTCGAATCTTAAAAAAACAGAATTGTAATTATACGGATTAACTGGAACCAGAACCAATCCGGAGAAACGGATAATTAACAAAAAAGTTTATTTTTATTTATTTTTTATTAGGGTAACAGGAGATAGAATAATTGGAATTATACTTTACTTACCTACTCTAGAAAATATAACTCAAATCAAACAAATCTATATCTTTGAAGATATTTAACCGACGAGGTTATTTAACAAGCTTAATATTTAGAGCAGTGGTCCTCAAGCCTTTTAATTGTGAATAACACCTGTTTTATAAAAAAAAATATTTTAAGATCCACTAACTAAAAATACAAATAAAAAAATGAGAATGCAATTGATACATAAATATAATACATGAAATTGTATATTCAGTTATTACTAAAGCTTACAATAAATGGTTTTAAAATATAATATAAAGACAAAAACTGTATTATTATTTAGTATTCACAATATAATGAAACTCAAAAAACATATGATCAAGATTCAAAATGCATATATTTATATAAAAACTTAATTCAATTTTAAACTTGTTTGTCTCCCTTCAGAGAATCAATATCTAGATTAAAGTCGGGTAATTTCAACATCAAATCACTTTTAATGATCAGTTTGTTTCTGTGCTTAAGTTTAAAAAATACTAAAGTAGAAAAATTATTCTCATCCAGTTAAATGACCGAAAACCATCAAATGTCTGACAGCAAGTTTGATATTTGATGGATATTGTTACCGAACATTTGTCCAAAACGAGTCTAATAATGTTGTTCTAAGAAACGATTTTAGAGTTTGGTCCAGTTAACGAGTCTTTTTCATTTGTTGATATTTTCATTTTCTTTATGCAGTTCTTTTCAAAATCCGTTTCTAATCCAATGACTTTCTTCTTCAATTTTCGGAAAGCAGCAACTAAAATAAATGTAAAAAAAGCCGTTCTGTGGTCCATAGGTTTAGAACCTAAAGGATATTCCTTGTAGTTGAGATATGAATCCGCGAATACAATGCTATATTCCTATGTATTGCTGGAAAAACTGTCTCTATCTGTTATGTTTCAATGTTGCTAGACAAATACTCAGAAAAATTGGTATTTATCTGAATCAATAGCCAAACTATTTAAAAAAAAAAAGAAATGAAGAATTTAAATGAAGCAAAACATAAATTCGACCATTTACTAAGAGGCACAATGGTTTTTCAGATTTATTTGAACGTCCTGTTAATTTTTATTACTAACCACTTCAACTGTAATTTATTTTCGATATGCAATACTCACGCAGGCAATTCAAATTTCATAATTTTAAAAGGAGGGATTGATACAGAAACTCGCATCTTTTTTTCTATAAATAACATTCATAAAAAGCATCAGCTCTCATTAATTTCTGGCAAGTGCAACTCGACAATTGTCAGTTTGCTCTAGAACATTCACAATAAGCTGGATTCATAATTTCAGTTCAAGGAGTTAAAAGAATCTTAAAAATACATAGGTATAAAATATTTTAAAGTTTTTTTTTTATTTCATCGAACTAAATATAAAAATAGAGTAGATTTTGATCAGTTTCAATGTAGACAGAAATAGATACAGATGAGTTATTTTATTTACACAATCTAATAGCGAATCATTCAAACAAAATAAATTAAGTTGTATAAACATGAATTTATTATATCTGTCTTCTGTTTCAAAATGATTAATGATTACTCTATTCCGGAACAGGTCCTTAGGCATGACAATGAATACTAAACATAGTTACTTCCTATAATAGTTTTTAAAATAGTAAGCTAAAAAAATCTAAGCTAGCCTACATGTCACTAGCAACTAGTTCATTTTATAAATAAGTCATATGTATTACACTCAGCTAAACATTTTTTTTTGTAATTTCATTAATTATAATCAAATAATTCTTTTTCAATTGTATAAAGAGGTACATCCATACTAATGAAATAAAGCGAATTAAATCATCAATTAAAAGAACTAAATCTTTCGAAATAAAAAACAAAAACATGCACATTTGATAGTCATAATTGAAACCTTCAGAATATAAACATTTCATCAATCATGTTGGAATATTTAGAGCACTCTAAATTTCATTTTTGATTTGCTTAATGTTAGGATTAATTCCTTTTTTATATATAAATCATGCTTTTTTTAATTTATATATTTCGCGCCTTATTCTTAAATATATCTACAAATAATTTAAGATTTTGGTTTAAGGATGGATATGCTTCATTTATATTCTCCATCAATAATTTTGAAACTAGAAAACTTCTTTGACCTGCACAGCTTTTTTTGATACTTGATAGAATAAATGCATCATCAAGTATTCAGAAGTTAAGTCTTCGTTAATCTTCGATAATCTTTATTAATTGCCTCTCATTTTAAATAAAACCCAAGACATCAATCGTTTAGTTTGATAAAGGCATTAGACATGTCATTTCAAATAGTTTTAATGCATTCCTTAATTTTTTGAGGACTAGAATTGGATTCTTTAGCAAAGAATAGATTGTGACGATCGATATAATAATCGTTATCGCCTTTTGGGAATACTTTCTAAGCTAAGACATTTCTAATCCTATAAAGAAATCTAAGATAGTGTTTATCCCTTTTTTTCTTTTATAAATAACTAGTAGTAGCGTTGCCTGTGGCATAACATCCAAGAGAAAAAAAAAAAAAAAAAACTTTAAATTTAAGCCTAGCCTCCACCCGATATGACATGGGCATGTCACGCAACATCAAACAAACATAAAAAATATATTCAGAAATAAAAAATTTTATAGCACACATTCAGACATATTTAGACTGTTTAAAATTTTAAAATAGAAAAGCTGTTTTAAAATTTAAAAAATATACAAATAAGTCATTGCGCCCACTGTTCCACACTTTTTCATTTAATGTGGTCCGGCCAAGGTTGAATTTCCTTTTTTTGGGCATAATGAGTTTTGAATCGCTGTTTAAAATCAGACGTAAACAAAGAAATGTATCGCATATGTATACCACAGCTCTAGCTATTTGCGCATGCGCAGTTTGAAGTTTTTGCACATTTGCGGATAAGTGCAAAGCACAGATACTGCTGTTTTACGCATGCGCAAATCGTAGTAGAAAAATAAATAATTATAAACTCCTTTTTTTATTTTGACATGACTTCACTATACTAAAACTTTCCCCAATGAATGCCCTACAAAATGGTACAAATATCTCCAATATTAGTTAAGTATTTCTCGAGTTTTTTTCCCTTTCAAACATACAGACACTTTCAGGAGACTTCATTTTATATTTATAGATAATTAATCAAGTTATGTTTATGCTTCTTGTTTATAATTTTGATAAGGTTTTATTTATGTTAAATAAAGTCATTCAGTTAACTTCTCACTTTTATTGAGTTTATCGGCATTTAAAGGAAGAGAATTTAAGGGGACGGTGGATTCTATTAGACATTTTTACTAATTATTCATTTAGAATTATGAAATTTTTCCTGCATATATAGTAAAATATAAATAAGTCAAATTTCTTAAAAAAATTTTAAAACAAGATATATTATTTTTTTAAATTAAAAAATACTTATTTTTAAAAAATTTCGAAATATTCCAGGCGATATAATTTTTAATATTTTATATTATTTTTTGCTTTATTATTCAATATTAATTTATTTGGAACTAAACGGTGTATGATTTTATAATTCCAATTTTGTAGAAATATTTTTAAACAAACACTTACTGAATTTTCACAGGATTTTTAAGTTTTTCTGAACTTAAATTGGCTTTTAATTGTCTGAAAAAATTTGGAATGTAAAATTCATTCCCTATTTTCTTTTAATGTTTAACCGAAATCTTTATTATCAATTCTATTTCATTTTTTCAAAAATTGAGACACCTGGAACGTTTTGAAGATATTTAAACCTAATTACAATATGATCTTGAGAGAAATCATTAAGATGTGCTTTTTTCCTTCAAGCCCTTCAAATATTTATTTTAATCAATAATACTTTTTATAACATTATTTTAGTTGAATATAAATGTATATTTTAGTGATGAAACGATAAAAATAAATTTTCATGTTTTTGTTCGTTTTTGATTATTTCAAAGTCCACTATCCCCTTAAGATGGTCATTTGCCATTAGCGTTACAAAAACATCATGTAGTTAGTTGATTTTCACAAAATAATTTATCTCAGTTAAATTTTATATGGAATATATTCATTTCATTAATTGTTTCAAGTTATTTATTGGAAATTTGAGCTTAATATTGAAAACATATTATCTTTCAATATATTTTCCTCTAATCTATGAATTATAATTATAATGTTTAAACTATGCTTAACAAATATCCAGATACAGTTTCCTGTTGAAAAATAGCAAGTCTCAGAATTGGAATTTAGCTTCAAAGAAACTAAATGATATGATGTTCTATTTAGTTTTGTATTTAAAAATAGAATGCAATTAATTTGCAAAGAAAAAGTGTGATTTAATTAAATGTTTTGAATGCACTTATTTTTCATCTAAATAATTATTAACGATTTTTTTCGTTCATACTTGATCATAGTTTTTGTTATTGCCAATATAAAAGTCAACAATAGTCTTCTTCTCAGCTTCCAGTTAATAAAATCGTTTGTATTTTATATTATTTAATTATTCGACGTTTCCAATCACTTCTCAAAACAATAAAACTATTCTAAAAATATCCAAATTGCATTTTAAATTGAAAAACTCTTTATTTTTTAAAGATATGAATTTGGAAATTATTATTTAAAAAATATTTTAATAAACATCTTAAAATCCAAACATTTTCTTTGAAGATACAAATTTAATTATGATATTTGTATATATAAACTTTCTACAATTTTTTTCAAATTTTATTTTTAACTACACTCTCAGTAACTTGTTTATAACAAAAAAATTTAAATGTTACGAATAAATTTGCTAAAAATAATGTTGCTACAGATAATTTTTTTTTTCATTCTATTGTATATTGATTCAACAATAAGTGAACCCCATTAAAAAAATTGTGCTCAGTATTTAGATGCGAGCTGCTATAAGCTACTAATTTATTGAAATATTTGAAAACTGCAAATTTTCGTTCAATATTAATTGAGAAGTGCCCACTAAAATATATTTATAAAATAATCCTTTTTGTGTAATTTCATAATATGGAAGAAAAAAAATGGAATTTTATTTAGAATTAAAGAGGTGGTGCTAGGATCTCGACTTCGATATTTGAAGTTTCGAGACAAGATACCCCCCCCCTCCCTAAAAAAATTCTACTATGATTCTATGTACAGTGCAGGTTAAACTTGCCCTTTAGGGTTAAAAGTCTTATTCCCACTGTAGCGTAAATATTTAGAGAGGTGTGCCAGCTCAGTTATCGGCTCCGTCTTCTGGGTGGACCTCAAAATTCAAAATCCGATGCAGACTAATATTTGTTAGCTTCAAAACGAAATGCAATGTAATTAAGCAGGCGATGTATTGAGGAATATATCCCCTTCTCATTGACGGATTCTTGTTTAAAATGTTAACTTTTTCATAGTTTTTTGTAAGAATAAGTTTCACATGTATTGCTCATATCATTTTGAATCATAATCGCTTGATCAAGTAGACATACAGATATAGTAAACTCGGGTTACTCGTAATTTAATAAATCTAAAATATCCAAAGTTTGAGGTTGATTTTTTTTCATTGCGTACGAGTCACGAGATTTCTCGTTTTTTAGCAAGCCGGACGTTGTGGCCGGGTTACGAGATATCTCGTTTTCATGTCTTTACGGCTGAATCAATGCATAACCAACCAGAGGTAAATATTTTTGTTACGTTACCAGAGTAACAAAGCCTTATGCATTCTTATAACAAATGATCAGCAAAATAACTGAATGTCGACATTCCGACATTCCAAACATGTGGAAACAATCAGTCAGTATAGCCAGTACGCTGGTAGGTTTGTGCCGATCGTGTACCATATCTTATAAAGTGTTTTATTATTGTACATTTTGTTATTTCAAAGTTCGTCTTTTAATTTGTAAATAAACGACTTTTTAAAATGTAAAAAAATCTTATGTAATAAATAGATGTGTAAAATATATAGTAATATTTAAGAATGTTTTATGTAAATGTAATACCAAATCCAAATTAAAAATGTGGATAAATTCTATTGCTTGCCAAGCATGCTTCTAGAGCGGTTAAAAATATGCGAACCCTGGGAGCGCGTTGAGTGCGCAGAGCACCGTATGCAATGTTTGATTTGATTTGATTGTTTTTTTATGGTGCAAGGGCCAATACTGACCATGCTGTGCCACCGTATGCAATGTGATTACAATACCTTTTTGAGATAAATCTGATGAAAGAAAAATATATAGTCACCAATAGTTTACAAGTAGCTAAGGATTAAATTCACTTGCCACTAAATGACTTTTAAAGATTTATTTTACTCTTCCATTCGAATCTACTTCTAAACTATGTGAATCTATCTATAAATAACCTATTAGAAATTAGTACTGGTACCCCATTTAGTTAAAAGGGTACTTTTCAGAGAATAGAAGAGATCAAGAAAAATCCATCGGCTACTGTGCTACGCGAATAGAACATTCTTTTTTTTCTTTTTTTTTTTGTTCGCTTTAGGGAGGGGTCACCCCTTGCCTTTTCTACAAACTGGAGAAGGTGGAGTCCACAAGTGTTCCAACAAAACAAAATTCGCTCTTTTTTCCCCTCCATGTTATGAGTAAGAGAATGAATGGTGGTCAAATATTAATAAATACTTGTCAGTTGGTGAATTCAACATTCAAAGGCGTTATCTACGCAGAAGGGGAAAATTGTGTTGGGAAGGGTGATTCGGTGGACCGAGTAATTTTTGTTGCTGTTCATTGTGAAGACTTGAATACGTGCTTAAAATTCTAGTGGGTAATTTCGGTTGGAGTCTCTGTTTATATTTTTGGAGATCGACTTGAAAGGGGCATCGCGTGGCAATCGGGGTTTTTTCTTCTTCTTTCTTGTCATTTTTTTCACTGTCTAGATATGCCGATTTTGGAGGTTAACAGACTTGAAAAACTTTTTTTGATGGGATTTGAAGTTATTTAATTTAGGAGAAATGTGATTCAAATAGCATTTCCCCTTTTGTTATTCAATAGAATATCGATTGGATTTATTTAAATTAGCAGCTTGAGTGAGTGTTCTAGAGCTGTATTGATTGGATATTGTATTATTTAAACGATAAAATGGTGAATGAAGCCGTAAAGGATGTCCAAAATTAAAGCAAGATTTGAATTCCCCATGCAGTAAAGTGTTGGCAATCAAATTAAAAAAGAAAAACATTTGATAGCTGATAGTTTAGAATTAGTAAAAATGGAGCGTTACACGTTAGAACAACATGTTTTCCTTGTTGAACAATATTTAAAAAATAAGGAAAATCTGTAGGCCACAGTTAGAAAAATTGAGAACTGGCCCCTAGATCGTGTGATTTAACATCACTAAATTTCGTTTTATGCGATTATTTGAAATTAAAGGTCTATGCCAACAAGCACGTGTGCATTTAAGGAAGAAATTAAACGTTTCATCAACGAAATTTAGCCACATTTATGCAAAATGGTCCTGGAAAATTTAAACAAAAGTGTGCGTATGTGCCAACAAAGCCGTGGAGGCCATTGTTATTCCATATATAACCTTATTCTGTGTACTTTACTATTTAATATATATATAACAATTGAAAAAAATTGTGTTTTTTATTTAATTTAAATCTTACGTTAACACGTTGTTCTATCGTAAAACGCTTCACTTTTATTAACTCTAAACTATAAGCTGTTAATTAGTTTTGTTAATAGGGTTAAAGAAAGTTAACTTTCAGAATGGGGGAAATTCAAATCTTGCGTTACTTTTGGGACATCCTTTATTAGTCTTTCTATGTAGTGAAATTTCAAATGGGTTGACACACTGTCTTTTGGATGACTTTTCTTGCTGAGTAAATAACTTACACAAATTTTGGATTTTCTTTCAATTTAAAAAGTATTTTTTTTTTTTTAAGAATTCAACTCGGCCTTTGATTTTTTTCTTCTTTTATATTTTATTCATTTCAGATTCTTTTGATTAATACAAAAACAATGTTTTCTGTGTAATGCCATCTATTGTGGACTATACTGTTGGAACAATATCCACTGAAGCTATTTGAATAAATCATGTAGCAAAGTTACACTTTGTTATACAACATCAATGTCCACATACGAAATTAATTTCGCATGTCTCATCTAACTACATTATATTATATGCTTTATTATGACGTCATATCCTTCTTATCAACAGATGCGTGGCGTAATCCATGATTAATTTAATTATACGCATTTAATATGTATTAAGTGAACGAAATGATATTTTGTTCTATTAAATGCCCTGCACAAGAACATTTCAAATTCAACACTCGATAAGTATTTAAAAAGACTTTTACTAAACTGAAATAAATCTTGTTTATATTAAAATGTGTGATTGGAGAAGTCTACATAATGCATAAAATCTATTAAATAAGCATTAGTAACCAGATTCTTCATCAAAACTGCAGAGCTCTGATATATATGCATACATAACTTTAATTATATTTGTAGGCAGATATTGAAATCATATCCAATACATTGCTCAAGACAAATCTATATCGTCAGGAAATATATGATTTTCAATACATTTTATACACTTATTGCATTAATGCTAAGGCCTATTACTAATGCTAATATGCAATGAATATGCATCCATTTCCAAACTTCCAAAATTATTAAACTTATTTGATCTGAAATTCTTTTAGAATTTTTTTAATATCATTTAAATATAATTTTAATAGCAAAAAATAAACTTTCCAGATTTTTTTTTTCGTTGAAATTTGCCTAAAATATCTAAATTCTTTCTTTATTGTATTAATATACGGGTCGCCTTTGGTGATTAGCTGGTTCATCTGGATATTGCTTTGAATTAATTTCAGCTAAATCGCTTGCATATAATTTCATACCCCTGGTATTGAAAAATAGTCAGACAATGAAGTTGAAATATTTCAATTGTTTTTCATATGTTCTATCTATTATACTTATTAATCTTTTTAATTAAGATAAGTCCCATGACCTCATGACGCTATTAAAAACGTAAATATTCTGTTTATCTATTCTTTAACATTTGTGGCATTGTAACTTCACTTTTTTATTCTTTTTATATACAATTAAATACTATACATATATTAAACAGAATCTTTCTTCTTTATCTTTAAACAATGAAAAATCATGTTGAAATATTAGATGAAAGAATAATAATGGTTGAATTTAAAAGAAGCAATGCAATCTGTTGGAAATTAAGCAAAAATAAATAAATAAATAAAATCTTCAATATTCAGACAAAATTTGCCCGACTTATAAAATACTACAATTAGAAATACATTAAACTTCCGAATTTTTAAATTTCTGAATGGTATAAAACTCATTTTTATGCAGTAATATTTTCGGAAGTTACTCCGAAAATACATCTTAATTTTTAATTAAAATTTAAAAAGATCGATCGAGGTACACATTTCCACCCTCCAAGGTATATATGTGCTATATTTGGTAGCTCTAAATTAAACGATGGAGCTATAGAACATCTCCTCCCCCAAAAAACAAATTCATCTTGATTTTTAGTAGAGATTACTTGCAGGAGATGAACTCAACAGAATTTCGTTTCCTTTAATTCACTTATCTGTATGTTTTCTAACTCATATGTAGCGGCTTTTCTCTCTGGTCTTATTATATCATTCCTTATGTGATGAGATTCTTGAGCGTTGAACCACAGAAAGTAAAATGGGATCATCGCTTTTCAGTTGCTTATAAAAAAAAAGAGAGAACTTTGTCATGGTTCTTTCTCTAAATACTTCTTTCGAAGGATATTGGACATCTCGTCAAACTGTAACCCAAATGTTGGATGTGGAGCAATGGCGTAGCACTGAAGGACAAGGAAAGTATAGGTGCTTTAGACACCTGTCTCTGAAGCTAGACAACACAAAGACAGAACATTAGTGAGCAAACATCAATTTTGGAAGCAAAATACCATCAGTGGGTAAAAAAGTAATACCATACTCTAACTTCATTTACTTTTGCAGCAGCTAGAGAAATCATATTTCGCCCCGGGCATCATTTTCTCTCGCTATGCCACTGACGTTCAGACAGGTTATCAGATTTTTAGACCACCCGTAGAGAGCTTTTATTTACTTTCAGTTCACACGGGTTGATTTGCATTGTCAAACTGCATCATGTCTGCAGACAAAAGACAATTTTAAGTATGATTGACCGTTAAAACTATCATAAATTTCATCAGATTACGATACATGCACTTTATATTACCTATTCAACAACGATGGAGAAAAACGCCTCCGATATCTGTTCAAGCCTGTGTCTTAAACACTAAGATACACTTAACTCATAGATCACCGTCAACAACTACAATCAAAACCCGTGGGTTGAGAATTGGATTTCTGCGTTCTTCAAACATCGGATGAACGTCAAATCGAATGCGTCAAGTATCATCTCCAGTCCATTCTCAGATCGTAAATTAAGCCGATGGTTGCTTCGTGTGGGCTGCCTGTTATCAAAAAACGTCGTTATGAACACCCAATATATTTCGACCACTTGCTGTGCACTGCAGGTAGATGACGCTGCTGACTTTTTTACTTTTTTTCTTCATTTGCTTCCTGCCTTCTACCTATTCGTTCTGTTCTGTCTTTGGGCACCGTGCCAGATCATGCTTTTCGAATTGCGTCGGCACGGAATTTTGTGGTTTTCTCAACAGAACGGACTTTGTCATTTTCGCTGAGGATAATTTTGGATTAATTGTAGGCTACGCTGATATAGATTAACGAGCCCAAATTATCGTTCTGACAGAATTGCCTGATGTGTTCAGTCCTTGTGCAACACTTGATATCCATGGCGTGACGATAACATCAAGTAATTTTTCTAGTTTAACATTTCATGTATATCTAGAAATGAAGCATCTTCGTCTCGATGATTAATTCACTTTGTTTGCCGAAGTATGAAAACTTGTCATGCTGGCAGAGCTAAAAGAGGCAGTGAACATTTTATAAATGTTTTTAGAATAGATCTGTATAATTTCATAGAATGAAAGCACAATCAAATACTGGCATGTTTTTAAATGAAAAATACATAACTAAATTATCATCGAGAAAAAGTTACAAAGGAATCCAGTCTTATATTTATTTTAAAGATAAAAAGTTATCTTCAATAACATATTTAAGAGCAATGATTTCTTGGTCTGAATCTGGTTACTTCATATTGATTTTGCCAAAGAGTAACTATTTCAATTTGTTTCCCCAAAATAATCATTATAAAAAAGATCTTCCACTTATTTCACTTCCTTCTAAATAGAGATTTTTTTTTAATACAATGTGATAAATAAAGTACCATATTTTCTCTCTTACAATATATGGACTAACTATGGACTAACTTATTTCTTTTATTTTACTCTATTTTGTACAAATTTAAATTCTGTTATATATATATATATATATATATATATATATATATATATATATATTATTCTCCTTATGTATATGCTGTGGTTGTATATCTTTTGACATTCTGGGAGAAGAAGTTTCTGCTTACATTTAATCAATGCTGTTTTAGTTTTTTTCACGATAATTTTTGGAAGTTTTGATTGTATAGTTAAAACTTAATTCCAAAATGTTCAGAAAAGATGGAACTTTAACATATATTTTTTAAAAATTAAATTGTTTCAAATTAAGTGTATGAAGTTAAGAGGCCCCTTAAGCAATTAAATATTATTTATGCAGTTGTATTGAAATTCCATGAAAATTTATTCGCCCTTTTTCATTTTCAACATCATCCTGGGCTACGTAATGCAAATGGTATTTAACAGCAAAAGGCTCATTGTATGAAGCTTCCCTTTGGTGAGATACGCAACTGAATTATAAAATTAGATAGCGCAGCTTACTTGCCCACTCTATATCGAAACTTCTTGAAGAGCTGCTGCGATCTAGCAGAAAGATAACGGTGGGATCCAAGTTTCGAAACCTGATTCCATCGAAAATTTGCTATGTATATGGATATTTCTGGTACACGTTAAATCTAACATCGAGAGTCAAACGTCCTGCTTTTGATATGGTTTGGAAGTTTGAACAAAGTGAACATGCCTGAGTTGATAATCTCATCAGGCAACCACGGTTAACAGCTGAGATGACTGTTATGAAGTGAAATTCATATAGTTCCAAGACGGGATATTCATAACTTAAGTTGATGTTATTGATTGAACTTGAAATATTTGTTGCCTTAGAAAACTGAATATTTTGAGAATTGTTTCTTTTGGTTAAAATAAAAAATAATCCAGAAAGAAATAATTTGTTCCGATTATCCACGAGCTATAATCGTAGAAATATAAAATTTAAACCAACGCTATTTTGCAATAGATAATCAATATGACCATTGATTTAGACAGAAAAAATGTAAGAAAAAGGCAAAAAAATATATATATGAAGTAAAAATTTTCTTTCTCAACTCATAAGCAATTAGGGAATAAAATGAATAAAAGGTGGTTGTTTAATTTCATTCTTTATTTTTTACATTATTTTTGAGATATTTTTTATAAGAAAGGGAATAAAGTTCTTCCATTAATCAGCATACTTTAAATAATATGACCTCTAAATATCCTGCCATTCTTTACTTTCGAGATGGACGAGATATGATCGCCGAATGAGGCTAGAAAATTATTATTATTATGAGGTATTTTTATAAAAACATTCTTGTATAATTATTTAGCAAAGTTTAGCTTTTTGATTATCATTGGAGTTAAAAATCTATAGCAAATAACTATTAATTTCTGTTTTTCAGAAAATGTCTTTAGTTTTAGTTTGTATTTCAATACAATTGATAAAGTAGATGCAATTTGAAATATAAAATTTTAGAATTTCAAAAATAGGAATTTTTAATCTCCTGGCTACCATACTAATGATTACAAAAGAAAAAAAGGGGGAAAAAGATATGGCCACTTCATAACAATTTAATGAAAAATTAAAATCACTTATAATTATCTGAACAGTTATCTCATTTGTAATTATATGACCTTGCCCTATGCAGTTTAAAGAAGAAATGTTTCTTATTTGTTTGCCACAATTATTTATATGCATGCTAGCAAGATGGATAGCACGAGAATTACTCACTTACATAAAATAATGACTGTTTTAAAAGTTTCTAAGGTAACTAACTTGATTTTTATCAACAGTCACATATGCAGGTGATAAATTTTGAATACCGGCATCTTTTTTTGCATTATAGCTGATTAGTAATTGAGTAAAGCTCATTAATAGTAATCTAATAGTTAATCGAAACGCATTAATGAGTTTTTTCTTATCGCTAAGCTGCCCTTAATATGAAATCAATGACTGCTTCACTTGGCAAGTCACACAGTTTTTATATTTTGAGTTTTTTTTTTTTTTTTTCCGAATACGTAAATTATACCTTCTTGTAAACAAATCAAGAGGAAAAACAGCAATAGGTTTTAAATATAAAGGTATGATCATAATGAATTGCTGTAAAAAAATTAGGTTATACTAACATTATTGTTTCGGTTTAGTTTATATATTTTTTTTTCAAAATTATAAACCATCTGAAAAGCTCAGAGTTGTTAAATGAAATTATTTTCATATTCTTTGAATGAAAATAATTTCATTTTATAGGGTTGGATTATATTTAATTTGTGTATTATTTAATCTGTACTATTTACCTGAATACTGTTTAATTGTCCCGAAATATTTATTTCAATTTTTTTACACTAAAATATTTTTAAACAAAAGTACCTATAACGTTACAAATATTTGTATTGAAGGTTAAAGTTATCATATGTTACATTAATTATTGAAAGTTAAGTTGTATAAATGTGTGTATATGAGAAATGAAAAAAAAAAAAAAATATTAGTAATCAATGTGATTATAACACACAGTCTATCTATCACCTTCAATTTTAATTTTAATTAAAATGTGAAAAGTTGCTCTGCCAGAGTATTTTAAATTCTCAGAACTTACGAGGTATAAGTTTTAAAAACAGTAGAAAACTAATTCGTCACAATTTTTAATAATTTTTGAATAATGATGAAAGGTTCAATTAAACACAATGAATGGAAATTTAAACTATGCATTTACAGAAATAAAATAGTTGAGCGGCTATTTTAAATAATAAATTTAAATCTTACCATTAAAAATAAAAGTTTGAATAATTCATAAATAAGAAGAAAATTTCAAAATAATTTTCAAATTAAAAAGATATTTTTCAATATTAATATGATATAGAAATAACATTTAAATATCCCTCTTTTTACATTTTGATTTCGTTAATTTCCGTTTACTAAAAAATAGCGGACTTCGCCATATTGTTTTTGAGGTGATCTTGTACCAGAGTATAGGAGACACACGTTTTAATTTATATAAAATAGCTGTTTAATGAGTTCCATGCGAACTTTTCTGAAACATTCCTTACTCTTCACAATATTAGTGAGAATAAATTGTAGAAAGTTTATTTAATGTTTAATTTGTAGAAAACACTTTTTTTGTTTGATTTAGGAAAAGACCCAGTATTCATTTTATCGTCATGGAAGGTGCTATTACTTCTATCCTAATAATAAAATACGACGTAAACAAAACAAAATCATGTTAATTTGTAAAAATTACAATTTCCTCTTCACTTTTTCTTTGCTAAAACTGTCATTTTTAGTGTTCTACAAAAAAGATATGCCTAGAAAAAAAATTTTAAGCAATGTTTTATGAAGTATCAAACTTTTTAAATTTTTACAATGCTTTAAATTTTAATAGAATAGATTAAATTAATTATTAAATTGAAAGATTCTATGGGATTAATTCCAACGATTTTTATAACATCAATCACGCATTGAAGAGGACAAAGAAATTTTCTATGCTAACTTAATTATAAAAATTACGTAATTTTTGGAGAAAAGCAATTACAGTAAATAACAAAAGATGATTGATTTAAAAATGGGATTTTCAAGTGTTTAGAGTCAAAATCCTATATTTAAATCTCTAAGGTTTTCTTATCTTTTCATTTATTTTGAATTTTTTTTTACCTATCAAACTTCATTCCCTTTTTTCTGTGATTACTGTATACATTATTGAACAGAACCTTAGAAATTTTGAAAAATAAGTTTTATTGCTTATGTTGGCCTATAGACATGTTTTCTAAGACATTTGTTTCTTTAAATATCTTCCTATATTAAAAAAAAAAAAAAAAAAAAAAAAAGCTCCCAAAAATACGATTTCTTTACCACACAGCGTTTTTTAAAAAGTTTAACTCGGATATATGAATATTACGCATAATTTATCCAACAAGATGGTTAGATGTAACAATGTTCAAAGTCAAAATACTTATAGTTTTAGTTTATATTTGAGCCAAATCTTTTATAATATTACTTTACATTTGATGTCATACCATATCATTAAGGTCGACAAAGACATTGGACATCAAAAGTAGACCGCGAAACGACACTGAAAGATTTTAATGTTACTTTTCCCAGAATCAACAGGTGAAAATATCGTTTTCGACTTCAATCATCTCCCCATTTACCAAATAACATGTTTCCCAAACCACTGCAATTTCCAAAGTTACAAATCCATCCCTAAGCGAAATACTACTTCCTTAAGGGACGATTTTATTAAACTCTCGTTTGTGCCAGAGCGTAACCACTGCTTTTACGCAAACGCTAACGACTTCTTCTGGGGTTTTGTGTTTCGTACTAACTTTCCCATTATTAGAAACTCTCTTCCTAGCTCCCCAACCCCCTATTTAGCCTGTGGGCCAGAAGACAAAGTACACCCCATAAAACACGACCGCACAATCCATAATGATAATAGCCGATGTTCTTTCTCCTTGACAGAGTGTCCACCACTCCTTGTCGCATCACTCCTGCCTCTTACCATCCTTGGAGATCTTGAGCATCCCTCCAGGGATGGGCGGTGGCCCTCCATGTACCAGTAATTACAGTTCCTCTGCAGGAAACAGAAAGGCCTTTATTATGGAGAATCCTGCACCATCCTTTCACTCTGCCACCTGAAGGGGGGGGGGGGGGTCAAAAGGAACAAGAAGTCTCCCACGGCTTCAAGCACTAATAGGTTCAACTCCGAAATGGTTTCTTATCGGTTGAAGACATGCGTGATTGGTTTATTTCTGGTATGGCAGAGTAACCCACCTTTGATGGGTTTCGGGGGTGAGGTTATCACTATTGGCAAGGTTTCGCTATGCGGTGTATATTTTGGCTAGATTTTATCATGCATGTAATCATTTAACAACTTTCTAGGTACGGTAATAGAATGGGAAAAAAGGTTAGTTTGCCAAAACTTTTGAGCCAAAATGCACGTTGTTGAAAGGGTTGCAGTAATTTCATCTGTATATGTATCCGATTTTTTTTTTCTATAAGTGATTAATACTTCATAACTATATAGTAAATATTTGCTTTTACATTAGTGATTTTTTTTTTCGATATGAATCTTTGAATTCATTTTAACGTTTTGCAGTATTATCTATTTTAAAACAACTGTTTAAAATTTGCATTGTTTTCAAAACTACTTTAAAACAGAGCTAATATTTTGTCGTTTTTTTTATTTTACTCAAACGTAGTTTATCCTTATAACAATGATACTTAAAATATGGATCATATGACTTATCGAAATCGCAGAAAACAAATTGCAGGAAAAAAAAGTTTGTAAGCTAATCTAATTAAGAAAAGGAATTTAATACAAAAAGTTTCACTACAATTTACTAAATTATTATTTTAAATCGAATATTCTTTTCATTTTCTTTTTCAGTGCTTTTTTTTCCCTTTCTTTTTTATATATCAACTTTGGAGCCATGGCAATGTCTGCCTATCGGAAGTCAGGTACTGTAAACTGTTTTTTTTTTCTTTCTTTTTTTTTTCCAAGATTTATTTGAAAAAAGAAATTGAATTTTGTTACAGATATTTGTAACTAGCAAAAACCTTCATCAACAGAATGAAAATTTCTTTCATAAATTTGCGGACTTCTATAATAAGTTCTAAAAAAAAAATCTAAAATAAAAGTATAACATTTTTAGAGCATGGTATTGAGAAAATTATAAAAGTAAAATTACCCTTTATCGGAAGAATTACATAACGGTTCGCAAATAAGCGCACCATCTATAAAATAATCTCATCCTCTTTATTGCATGGGCATGTCATGTTAGTTTTGTTATATTTATGGAATATCTGCGAAACTTTTAATCATGATTTGGCCCTCGAGGTTTCGGGTAGCTTTCGGTCTTTCGAAGAATGAAAGTAACGATCACATCACTCTTACCTATTTCGTATTAAATCGGAATTCCAAAGCTTTTGTAGAGATATATCATTGGAAAATGTTTCAAGATCATAGGTTATTATGTATGTGATCTGAACAATATTATAAATTATTAACAATAAAAAGCCCTCTGCTGAAGAATATTTTTTAAAAACATTGGATCTAAAGTTTTGGTTTCCCGAAATGAATTGATGTGAAGTGCAATTTTTTTTCTTTATCAGATGTAAAAGCAATCGAGACTTTTTTGTTTTATTGAAATAAGTCTCATTAGCAACTTTAACTATTCTTTTAAAATTTTATTTGTTAAAACAAATTTTTGCTTATATTTATTATTCTGGTATGAAAAATTATATAATTATTTAGCTTGATTCAATGCAGAAAACAGATAAGGCTCAATAAATATTATCTCTTTAGAAAATAATCTGAAGAAACTATCAACATTTTTAGATTTTAATTTTCATTCTTTAACCTGGATAGATTTAAACATATATTTTAGAAGTGGGGATAACGATACATATTTTACATTTTAACTCATAAAACCAAAAATTCGAAAATAATAAAAAATGTATAACTACAAGATAAGTTATTTTCAAATAATCAGAATTTCTACATCAAAGCAAACAACTCTGCGAAGAGCGTACTTCAAAAACAATGAGCATACAAAACGGAAAAAAGTCGTAGACATTATGCTACTCTTAATGCACCGATCCATATCGCTAATAATGAAATTCAGACACATTCGGCTTTTGTAATTAGGTGTTCAGTAGTCCTTGCTCTCTCACAAATCATTAGATCCATTATTGTGCTGTTGTAGTTCGAAATTGGCGAGTAGATTCCGAACAAAAAACAAAAACCTCCTGCAACCCTAAACAGGTAGCCAACAGTAGCTGCTGCGTGCGTTTTCAGATCCCCCTGCACCCCCAGCAAAGTCCATTTTCCAACCTCAAATTCGCTGCCATCATTGACATGACCTTGTGCACACCCCAATACCAAAAGATAAAAAAACAGCAAAATAATAAATAAAAAAAATCGCTTTCTTCTTCTGTTGCAGTAGATTCTCCGAGCTTAAAAAATAATAATAATGAGACAGACAAACTAAGAAAAAAGCCTTGCGTATCTCTTCGCAATTCCCCCTCCCTTCTACAGAAAGCCCGAGGCACTGCACGCTTTAGGTCAGACGAAATATGACCTTGACCGTAGATTTATGACATGGCGGAGTATTGGTGGTAATGATCAGGCCGCTACTGTATTTGGCACGTCTCGTACAACATCACTCAAGTATCCCCCCTTCTTCAACCTGAGTGCACCTTTTGCAAATCTTAATCTTTTAGACGATCCCCCCCCCCTCAACGAGATAGCATTGCCCCGACAATCCACCTTGTGTAATCTAAAGTACACCCTCCACGGCGAGCGAAGCCAATCAGACGAAGAGCTTCGCGATAATTATGTAACATTAAACTGCTTTGATCCGTGCTTTGATTGGTCGACTGGTTCGGTATCCATTGTCCAATCTTGGAGTGATGGGCCGCCCATTTTGTTTCTTTGATTTTTTTCAGAAGGGGGGGGGGTGCGCAAAAATAAGTTCCCCCCTCGAGAAGCCAGTTAGCTCCTTATCACCTACTGGCTTCAAACCTCCCATTTGAAGATGTTCCTTCAGGGATCTGAACGCGAATTTACTTTTTCTTTCCTTTTTTTTTTTTTTTTTTTTTTTTTTTACAATTTTCTTGTTTTGTTTTTATGTTGCCCCCCTGCTGCGTTTTGCCTAGAGTTGAAGACCTTAACTCTGGATTCAGTAGCACCGGTAAGGGTCAAAAGATCGCTAATTGCATTTTTCATTTTGATTTTCTTTTTGCTTGCTTCTATGCATCATAACTTTTTTTTATTATGTTTTCTCATCATCAACAAAAAGAATAAAGAGGTTCTGTTGCCAGTGCCCTACCTTTTGAACTGAAGCGTCTCGAAAAGAGCCCTTCCCCCTAAATATCGTTTGGTGTCATACAAGACGAGAACCGAAGAATTCATCCGGTGATGGATTGTGAAGTTGTGCATCTTCAAGGACATCTAGTGAAAAGGGTGTTGTATGATGAGAGGAGGCTTGATTTTTTCCTCCCCACCAGCTTTATTCCTTTTTTTTTTTTTACATCCTCAAAGAAAGAAATTGGTGTAAGTGATTGAATGTCCATGTTTTATTATCTCTCTTTGATGTGTGTGGACGATTTTTAGCCCGGAGCTCATCGTGACCAAAGAGAAAATGAGAAAGTTCTTTTGCTCACACTATTTGCAGCATATGAATTAGAAAGTCAGGAACGTTGAAGAATTTAGGTTATTATCAGTAGCTTCTTCTTTGCAGCTGCCTATTAATTATCTTTGCCTATGGTAAAAGGTTCAGTCATTAGCAGCTGTAATGGCAAAGGGAAACACATCTTTGAAAATGAAGAAAATATTATAAATGAAACAGCGAGAGAAAATAGAGCAATTTTTTCCTCTATAAATCGTTGTGAGCTTCTAGAAGCGTATTAAAGCATATTAAAATAATAATGATAACATAGACGAGGGCAGTTAGGCTTTTGCAGTACATTTTGACCGTTATACTGTAGAGAATATATAATTCATTGTGTCATTATTTTTTATCTAGTTGATGAGATCTAATGTTAAAAGATTTGTAGAAATTAATTTATTGAATTAAAAGGGCAATCGTTCTTATTTATTTTTGATCGAAATATCGTTCGAACTGAGATGTGAATATGTATCTTAAGCTGATTTTCGTTATTAAATAATACATTGAATATAAATGAAAAAAGAAGAGAAATAATGGAAAAACCATTTAAATTTCAAGGAACGAGGAGGGTTTGTTTAAATTTAATGTTTATTATCCCAGAAATAAAATCATTGAAATTTCGATAAATTATTTTTGATTTTTTTTTCATTGATAGTAATATTGATAAATCTATTACAATAAAGCAAAATCATGTTAACATGATGCACATAAAATATGGCAAACCAATTTAATTTTTAAAGTGATAATGTTCATACGTTAGTGCGTTATTTGTAAATTGTGTCATGCGAAATGCATTATTAAAAATCGCGTAAAGACGTTCTACTTGGCAGATTGTTTAAATTACACAAATCAAATTTTATAAGTAGCTGCTTTTTGGATGATATTGTTTACTAATAAAGAGTTATTCAAAATTGTATTGAGTTTGCTTATTAAACATTAATTGAAGTAATAATTTTTTCCTCAAGTGACTTCAGGACATATTATTGTAGAAAAAAAATATTTTTATACCATTTTAAGACTCTAATAAAATGATAAAAAGCTTAATTAAAATTTGTAAATTGGTTTCAGTAATACCAATTTTATTTTCGTATCCTTTTTGTTTAAATTTTTGAAAATTTTCAAATTTTTTTAAAGTGTATTTTGCAATTAGGATTTTCCATTGATTTAAAAAATAAGTTTATTGAAACGTGCTTTTACACAATATTAAATACCTTTTTGCCTACACTTTATCATAATTGTGATTAATTATAAATTTAAAAAATAATAAAAAAATGTAGGACTCAATTTTAAAATACTATTATATTATGAGACTTCGAACTTGAGGTTCGAAACTTCATTAATTTTTAATATAAATTTTGTCATTATTTTTAGTTGAGACAACTCATAATTCAAACAGAAACAATGTTAAGATATGAGATATATTACGCAAAATTATTTTTACGATGTCATTACTGCCATTTTATCAATATTGTACTTATATATGTGTAGAAATAAAAAAAAGACAACTTTTTAAATTTAAAATTCTAAGCAGCATTTAATCTATAAATCTTAATTAAAAGTAACATTCATCCGAATTACCCTAATTATTGTTGTAAATTCCATTGTTTATTCTAAGCAATTAAAAGAAGTGATAGACTAAAAATCTTAATCCTAGAAATTAATTTTTCAAGTGATCTGAAAATTATTTTACAAAATTAGGATGTTTGGTTTATAATTGCAAGAGAAAAACATATGGGAAAATAATTACTTATGATATTAACAGATGGCAATCTTTTATATATACATCTTATTGTATACTTAAAATATAATATTATTCAGCAGTATTGAGTTTATTAAGCTCAAGTGATAGCTTTCATAGATGTAATTTTAAATTAATTCTGCATTCTATTGTTTATCTTCCAAAAGGGAAAAAAACGTGCTGCCATCGTACAGTATAATTCAATTTTAGAAACCATTGTAGATTTTGTAAAAAGAAAAAAAAAATGTTGTAACATCATAGCTGAACGATTATATATTAGATAACATGCAGAATTGTATCTGTCAGGTAATTTTTGTATTACATGAATGGAATCCATTTCACTCGTCATATGACGTCACGAGAAATAAAACTATTGAAAGCTCCAGAATCTCATATTACTGGATACATATATTTTTTAAAACTATCTACAATATTAGTTATTTATATGGTCCATAGTAATAGTTAGCAGTTGTTTATATTATAGAAATGCAAGTCAGTTGTTTGTATTATAGAAATGTTATAGGGTAATTATTTATATCTTAAATATTTATCATTCAGCTCAGAGACATGCAAGCTTGAAAAAGCATTGAAACATTGTTTTGAAATTCAAGTATTTTTTAAAATTAAAATTTTGTTCGTTGCTATTTTATCTTTTAATATTTTTTTTTAAAAAAGGGGAAACTTATTTTTTGAAAGCTATTTTATTCCTAAATATTAAAAAAACATTTATTAAGAGAATGTGGCGGGATTGAAAGCTACAAATGTTTTGTTTTAACTGAATGATTGTTTTGTTAACTCTTTACTATACTAATAATGCGATATTATCTTAAATCATCACGTCAGATTTAAGTATTTTGAGTAAAATATATATACGTGACATTGTGTAATGTGAAATATCACGCATCTTTTTTGGGTAAGAAAGATAACATAGTATATATGAGTAATTATTTTGAATAAACAGATGTCGAGTAAATCAGAAAGCTAAAAAATGAAATTTAGTTGAGAAATGACGAAGGAAACTAAATGTTTTTTATGTTAATTTTAAAGTAAATTTTGATTTCAAACTTCATTTTTTAAAGTTTTTTTTCTTGTCGTACGATTACGATTTTGCTTCACTCAAAATAATAACTATAGAATATATCTGCTATATAATGTTTTATAGAAAACAAATTCCATATTACATAGCAGAAATGTGAAATTATTTTGAGACACATAAGTAAAACCGAAACTAAAAAGACTGAAGTTTGGAAATTAAAATTTGTTTCGAAACTGTTGCAAAAAACTTTGAATGTGCTTCAAATATTTTATAAATATTTTTTGGACATAAACATAGTCATTTTTTTAGATTTACCAGTCATTTTTTTAATAAGAAGTTACTTTGTTTCAATTTCTTTTCATTTTTTTTCATTGTTTCTTTGTAATGGAGATGAAAAGGAAACTTTTTTAAATGATATTTTTTAAATATTTCCATTTTTAATCTACTGTATTATTGAATACATATAATTTTTGGTGATGAATTTTTCCAGATTTTAACAAGTAAACATTTTAAACCATTTTCACATACATATTTTTGGAAAAAAGAATTATAGTGATTATTAAAGTTAGCATTAAGAGAAGAAAATGCAAATATTATAATGTATCTGATAATATAAATCTTGAACTTTATTTATTTATTTTTTCAAAATGATAAAACTTTTTTTAGAGCAATTTGAGAAATAGAGAAAATTACGACATATTTGTTTATTACTTCGTAAATTTCCCATAATTCAGTATAAGGCGCGTAATATTTAGAAATCTCTCAAATGTTCATTGTAAAATACTTTTTGTCTCCCAGTAATTGTTACTCTTCCACTCCACTATATGATATTTATTTCTTTATATTATATGATGGCAATATCTTGTTAGAGATTTACATAATACTTTTCTAATAGTACTCTTCCATTTAACTATATTATGATAATACCTTATTAGAGATTTAAAAAAATGTTGATATTCAAAAACGAAATTTGAAAGCAACGGATTAGTAACTTATTTTTATAATTAAATTAGAAATATTTGAATGAAGTTTGGCCCTACATGTGAATTTAATAAAAACTAAATTGACTTAAACTAAATTAACTAATCGAAATTCATTATTTGATGGTATTTCGGAAAGATACTCCACATCATATTAAAATTCTTTAACAATATATTCTCAACTTAAAATTTGTTATTAAACCAAAAATACTAATGTTAAAAAAACTCCATCTTTTTTGCATTTTTTAAATCTTTAATATGACACATAAATACTTCAACGACAGTTATAAAGTTATTTCATAGATGGATTTCAATGACTAATGTCAAGAGATCTTCTCTTCCTAAAGAATTGGATGGAAAATCGTTGCACTTTTTTGATTGACGAGAAGAAAATAAAAACCCAGAAGCTGTGCGATATTAGAATAAAATGAGGAGGGAAAAAAATGTGTTGATTCGGCAAAAAGAACTATGAAAATCGATTTCTTGTTCGGAAAGGGATGGGGTCAGAGTCGAATGTCCGAGCTTCTTTCATGCGTAATGCGGATGTCAAGACGTCGGTTGACAGTCGCAGTCAACCTTACCTTTGAAGGTCTCCTCCCAGGAGAGGAATATCGGATTCTGAAATCAACGCTTCAGGGGCCGTCCTCAATTGAGCACGTGTTCAACAGACGATTAAATTTACAAACTTTGGTGCCTATATGGTTTCAGCTAGATGGAAATACAGCAATAATTTTAATTCTTGAAAACTCTTTTAGTATGAAATATTTTACTATTTCTCGCGATATTGTCCGATTTTCTGAATGACAAATAACGTAATGGCATCGCATTTATATCGTTGAGCGTATTTTATTGATAAAGAAGATGAAGGCTATCATTTCAGGAAAATGTATGGAAAGCGAATTTAAAACTTAACATATGATTGTATCTATGTCAAAGAATCTTTTTTAAACAAAAGCGGTATTTTCTCTTGATAGTTTGAGGATTTATTCTAATTATAAAAGGAAGTAAAGTGGGAAATTAGTTTTTTTCGTAACTAATCAGTTAAGAATGAAATGGGGAATACAAAAAACACTCGCCTTAACCTTTATTGATGTGTTGTATATAAATAAATGGATGATTTCATTGAGGTTTAATTGATCAACGAAATTAAAATTTCATTGCATTAACTTATTATTTTTGCATGAGATTTCGGTGTTATCAGATATTCTGGGTTGCTTTTTCCTTCATAAAGACAGAAAAATATATATTATTTCATTCCTTCAATTCCACAATCAAAAGTATTACGATATTTATGCTAGCGCTGAAACAGCGTTTATTGCCAAACCATATTTAGGAAAATAAGACATTTTAAATCTAAAAATCTCTCAAAAAACATTGCAGTACATCTTTATGATAATTGAATAGTATTCTATAAATACTTGACTGATGTTTAATTGAATCATTCAGCGCATGCTTTTATTTTCGTATAAAAATTACGATATTAAATGGAGAAACAGATTTCAGGAAGTTAAAGCAGCTTATCTTTAATCTAATAAAAAAGAAAACGAATTTTAGATGAAAAAAAAACAACGACTTAAATTCAATAAAAATGTTAAAAAGCAATTAATCAACTAATAATAAATAAATGTTTGCTTCTGTAAAATTGCCAACGATTAGATGAGTAATATGTCCTTGACTAAAAAGGAGAATTGGCAAGTAGGAAATTCTGGTTTAAATCTGGTGAATATCAGACATAAAACCAATTCTTTACTTTTAATGGACAGAGAAAATATTTTTTTGCGAAGGAGATTTTTAAATAGTGTTCATATATCTGAAGTATTTCCATAATTTAATTTGTTATATTTTGGAGAGTTTCTGACATAATATCATTATCATCACACACGCACACGCACACGCACACGCACACACACACACACACACACAAATTATATCGAATGAAAACGAAAACTTAGAATTTTGAAGCAAAAAATTGAGTTATTAAGCAAATGTTTTTTAAGAGTGACAAGTAATTAACAAGCTTTGGGCTTTTATAACAAGCGTTACATAAATAAATCTGAAATAATAACTCAAAACTGTAACAATAATATTTTTTTGTAAAATGTTTAAAACGACAAATGCTTTAAAGCTTTTTATTACGCATTTAAAAGACCTATACAAAGACAATTTGTTATGGATTTTTTAATCCTATAGATTTTCAATCATTCAAAACGACAAAATATCAGTAACTTTTGTTTGATGCTGATAAATGTTTATTTATTTATTTATTAATGTATTACTAACTGATGCGCTCAGGTGTGATAAAAATGGAAATATTTTTGTTTTACTTATTAAAATTAACTATTAAATTATTATTAACTATTATTAATTTTATGTTTTACTAATTAAAATTAACTATTAAACAATAAAATATTCATTGGGCCTTCTTTATGCCTCTATTTGAGATCACAATTTAACAAAGAATTTACAAAATAACACAAATTACACGTATAACGTAACAAATCGGATGTTGACGGCTACGTAAAGTATGATATGTCAAAAAGTAAAATATATATTTACGAGAAATGTCGAAAGGACACTAAATAAATAAATGTCTTAAAAATTTATATAATATTTTTATATAAAATTTCATATAAACCTAATATAAAAGTTTATATAGATCTCATATAAAAAATACATGTAATTTTATATAGAATATTATACAATAGAAAATCTTCTAATTTGTAGCTTCATTTTTTAAAGAGGAAAATATCAGTTGCGCCACACATTTTTAAAATTTTGTAACCTGTCGAAAAATTACAGACTATAACTATTTTTAATAACCCAACAATAGCTACTTTAAAAAAATTGGTTAACAATTTTAAGAAATGACGGGAATTTTAATGAGGCAATTCGAGATATAACTTGGAAAAAAAAATTAAAAAAATATCTACAATATTTTAATTCAGAAAGAATGTTACACTGAAAATAAAAATTTTTCCATATGGAGGCATGATTTTAATCTATTAAAATTCAGCATTTAATTTAATGTCTCAAAACATAATCTATGAATTTTCAGAAGCATCATAGCATATATGAACGAAATTTGAAGAACAGTAATATGGGTTATTATAAAATACAAACTGCTTACATCTTTTCCCTCTTACAAAGTAGAGAGAAAGTATTGTAAAGAAAGTAAATTTGAACTCGACGAATCACTACGTTTTATAGTTCCCACATTAAAGCACAGACACATACACATATTTTCACTTTATGTCTGTCTGAGAACTCAATAACTGCGATTACTCAAAAACGTTTTGAAATAGATTGATAAAATTTGGAAGTTGGAATTTAGAGTATATTTGTTTGATTTATATCAAATTTTGAATGAAATATATTCAGAAGAAGTCTTTCTGCCCAGCTGATCGAGTACAATTGAATTCAAAATCAACAAAACATAAGGAGCAAGATAAAATTTGATATACGGCTGTAGCATTTAAATTGTATATTTCTAGTAAAATTTTAACCAATCTGTCAAAAGGTTAACTATATGTTGTTCTGTACTTTCGCGAGCATGTTAATTAAATAACTCATAAATGCAGTAACTTCAGTCAATAAAAATAATTCATACTCAATTTTGGTTTTTTTTTTTCGGAAAAAAAGTTATGCAATATACGTATTTATTCGAGAGATTCAGTAAAAATGCTAGATTCATGCCAAAGGTCTATATTTAGTAACCATTCTTTGCCAATGCCATGTAAGATATCCACTGCCTAACCTAAGGTGCACAATTTTATGAGGGAGGAAAAAGATAAAATCTTTATTGGAGACTTACAAAAAAGTTTAGAAGAGACCCCTCTATTGATTTTATTGCCTATCTTTTAATTCAATAATTTGAAATTTGAAGTTGTTTTCTATTAATATATTCGGATGCAAATTTTACATATAGAAAATAAATCGGTAGAAAAGTTTAAAAAACTGCAACAGATTTTTTTAAGTGAATGATAAATGATTATCTTTGAACATGAGTGTATTCGATGCGGGAGTCATGATGATTTGATTCATTGAGTACTTAAAGTGGTGTCTAAAATCAACGGTCATAATTTGTCGTCAAAATGAGATGTACTTATCATTGCTCCTCCTAAATGCATTTATAAGGCTTTATAAAGTTTTAAACAAAGAAAGGCAGGAAAGTTAAGAGATTAGATACTGCTCTTTCAGTAAGTTCGATATACAAAACTTAGTAAATAATTTATTTTAATTTTTTATCTTTTTTCTTGTTTAAATTTTGAAGTTGTGGTATTTTATTGATAATGCTTGCAGTTTTGCGTACATTGGAATAGAAAAATTGAAAAATAAAGTTGACCGGACTAGCTTTGTTTGAAAAGGCCTAGATATTTATGTTCTTTAGCAGTAGGAATGGGAGGTTTATAGTTATTCTTTGAACCCATTGCATTACATCCTGGAACAGATCTTTGCATATAGCGACATAGTCGTTATTTTTTAGATTTTTCAAAGAATTTCATCGAATATTTTTCTTCCATAGAAGACTTTTATTATAATTCGTTTCTTTTGTTCATAAAATCGATAAAATAGTATTTTACTTAGCTTAATTTATCTTCTAATCTTTGAGTCACTATTCTCGATTGATTTAAATTTCTTTGTAGTTTATACTTGATGTGATTTTACTGGTGGGTTGGCGTCAATAATTTTTGAAGAAAATTTGATTTTAAGAGCTTTAAATTTCCCTTTATAAATATGTAGATGGTTAATATAAGGATCTGTTAAAACATTTCTAAACAGATAAAAAAAAGATAAATTTCATAAACATTAGGTACTAAATTTTTTAGATGAAAAGATCTTTTTTTAGAAAAGATCACATTTTTTAGATTTATTAGAAAAGCTCTTTTTTTATGTTTCTTTAAAATTAACGTGAATACATCTATTTGTTGCCGAAATCACAAGTATTAAATATTTATGAAGAAAATATGTAGATAAAATATTGAAATGTGGGCATGAAGATATCTTGAAAAAAATATGACCACGAAGAGACGTTTTAGATAATCTTCTGAAATGAAATTATGAAGAAATTTTCAAATAATTTTCCAAAGTGTGTCAAGAAGGGAATTTCAGTTAATTTTAATGAAGATTCTTAACATTTAAAAGTCATATCCCACAGTACTTCTTTTCTGATTTATAAATATTGTTTTAAACTGGATTTAAAAAAATATAAAAGCGGAAAAAGATTTAAAAAAAGAAGAAACCGAAGAGACTGTAAATATTTAATTGATTCATCTTCAGTAGAGCTTTTGACTTCTTCAAGGTTGTTATAAATTTTCACAATTATATTTCTGAAGTAACTCCAAAAATAAATATAAAAAACGATACATTAATTTACAATAGTTGAATTAATTTAATCATTTTCAGTAATTCATTTAATTTTCTTCAATGAAAATGATTTTTTAGATGTTTACTTATAGATGTTAGCTAATTTGACTGAAAGTTATATGTCAAGAAGGGAATATCAGTTAATATTAGTGGATATTCTTAGCATTTCAAAGTTGCATTTCCATAGTACTTCTTTCGTCATTTATAAATATTATTTTAATCTGGATTTCAAAAAATGCAAAATACCGAAGAGACCGAAAAAGTTTAATTAATTTATCTACAGTAGGATTTTTTACTTCTTTCCCTCTCTCTCGGGCGGAAATAAATTTTCATAACTGTATTTCTGCAACAATCTTAAAAATAAATTCAAAAAAATGTATATTTATTTATGATAGCTCAATTAATTTAATCTTTTTCAGTAATTCAAATGATTTTTTTTAGTTGTTTGTTTATACATGTTAGCGAATTTGATTGAAAGTCATGAAGTCAATATTTTTTTTATGTCGCTCCAAAAACGGTCATGGTCCACAATTTCTCCAATTTTTATCCCAAGTTGTGATTACCCCAGAAATATTTTTTTTTGGGAAGAATCCCTCCTGGAGAACTTGTTGTCGGGTAAATACCCTCAACCCAACAGATGCAAGATGGTAAATAAAGCAAACGACGCATGAAGCTGGAACAGAAACAAAAATTCACTTCCCCAAACCGATATCTACCCAACTTTTGAAAAGTTAGAAGCCCTATCAATACCATGGAAACTTGAGATAGCTGAGACATTTTAGAATGCGGAAAAATGACAGGGGGGGATGGGGAAAAAATCAAAGAAAAAAGAAAAAAAGAACTATTCTGTGGGAAGAGGAGGTGGGTCAAAGTGATGGAGAATTGTATTGTTGAGACACAGTTCGATTGTTGTCAAACACCCTGAGGCTTTGTTTTAATTAGGAAGGGGGAAATGACAGTTTTGGCTATCTGGTGTCGCTTCTAACTTTCGCTTATTGGTATGCGGTTTTTCTGGCTTGCAAAATTGGAAGGAATGAAATTCCGATTGCTTTCGCTCATTCTTCGTTTCTTGTTTTTTTAATAACACTGGTTTCATATTCACATTGCTTTTCTAGAGCGGAATGCTTTGAGACGGTTAAGGTTACGATGGAAGGTTACTGCTGTGAAAAGTTCTCATGGAATGAGATCAGTTTGTCTATTTTTGGTACTGTGCTAAAGGGGGTGTATTAAAAATTGACTTGAAGGATACTGATATTTGGATTTTCAAGACTTTTTCTTCTTTTGGGGGATTGCAATGGTTCGGCATTTCAGTGAAAGGCATATTGGAGACCTATTCACTCTTTGACATGAGGAGTATTTCTTTGAATCAATTGACAAATATTACTTAGTAAGAACAACATTTAAGATCGGTTGTCTTTAGGTGAAAATGAAGTTTTTATGGAGAAAGTCAAAGTATTTTCTCGGATACACAAGGAAAACAATATAACTGTCAAAAATTCGAATAGTTTTTGACGAATCTCTCCACTACACACCTCCCTAAATCCGGAAAGCAATTTTCGGAATTATTAGGTATATCTGAATGGTTCATCCTTCCGATAAAGGCCATCGTGTAGATCTATTTACCTTTCTGATATGAGAATTATTTCTTCGAATCAGTTGACAAATATTATTCAGAAAGAACGACATCTAAGAACGGCTGCCTTTAGGGGAACATGGAGCTTTTATGGAGAGAAGTCAGCAACCTTTTTTACTTTTCGGAGAGCATATTTTTGGAATTATGCATATCTGTTTAGATTATATAATCTGTTTTATTATCTGTTTAGATTATATATAATGTTTTTTTAATCCTGTCGACTAAATAATATGCAATATATTTTCGAATCCTGCAGGTTAAATAATATGTAACATATTTTTGGTTGAAGTAAAATGCAGGTTCGAAGCAGTGAATAGACTTGATATTTTTAATTTCGTTTTATTTTCTTCCGAGTGGCAAGCATGATTATTTACAAGAAGGCGCAGTGTGGCACAAAAACAGAAGTAAAGGAGAAGCGAAAAGGGACGAAACAAATGATCACTAGTCTTATATAACATAGGATTTCCGACCACGCGCCAATTCAATACACGTGGTGACCTTTGACATCTTTTCAAGGGTACCGAAGTATCACTTTCATTTGATACGTTGTACTGATGACGCATTATTTTTACAAAGGAATTAATTAAACCGAAAGTGGAATTGGATCACAAAATGGGCTAAATTAAGATAAAATTTTGGAAATTAATTAAATTGAAATTAGAATTAAAATATCATTATATATATATATATATATATATATATATATATATATATATATATATATATATATATATATATATATATATATATATATATATATATATATATATATATATATATATATATAACAACCGTTGCGTGACCGAATAAAAGAAACTTTTCAAATTTTAAAATATTGATTTATTTTACTATGGAAGGCATGCAAATAAAAAGCGGCAAGAGATAGATCAGTTTACAACGCAATACAAAAGCAGAAAAAAAAAATCAAAAATTCCCCCCCCCCCTCATTGGTTTTACAATGAGATTTTGATAGGGATTTCATTAACACGTATCGATTTAGGCAAGGGAATTTCAGGTATTTTTAAAAGAATGTGGTAAGCATTAGGGATGTTTATCCCTTCACTCAGAGCATCAGAACCTGCTGAATTCATCAGTTTTCTAGAGCTCTTGTTAAAACGAATTAAATTAAAAAGTGGGAATTGGATTCAGGAAATAAATAAACATTTTAGAATGAAGTTAATATGTGTTAAATTAAGATAAAAATTAGGAAATTAATTAAGATTCAGAGATATCAATACATGTATATCTGAAATATCTGTTTATATATCGGAATAATGTATATGAACACACTAATTCAAACCATTTGAAATAATTTGAAATTTGGTGCGTATTCTTTATATCAAATTTGCAGATTTCTATCAAATTTTGAACAAAATCTATTCAGAGGAAGTCTGTCTGCCCAGATGCCCATTATAAATGAACACGATAACTACAAAGCTTTTAAATCTAGATAGATAAAATTTGGTGAACAGGTTTAGAATTTAAAATATAGACCCGTATAAAATTTGTAATCAGATCCTTTAAAGAGATGAATATCGTTTGTAGTGTGAATTCGCAAGCATGTGGAAATAACGAAAATGCAAATAAATTAAATTTTTTTATATGTTCTTATTATTGCATTTGTTAATCCATGTCAAGTTTTTGTTTCAATATGTAGAAAAAGAAGAACCCAATATGCATATTAGATTTTTTGATAATAATATTAATCCCCAGTACTATAGTCTGTGTATTTTCTGCAGGCGGTTCAAGGTCACATTTTCTACTTCACTATTGGTTGTCTGGTACCAGTAATGCGATAGAAAATGTGACCTTGAACCTCTTGCAGTAAATACACAGACTATAATAAGTAATCACACAAGATCGCACTCGATATTAACGCAAACGATCAATCTCCCGCAATTGCTGTGCGCCAATGGCATGTAGTTAATACACCAGTATCGCTTTCTTACTATACAACGAAATGCTTATAATTTCATGCGGGGGAGGATGAGTATACAGATTTTATTAGAGAATATGCAAGAAAGCTCTGGGGAAAACCACTTCCGCTAGTTTAGAGATTATATCTTCTTATTTAATTGTTTTTTTTCCCCTTAACATCAAGAATAGAAATTTAACCTACACATTAACCGACGCACCTAGCTGAAGGCTTTGATAAAAAGTAACAAAATGTAACTATATTTCGAGTCTATAAGCAAAACAGAGGTTAAAAATTAAGACAAAACATATTAAAAATTAAGTAAAGAAGTTGCTCTCACTTAGCTAGGGATTGCAATACCGGTATACCGGGATACCGAATACCGGTATTTTGAGCCATTTATTCAGTTTTGTAATACCGGTATTCACAAGTTTAAATACCGGTTTTTCGGTATTTACTAGAAATTTTTAAAATTGTCTCCACTATATGTTCAGGGATCGCCAACATAGCAAAATATTATGTTTTTTTTATGTCTCCCTAACGGGCGAAATTAATTAGCTAATTAATGTCTTAATTAATTGCTTAAATCTAAATTAGCGAAACATGGATTATCACTGAAAGAAGATATTATATCCATAACGACTAACGGAGCAACAGTTATGAAAAAAGTTGGAAAGTTGATTGGTGCAAATCAGGAATTGTGCTATGCACATGGAATTTAATTAGGAGTAATAGATGTATTATAACAAAAAAAAAAAAAAAAAAAATAAAGAACAGAAGAATCCAAATATTGTGGATATAGAAACTTCAGATTCCAACTTTGAAGAGAGTAAGAGTGGGAGTGATATTGACGATGAACGTAATGACAATGTAATTGTTGAAGACATTGCTAATGAGGATGAAATATTAACCTATCAAGAATTGCTTCCTATAATTTATAAAGTTCGAAAAATTAAGGTATTTAAACGTTCTCCTACAAAAAATGCCATATTACAAAAATATATACTAACTGAAAATAAAACAGAATATATGTTAAAAATAGATTCTAAGACACGTTGGAACAGTTTACTCCCAATGATAGAACGATTTTGGAAATTTAAAAAACCAATTCAAAAAGCAATAATCGACTTAAACATGTAAATTAATTTTTCAGATAGTGAATTTGACTTAATATCCAGAACTATATCAGCTCTACTTCCAATAAAACTGACTATAGAGGCATTATGTCGGAGAGATTTTAATTTATTAACAGCTAATGCAACAATAAATTTCATGTTGCATTCAGGAAAGAACAACACACATCACTCTCTGAAGAATTATATGTTACATTGAAAAATCGCTCAGAAGAAAGGCATTCCGAAATAGAAAATGTCTTATGGTATTTACATAATTTTAATTTAATTATAATTTTAAAAATGAAAAAGAAAAAGAAAAGAAAAAAATAAACTCAAATCTGATTAAGTTTATAGTAAATTTTCTTAAAAATTGTTACCCACAAACATATCCGCATTCAGAAGAATTCGGTTCAGTTATCGAAGATTATGATGACACTAATGTCGATAGTGAAAAGGAATTGTCTCTTGAACAAAAATGAGAAATAGCGATAAATAAAAAAAAAAAAAAAAAAAAAAATTCAACGAACCAAAATAAAATGCAGAAATCAGCTATATCCACAACCCTCCGACGAGAATTTGATTTATTTGAAGATGAGGGATTTAGAGGTAAATACTTGGAAAAAGTATATCGCGCATTGCTAACAGTATCACCAACTAGCGTAGATGCCGAAAAAGCGTTTTCGACAGCTGGTAATTTTTACACTAAATTACTTTTCAGGCTGAATGACAGTTCAATAGATGCATTATGTTTTTTAAGATCACATTTCAAAAATTTGTAATAGTACCACAGACTGAATAATGATATTTACACTTTTTTTGTGATTTAAATAAATAAGTTGTTTCTTTACTTTTTTGTGATTCTTTATATACTGTTATGATTTATAAGTTACGTATTATTTTTTGTGATATTTAAACTCTCTTATAAAACTGGCAAATAAAACAAAGAAACACCTGTGTTTTCTTTCTTTTTCCAAAATTTCTAATACCGGTATTAAAACCGGTATCCCGGTATTATGTTCTAAAAAATACCGAATACCGGTATTGAAATTTTGGTCCGGTATTGCAATCCCTACACTTTAGCAAATGTTTTTCTATCCAAAATATTTTCAATTAATCTTCTATGTGAAATAGAAAAAATTTATTAGTTTGAATAAAGAAAAAAAAAAAAAAAAAAAAAAAAGAAGTGTTAAGTTTACAAATAGATGAGCAGGTTACCAGCATCAATAGTTTAAGAATGAAAACCAAATATGATTTTCATATAAATAGTAATTATGTTGCAAAATTGTCAATTAAAAATATTAAAATTTTTATTTAGTATTTTTTAGCTTTAAAATTGAAGGAATAGTCAATATTATGTATTGGCATATTAAGAATATGAATTGATCATTCAGCAAATGAATTTCTATTTAAATATCTTCCAAAGACATTATGCATGTTTAATGATTTTTTATGCATATTTTAATCAATATTATATATATATATATATATATATATATATATATATATATATATATCCCGGTAAAAGTACAGTATTTTTATTGTATTAAGTGTTTTTACATAAAAAAAATAGTTTATTTAGTTTCTTACATTTGCTAAAAGTTTTAAAATATTCTTTTTACTTATTTTTTATTCTATCTATTTTATGTTTATATATATTGAATTTTCTAATCGGTTTTCACTCATTATATACTTATATATACCAGAATTTCGAATTTCGTACAATGAAGTGTTCTTAAAGAAAATACAATATTTTAGTATTTTTAGAACTTTGTTAATCAATTGACATTTATTAAAATTTGTTCCCATACGACAAGTACAACTTAGTTCTGTGTTCGAAAAAAAAAAAAAATGTTTGCTTTATACCACAATGTTTATAATAATAAACTATGAAAAATATCAAAAAGCAGGAAATTATAAAATAATATTTTTTGGGGGAATATATTTTATTAGTATATTAAAAGGTAAAATATATATTTTTTACTAAAAATATGGAGATTAAATACAGAAATTATAAAAGATATTGGCATTTAGAAAAATATTTTACCATAAGGAAATTAAGCCGCAATAATTATTGTAAAGAAGTAGATTCTCAAGCATTTATCATAATTAAAAAAATATCATAAGTGCGATTAAAATTCAAAATTTCTTAGAATATTTCTATCATGACTTCAGGCTTTTGCAATTTGTTTTTCCCCTATAATTTTGGCTAAAAGATATTTTTTACATAATAGCATGCTAATAAAAGCATGTTAATATTTTCCCCCAATGTTCTTTCCATTTTTAAAAATTCTATCTTCGTTTAAAATTCAAATTTATCTAAATTTCTAATAAAGGTACAACATTGTATTAAAGGAATTTTCTTAAAATTTTCACATTCAACTAATGAACAATTTATTTTTATCATTTCTTGTATTCTGAAAGCGTTTTAACCAGTTGCAGAGTGAAAAAAGAAATTTCTGCACATCTATATTCATTTTAATTCACGATAGGCAGATATAAAAAAAAATATATATATTGTTTTATTAGCCACAAGAAAGGAATTAACAATTCCCCACGTCAAGAAACAAATTAATCGAATAAAATATCGTATCATCGCATCTTTTTATTGCTTTTCAGAATCTTTATATATAACAAAACAATAAAATGTATTATAGTGCGATTTTTCTTTGTTTTTCCAGCACTATGAAATAAAAAAAAACGATAATATAAAACCACAATGAATTATACAAAAACGAATTTAACGTAGCGTTATGATAATGATGACACAAAACAACTGACTTCAATCGTCTAATTATTAAATATTGTTATGTTCAAATTAGGTTTCTTTCAAAGAAAAATATGTATGAAACCGATTAATTATCAGAAAAGTAAACAATATATTTTTATCTCAATTTATGACCTTGTTTGTCGCATTCACAGTTTTATAATCAAAGTAAAAATGTTTTGTTTTATGAATTTTTGATGGTATTTGGAATTGCATATTTAATCGTTTGGAAAAATCTTGGAATTGGACGTTAGTATTCTGTAATTTCATACTTCTTATGAATTTAAGATTCGATAAACTGGCGTTTTTCTTATTTATCATGTAAGAAAAGGTTACTTTTTTGAAAGGGTAGGTTTTCCACTACCGATAAATTCATAATCATTTAATATTTATTTAACAAAAGGTTGAAAGAGGATTTGACAACTAATACTTAGAAATATTTTTCTATGAATTAATTTTGGTATATCAAATAATTTATATTCGCATACTGCAAATTCTGATTACAGCATAAATACATATATTTTCCTATTTCACATTTATTTGCTCCAAAATTGATGTAAGTACTAATTAAATATAATTTGCTAACTAAAGAATCGCAGTTAATCGCTAATGTTTACTTAAATTCCTTCAAAAGTATTATTGGATTATTCATGCGATAATTTTGTGATAATTATGAGTTTAATAAACAAGTATAAATGTGTTAAAAAGTATAATGTTTCCTATTTTAATATTTTTTATTCTTTAATCGATAATTTATTATTGAAATGCAATAAAATTTAATAAAGGATTTATTTCCGATTTTCTTCCGGACAGCTCTAAGTGTACAAAACCAAAATTCAACTATACCAATTAATTAAACAGTAATTAAAAATCTAAAATTATTCTACTTTTTACTATTCTATTAAATATTATTCTATTTTTACGCCCCTGCTCTTAACGCTTTTCCGTCTTTCACAATACATTATTTTGCCCCTCTTAAATTTTTAATAAAAGTGGTTTTTCGCGATTTAAACTTTTTTTTAATTTTTCGTATGATTCCTTCAACAGTGCGAAAATAAGTGTATTTTAAAGTCATGTATTGTATTGAGAATGCATAAGAATACAAAATTTCAAAACTTGTGTTCCAATAAGTGACCGTAAAATCGATTTCAAAATTATATCTTAACAAACATAAAGCAAATAAAATATATGAAGATATGTAGATTAAATCTAATTATATTTATTTTAAATCTGTGCAATTACTAGGTATTTTAAATTCAAAATGAATCAGTTTGAAATTTAACTGGGACCAACTGTTCCTCCACCATATAAATGGTATTAATTTAGTCATGTCGGCTTACTTTGATAACTAAATCTTTTCAAAGCAAAAAAGCATTACTTTAAATTATGCTTGCATAATAAACACAGAATATTCTAAATTGGTTAGCTATTTTTGCAAAATAGCGAAATAAATCAGTGAAATTCCATCAGTTTTAAGATTGGGGCCTTACATATGTTTTATTTTGTGAATTCTTACGGAAATTGAGGAGGGTGAGAGATAAAAGATCATCAATAACGTGTTTAGGATAATCAGTTTTCTTTTGAAATAAAAATTTGCGATATCAGTAATTGGATCTGGATGCCCTGTCTAGATTTTTTTTAATCTCATATAGAATGTACAGTGAAATTGTGGTTTTGAGATTTTTTTTTATCTTATATAGAATGTACAGTGAAAATGTGGTTTTGAGATTTTTTTTAAATCTTATATAGAATGTACAGTGAAAATGTGGTTTTGAGATTTATTTTTTTTTATCTCATAGAATGTACAGTGAAATTGTGGTTTTGAGTTTTTTTTTTATCTCATATAGAATGTGCAATGAAATTGTGGTTTTGAGATTTTTTTTATCTTATATAGAATGTACAGTGAAATTGTGGTTTTGAGATTTTTTTTATCTTATGTAGAATTTACAGTGAAATTGTGGTTTTGAGATTTTTTTTTTATCTTATATAGAATGTACAGTGAAAATGTGGTTTTGAGATTTTTTTTTAATCTTATATAGAATGTACAGTGAAAATGTGGTTTTGAGTTTTTTTTTATCTCATATAGAATGTGCAATGAAATTGTGGTTTTGAGATTTTTTTTATCTTATATAGAATGTGCAGTGAAATTGTGGTTTTGAGATTTTTTTTATCTTATATAGAATGTACAGTGAAATTGTGGTTTTGAGATTTTTTTTATCTTATGTAGAATTTACAGTGAAATTGTGGTTTTGAGATTTTTTTTTATCTTATATAGAATGTACAGTGAAAATGTGGTTTTGAGATTTTTTTTAATCTTATATAGAATGTACAGTGAAAATGTGGTTTTGAGATTTTTTTTTATCTCATAGAATGTACAGTGAAATTGTGGTTTTGAGTTTTTTTTATCTCATATAGAATGTGCAATGAAATTGTGGTTTTGAGATTTTTTTTATCTCATATAGAATGTGCAATGAAATTGTAGTTTTGAGATTTTTTTCTAAATTGATTTTTATGTGCAACAGTGACCTTTGATGATATATTTAGGGATCGAGAAATTTCATATGAAATAAAAATTGGCGAAATAAGTCTTCTACATTGTAGCTGGTAGATTAATTCTTTGGTTTTACGAATTATTTTAATTATATATATCATTCTTTACCTAGCTATACTTTTCATAAAAGCCACTGGAATTGTATCCAAAAGCCAAACCGACTTTGGGATTGGGTAGTAAAATTTTACTTCAGAAGCTCAATTTCCTCAATCTAATAAGAAGAGTTTTAAATCAGTGGGAGCGGTTCTCCCCAATATAAGATGGTTTTCGCATACTCTCTAATAAAAGTATTGTCTTTCGCCTCCATAGAAAAAAATGGATTTTGAATAAGGCCGTGAATGCTCAGAGTACTCAATTTTTTATTTTCAGGGTACTTCAAATGACCTTTTTATGTTTCGTAGTATAATGAAAAAAATATTTATTTTAAATACATTTTTATCGACTGATTGAAATACATTTATCATTACACTGCAATTTTAATAACATGACGACATACCAAATACCAGATACCAAGACCAAATTTCATTTGACTAAGCTATTGTGTTTGTGATTTACAGCATTTACATGGGTACGAATGTACACATCTACAGACGGTCAATCCATTGGCAAATTTTGTTGAAAATTCTATAAGGATCTGCAATTTAATTTACTTACTAAATTTTATGTCTTTAGCTTTTTATGTTTTGTAATTATAGTTTTCACTAGTATTCGGCTGAGCAGAAAAATACATTTACTTTGTATAGATTTCGGGAAAAAAAAGTATTTACAAATATCAACAAATCTAGAATAAATCCGTGTACCAAATTTAATTCATCTAGTCCAAAACGTTCTTATGTTATCTTGTTCGTTGACAAATAAACGTAATTCTGATTCTAGAAGGATTTTTCGGATTCTAGAAGGTCTTGAAATGAGATTTATTAAAATCTCAAGGTCGAATTTTTTGACGAATACAATACTTTCTCTTTATATGTTTTGTATATATGAAAGTAAAATAAAATAAAATAAATAAAAAAAGATACAATAGCAATCCAACGTATTTAATCCTCTATGGAAATTATTACAAGTTTCCGGAACAACATACAGATCGTTTCTTACATTTACTAATCTTCTTGTAAGGAATAATTTAAGAAATCTTATTCTGACGTAAAACACATCGTCTAGAACAGTTTAATTCTTATATGTTAGACAGAAGGAATTTGAAAATCGCGATTTAAGACAATTTACTGCCGAGAGAAATCCACAGATTAACGTTTTATTATATCTTGCAAGATGTTACACAATTGGTGCACGATCGCAAGATAAAAAAAGGTCATATGATTCTTTAGTCTTATAGTTAAAACTCTATGAAAGTTTGGAAAGTTGTAATATATTGTAGTTTAAAGAAGTGTTTTTACACTAAATTTTTGTTTTTAGGGATCAAACTAATCGCATAAGTCGGATTAGTGTTCCGTAGTGATTTATATGCAGCTTTCTAGAATTTCTAATGTGATATTATCGAAAGCTGTTAAATCAACCCGATTAGTTACATCGTGACAAATAAAACTGCAAGAATTTATGTGTTTCTTCGTTTAAACTTAATCGTTCATTTTGTTGCACATATAGCTCGCAACTGATCATATAGTACACGATTAAGTGATATACAAAATTAATTAATATTTCTTGTTATGATAAAATAAACTATATATATGGGATATCTGGGATCTATTTGTTTTTTATATTTTTATTATGATACTCTACACAAATATAGTTTTTATATTAATAATACTGCAATCCCGAATATACTGAAATACCGTATATATTAACTAATATGCTTATATAAATAAAAAAATTTATATTGGAAGACGTGATTTTTCTCCTGAGAATTTTAATACTTTTAATCGCATCTTAGACTGATAGATGGAAGGAAATGATATATTATAACAAAATATGATGCAGCATAAAAAATCTATTACAACAACTTGAAATAAAGCTCTGGTAAAGTGCAATTGTTTTTAATATATTAGAATCATATTCAGAATTATTTAACTTAGTTTAATAACAATGCTTAACTTACCTTAGATAGCTAGAATAAGTTATTTCTGATTACAATATCTAGCAGTTAAAGATAGTTCTTTTTGATGATTCACAACTATCACATACTAGTGGTTATCAAAATAATGGGAATACTTTATATTTATAAAGAATCCTTTATAACTATTGTGTAGGACCACCTTTGGCACGTGATATATCTTGGATTCGCCTAGAAATCGATTCAGACAAGTATTGAATAGTATTTAGAGGAATATTGTACCATTCTTCCTGGAGGCATTGTGAAAGTTCTGGGTGAGATTCCGGTGGAGGATATCGATTCCGTATTGAACACTCTAAAATATATAACGGTTCAATTATATTAAGTTCAGGTGACTATATGGGCTAGGGCAGATGTTTAACTTCATCTTCATCAAACCATGATTGGACAAGTCTCACTGCATGGATAGGCACATTATCATCCTGGAAAATTCCATCTCTTGCAGGAAAGTTTGCCTCATAGGATGGACCTGGTCAGCTAAAATTTCTCTATACTTCTCTCCAGTGATCCTTCCTTTCAGGGTTACGAATTGTCCAACAGAAAACCACGACATGGCTGCTCATATCATGATAGATACACCTCCATGCTTGACAGTTAGAAGGAAACAATCATGATCATACGTTTATGCAGGTGTCCTCCAAACGTGCATTCATCCTGTTTTAGGGAAAAGTGTGAAAAACGATTCGTCAGATCATATTGCTTTCTTCCATTTATCAATCAACTAGGTTTTGTGAGTATGACTCTACTGTAGATGACGTTTACCATTAACATCTGTGACAAGTGGCTTGGGAATTGATAATCTGCCATAAATGTTCTGTTTATGAAGGTGCCTTCTAACTGTAATCACTGACACTGGAGAATCCAGATGGGGATAGAGCTCTGAGGTCACTTTTGCTGCAATTGTTCGCTTTTTAGATATTACAATCCGCATCAACATCCATCGGTCTCTTTCACTGAGCTTCTCTTTCCGCCCACTATTTTGCTTTGCCAAGCTTGTCTTGCCACTCTGCGTGTATGCTGTCATGACTTTAGACACCATACCTATGGAAAAGCCTAAAAGTTGGGATGTTTCGGTCACACTTGCTCCAGCTATACGGATTCCTACAATTTAGCCTCTTTGAAAATCTGAGAAGTCCAACATTTTACGCTTTTGAAAAAAATCCTAGAATTTCAGAACTTTAAAAAAGCTAATACATACTACCAGAATATATACATTGATATTTATTAAAAAAATCTTTTGACTATTATTCTATTTTAATGCTTAAAAAGCGCATTCAAAAATGTCACTTTTATCCACAGGTGTTTCCATTATTTTGATAACCACCTGTATCTTCTGGATGCTTTCACTCCGTTTATGAATTCATGATCAATAATTATGAAAAGAAATCACAAAACTATTTTTAAATTTTTCAATAATTTTTACATTATTTCGAAAATATGATGATATCTTAACCTTCCCCAACCAAGAAAATGTTAAGTTTTTATAAACATCCGTACTGCATATTTTTAGATATTGTTACAAATGACTGTATAATATAAAATCAAATATGAAGAAAACTGCGAACTGTTATGAAAAAGTATTGTAAAAAAAGCGCATTTTTACGATAAATAAACAAGCACCACTTGAAAGAAAATAAGGAAATGTAACTTTTAAAAATTTTATTCTTTATACAAAATTTTATACAATTACATACACATATAATTGCAATTTTAAATTAATCGATATAAAATAACAATCGTAGAATAAATTTTTAGAATGAAGTATATAATTTTATCAATTGCCAGAAACTTATTTCTTTTTATATTGGCTCCATTAAAAGCTGAATTATGGAACTCTCTTCTTCAGTATTTATTAATCTATCCTCTTAAATCGCTATTTTAAAATAACTATTCGAATGATCTCTGTGGAAAATAATATCTGAATTCAGTTTTCTCTGAGGAAGTATATGAATAAAGTAATCTTGGGTTGAATGCAAAATTTAAATTAATTATAAAATGATGTAAATTATGGGTAATTTTTTTAAATATTTTAATCATCATAATTACCTACAAAAAGGTAAAATCAGAAGTGAAGAGTCAATACATTCAACAAGGAACGGAAATTAAGGATGAAGTATTTTTAAATCACACCCAATAGAAAACGAATAAAATATCAAATGGATTACTTATTTGTCACTAGTTTAGATAAGCACTAACGCGCCAAGTTCTATATCCAATATTTGTTACTACGTTGGCTGTGATTTATACTGCATTGTCTAAGTTGTCGCCAAGCACTGCGTTATCACCAATATGTGTTATTGTTCAGAAGCAACTGACACTGATATTTTTACTTGGCGAAGATTGATTATGTGTTTGCTCAGAATGAATGCTAAAGTGTTAGGATCTGAAGCCCATATTTAGCTACTATTTATATTATGTACGGCAATGTTACACTTTCGGCATTATTTAGCAACTAGTGTCTTAATAACGAAAAAGTACCGGAAACTTTAATAATGAACTAGCCGCTAGACTTACGGCTTCGCTTTTGTGTATTTGTTCTATATATATGAAAAAAAGAGCATACACTTCTAAGTTATATAGTTTTTATATTTGACGCAAAAAAGGCATAAACCCCAACTAATTAATTACTGCTCTAAAGTATTTGTATAATTTTTTTAGTGTAAGCGTTTGACATCTATGTATAAAAATCTATGTTTCCACTCTAGAATTTGGCTATGTAATTGGCCGTGGAGAGACACAAAATTTGCAGATTCTTAGGTTTTTAAGAGATTAAATATTAATTTAAAAGATTAACATTGCCAGAAAAAGACCTTTTGGTCTTAAAAATTTAATATTTCAGTCTTTCGTTTTTAAATGTAGCTACTGATTGAAATTTATCTTTAGTAAGAAATACCATCTCATAATGCCAAGAAATCAAAATGAGCATACGTCAAAAAATTCAGTGATCAAAGAAAAATTTACAGATAGCTCTCACTAAAAACAATTTTTTGGTGAAAAATTTTGAAAGACCACATTGATTTGTGATTAAAATCAGGCCTTTTCTATTTTCAAGTTTCCTGGTTTAGTTAAGTTTCTTCTACGAGTTGGATTTTTCAAACAGTGCATGGAAGTACAATCAATGTCTTTTTTTTTCTCATAAGAGCGACAATACAGTTTATCTTAAATTCTAAATTTATTCAGTAGAATCGGAGTATCAATCGTTTGGCTAGTTAGGCTTTCTGATATTATGCCCTCTTTTATTTTTTTTAGCAAAAAGGAATAAACGGAAGGCATACCCCCCCCCTTGGAATTTGTTAGTACTTACTATTTTGATAAGATGATACATAATATAAAGGGAGATTTTCAGTCAATTTATGATAATAATTTCAACTGCAATTCATTCAAAGCATGGATCCGATTCTACGACCATTTTTGTGAGAGAATCCGCCTTTTAATTCTATGAAATATTTTAATGTTATAGTGTTGAAATCAATACAATCTTTTGGTTCAGATTTGGTCGAATTAGGATATTCTGGGCAATTCTAGGAATAATTCCCGTTGGTTTGAAAGGTAAATGTTTTAAGGTTTGAAAGGCTGAAAAACTGCCAGTCAGTAAGAATTATTTTCTGTTTCTGCAATTGAGTGGTTAGCAATGGCTTGACAGATATCTAAAGTTTCGTCGTATTGATGTTATAGATACAATGAATTCGAACAAGCGGAGGAATATAATAATAGGACGTTTGACAGTGATATTAAAACGGAATTTCAACTTTTACAAAAGCAAACAAATAACTATCAAGGAGTAAGATACAATGTAAGAATTGGGAAGGCCATAGTGTATTTTGAAACGTTTTTGGCTGTATTTATTTATTTATAGTGGATACATTTTGTTTTGGTGTAACTTTCTTTATATGTATGCACATGAATTTAAAAACCTTGATATAAATACAATTGGAGCATTAGAATTTTTAAAATACTAATATATGAGGGAATTTGTGTCAAGCAAAGAAGTTGCAACAATTTTAAAAGACTACGTTTCAAGAAGAGTTATTCTTTCGTTTATCTATGGAAAGTACGTAACAATTGCAACTCAAATTTAAAAAATAGTAACAAAAATGAAAGCAAAATTTTAGGAAGAAAGCAATTTAACCTCAACATTGGCATAGTCGAGCGAGCTATAAATAGGTATTTCAATGAAAAAAAAAAGACATTGTTATAGAATGTGTTTAAATTTATATTAAAAAATTATTAAAATTTGTGAAGTAGGCGTTCAGAAATGAAATTTAGAAGAAGCTATTTTTTAAAATTCTAAGATGGTGTAAAAATAGTTTTTTGCAATGATTTGTTCAGAAATGTAGCGTATAAATGTAAAATCTTACAATACCTATTTTATCTTTTTTAGAGAAGCTAAAAACTTATTAACAGTGCATTAAACTCTTTTAAGTGCTAAGGAGTATGCATGGCAAATTTAAATCGAATCTGCCTAGATGTATGGAATTCTATAAAGTTCAAATATACAAATAAACAAATAAGGAGATTTAAAATTTTATATTTATAGATTTTATTTCCTGTTTTAATTTGTTTACTTTATACAAATTCGTATATTTCCGTTTTCCTGAAACGAAAATGTTTTATGCATTATAAGGTAAATGGAAAAGGGATATTTAAAAAAAAAACATTTAAAAATGGGCATTAATAATTTATTTTTCCAAATTGTAGCCAGATATAAAGTGCTTTTCTTTTTATTTAAGTATTGTTCTACTGAATCTCGCACAAATATAGATAAATAGAAGGAATGCAGATATGCAAATTCATGATCCCACCGAGGGCACTTCAGAAAGGAGGATGAGAAGCTTCGGATATGGTAGTTGGTTCTCGCATTCTGGTGGGTACAGAAATGGGAGTCGGCTACCTTCTATAGATGACGGGATGCACTTCCTTAGGGAAGGATTGTAGCGTGGCCAGTGATGGCCTCTAGGACTCATTCACAGTACCCGCTACTGTTGCAGTCGCGGCGGTCCGATCATTCAAATGAGGCCGCGGTGGCCTGATGGTAAGGTCTCGGCTTGTGAGCCGTTGGGTTTCAGGTTCGAGACTCGATTCCATCGAAGAACCGTCGTGTAAAAGGGTCTGTTGCACGTTAAATCCGTCATGCCAAACGTCCTCCCGCTGGTGTGGTGTGGCGTGGAGAGGGGGTGTCAGCTCAGGTGCGTCCTCGTCATCTGACCGCGGTTCAAAATTACGAGGTCCGTCCCAAAATAGCCCTAGTGTTGCTTTACAACGGGACGTTAATATAACTAAACTAAACTAAACCGATCATTCAAATTTTTCCGTGTGCCTTCGGGTGGGTCGGAGTAGCCAGCTTATGGTATACAAACGTAGGAGAAATTGATTTCATTTTAGCAAATATAGAGGATAAAATGCATTCTCAAAAATAAATCCCCACATTCTTGAATGCCACAGAGATGAGTTGGATTAGTAATAGTGAAAAAATTCATTACTCAACATGTATTTTGCATGCCTATCCGAATAGCATAAAATATTCGCGGGAAATAGAATAAAAGTCGAGCTCTCCATTTTAAGAACTTTAAAATCAGTTTGAAAAATTTAGAAGTTTATTAACACTACACCACTAAAGAAAACCACCATGACAATAAACATTCGCAATGAACTCATCACAAATGGGTATCGGTAATTCCTGGCCTATAAAAGGATTACTCGGGTTGGGTCTTCTCTAGAAGAGCATCACAATTATCTTCTTAAAAGAAAGTTACCGTCGTCAGTTGGTGCATTTTTATCTCATGCCGCTTATTTTTTTTTTTTTAATTCCCTCGCCCATAATCCTGACCACTTTTTTCGGAACGGCTGAAGCTATTTACGAGCCATATAAATTGCATCTGTTAACTATTTATAAGTTTTGTGCAGGTAGATCGTTAAAATGTCCCCTGGAAGCGGCTTACGGCTATTCAGTGGAAAGTTATACTTCCATTTTATTTCCTTTCCCTGAACTGGGCTGGGGCTCCTGGGACCGCCGTAATAGGGCTATAACTTCCCAAGTAGCTTCTTTTGGGAGGGTGAGGATAAAAAAAAAAGATTTCCAATGCCATGAGAGCCAGGAATAATATTAATTACGGGGCAATAATATCAGTACTGATGAAAACGAATCTGAATTTGACATACTATATTTTTGAATTATTAGTTCCGTAAAAGAGATAAATAGAGAAAATAAATATGTTTACAACATCATATTCTTATGAACGCGTTCTGAATGTTTGATGATGCTTTCACAGTAAGGTATTCTAATTGCATCAATGTCATGTAATACGATGCAAAATATTACTCATGATGATGATGCCATAATGATGTAACATGATGCCATATTATTATTTTACTATTTTTTGGAAATATTAACATGATATTTTCTCTACAGATCATCAAAAGCATGATTATTAGAATTCAGTGTGAAAAATTCTCTACAACATCATTTAAAATAACAATCAGCCAAATAGTAATATTATATATATATAAAACTTCCTATTGTAAAGTATTCTAATAGCATGGTTCCCATTCAGCAACAAACCACATACTGGCATGATATCAAATTTGTGTTTTGTGCCATAAAATTCAAACTTATTCATCAATTACCCGATATAATATAGTTTAAAAATAATGATTTCTATACAACTATGTTTAAAAATAGCACTAGTCTTCCTTTAACACGGGGATGATAGTCCCCATGTCAGTCCTATAGTCAGATCTTCTAATAAAGGGCTTTCCATAGATATTTTTAAAATATAACCTTGGTCTTTCTATATCATAATATTCTGATAAGATTACAAATTTCCCTCATGAAAACAAATCTATGCTTGGCACAGTATCAAATTTGTACTTTATGCCATAAAATTATTAGTTAATTAGCCGATATAAGGTAGTATTAAAATAGTAATTTCCATATAACATTGTTCACAAACACTATTCACACTTCAACCCGAGGCTCTCTCTCCTATCATCTGTTTTTAGATATGAAAACTTTCTGCACTTTTGCGTATAAGTCGATTTAGAGCTACCATATTTGGCATATATATACTTTGAAAGGACCAAATGTGCACTTTGGAGAGAGGGCTTTAAGTAATTAAACTGAATTTTGTCATTTTTTTTATCATAACTTACAAAAATATTTCTATACAAAAATTTTATATCGTCACAAAATTTAAAAAAAAAATTGTCTTAAAAAAATTTATAATCGTTCAAATTTTTCCTGAATTTTGGTAATTTAAAAAAAAAATATTTTGTGTGTGCCTTATTTCCAACAATAGATTACTTTGTTTGCCTTGAAATTTAAACCGTTTTCACAGTTTCATCTAATATTTTATCGCGTGATTTTCTTCGTTTTTGAAAGTTAAAGAAGAAGGAGTCTGTTTAATATTTATATAGTTGGCAAGATGAATAATAATAATAATAAAAGAAGTTGCAATACAGAGAAATTCAGAAGACAGACAAATCCGACATTTATATTTTTAATAGCGTTATGTCATGGGACTAGTCTCCATTATAAAGGTTTATGAACGCAATAAACAGAACTTGACTAAGGCAATTAAAAGAACACAGTTTTAATGTCTGAAAATTTGGCGGAATTAGGGACCTGAAAATGTATCTGTAGAAATTCACTGGAATTACATACTGCCAACATCCCCGGTTAACCAAATAGTCCCAAAAGAAATTAGTTAAGTAATTAAAAAAATTACACATTAAAATACAATATTTTTGAATTATTATTTCATAATACTATATTTTTGAATTATTTTGAATTATTGAAATAGAAAATCTAAAGCACTAATTAAAAACAAAATAAAAATCAATTTCAAAAAAGAAAAACGCACCGAACAAAGGACTCTGGAAAAGCGTTCCGATTCTCTTCCTATTATCCGTATGCAGTGTAGAAGTATCCGAGAGTGACAGGTGCTGGATTCTGCAATGAAGAGTAATAAATTAATTGCATATATAATAATAAAATACCAATGAATAAAAAAGTCTAGCTTTTTGATAAACTTTAAATGGCTAGTTCGACAAAAGAGAAAGTGAAAATTTTACACTTAAATAGTAGTTCTATAAGTTTTATTGAGACAAACTGGCGTTTAAAAAAATTTGTAGATTTTCGATTGTTACTTATATTTTATAATTAAATTTGGTAGCCGAAACTTTTATTCAAAAGCATTTTTCTATATTTTATGCTTAAGAAGAATCTACTCAAAATTATAAAATAATCTTAACCATCATTTATAATAAAATAAACAGGAAAGTAAATTTGTTTTGATTTATTTAATAACATTATAAGTAAAAAATAAAAATTTAATTAATAGTATAATAATTCAAAATCGACTAGAATTTTGATTGTAATTTTTTTTCGATAATTAAAGCAAGAAGTATCAATAATTAATTTTATTTTTCAAATAATAAAATACAATAAATAATAATAAATAACTCTGGCTGCATTTTTTAAGATATAAAATTATGAAAACTGATGGCTGAATTTAATTATATGTTTAGTTTCTAAGTAAAGAATATTTAACTAATAAAAAAATTATTTTATTTACCAATAAATTATATGCCAAGAAAATTTGGTCAATTAAAAAAAAAACTTGATTATTTAACATTAGCTTTTAAATCAAGAAAACTTGATTAATTCAGAAAATTCAATTATTCCTTTGACATTTGTTTCGAAGCCAAGTCAAATAGGAAAATTTGAACACTTTAACAGTGACTCTTAGGTCAAGAAAATTTGATTATTTTACCTAAGATGTTAAATTTTTAAGGATTTTTAAGTTTTTAGATCATCTATAATTGCCATTTTATATACGTGTAATATCTTCCTTTTTTTTAATCTATATATAAATAATACTATTTATCTATCTATAAATACATAATGCCGTAAATTCCAATTATAATATTTCTAGAAATTCACTGAATTGAGTTTTAGCATTTAACTAAACAAAACATTTCCTCAAAGTAAAGTTTGAACTTATAGAATGATTTTTAATTATATATAAAATCTCAGTTAGAGACGAATGAACTTAGAAATGAAGACTTACTTATAAATTGTTCATAATTATTTACCCAGAATTAAATGAACAAAATTTCTCAGAAATTGATTTTTTTCATCCTTCTAAGAAAACATCGATTTTATCCATACTAAAAATGCATTTATTTATTTTTTTATTTTCCAACAGCTAACTTTATCCATAAATTATAAAACAAATAATCTTCATCTGCTTTCTGAAAAGTTAAATAACAAAAAGTCGATAAACTGATAATACCCTTCACTTGAAATTTTAAAACCTATAAAATATCTTCCGATCTTTTCTGGCCAAAAATAAATAAATAAAAAAAATGGCTGAATATGTCGGAAGAAGAATATTCATTCTCCGTTCAACAGTTATCACGAAAGCCCAATAATTCAGATAAAAATCAAAAACACACAAATCACGCAAACGTCTGCTCCTGGTACTTGATAAACAACAAAGAAATACTCTCTCCTGGAATTAGAAATAATCTGATAGAGGCCACTTAAAAATGAATTGGGTGTAAAAACGTGCTCAATGGGTATGTCTCGGGTTTCGTCAGAAGGTATGAATTATAGAGATATGGATTTCGGAATTCATTCCGGCCTCCAAGGATTCCAGGAAATTGATAAAATAGCTAACTTGGCCAGAAAAATGTAATAGAGAGTTTCCTTCTTTTTAATGAAAGAGAAGTTTTAGTTTTAGGAAAAGTATTGGATTTTTATTAAACGGAATTTCATTTTTTTTATTTGTGTCGGAGTTTCAAGGGTATTAGCGGTTCATTTAAAACTGATCTACCTATTCGAGAACTAAATTAATCTTTCATAAAAGTTTAAAATTTATCTTAGATTTGACATGATTTAAGAGCCAGCCAAGTTGATAGAAAGTTGCTTAGAAAGATATTTATATGATTACATTTAGTTAAATAGTGCTCATTATTATTTAAATTATATATTTAAAAGAAATTTTTATATTTCACCAGAATGTAATTTAAATTTATTAGTAATAGATATTTTGATAAAAAAAACCTATTTTAAAATGAAATTTTTCAAATTGTATGAATTTTTTGCAATAACTCTAAAGCAGATTCTCAGAATCATCGATTCATTTTAAGATATTCTAAAGCAAATATTATGCCTTTCAGTTGTAAATGGCTGCTTGCAGATTTCAAGTATTGGCTAACTTGGCTGCTAGTAATCAACAATTCATTCTTAGACATTCTAAAGCAGATATTATGTCTTTCAGTAACGAGAGTGTTACGTGCAGATTGGCTAACTTGGCTACTAATATTCATCGATTCATTCTAAGACATTCTAAAGCAAATATTATGTTTTTCAGTTGTAAATGGCTGCTTGCAGATTTCTAGTATTGGCTAACTTGGCTGCTAGTAATCAACAATTCATTCTTAGACATTCTAAAGCAGATATTATGTCTTTCAGTAACGAGAGTGTTACGTGCAGATTGCTAGTACTGGCTAACTTGGCTACTAATATTCATCGATTCATTCTAAGACATTTTAAAGGAGATATTATTTATTTCAGTAGTGAGATAGTTACTTTCTGATTTCTAATACTAGCTAACTTGGGCACTAATAATCATGGATTAATGTTTTGTTTATCACCATTCGAATTTATACAATCTACGGTATACATATTTTTTTAGATATAAATTTGTTAAATATGGTAGTCTTGCTTTCACTTGCAGTTGCATAAAACGAATTTTGACCACAAGCTTTTTTTATGCCAATATTCAAAATGACGGTTCGTTGGCTAGCATTTTAACTGTTGGCGAGTTTGTAAAAAAGAATTTTTTTACCATAATTTTAAATCTAGCAAATGATTGTGAATAATAGGGGGTTCAGGGTTAAAATATGGTATGATTGAAGAGGAAGAATTAGAGGAAAAAGACTACGAGTTTTATATTCTAGCTGTGATTTTAATAATAATTCTTTACAAATTGTTAACCCCATGTATTTTGAAATAAATTACTTTAAGCTGTGTTGTTAGAAGTTCTGCTGTTTGATTTTCCATCCGAATGGACAATTTCCCCTTAAAAATCTCCCAAAAATGCACTTTATCTTCATATATAGGAGTTAGATCAAAACTTTTTGTCAAATGCCCCGGGAAGCTTTAACCAACAGATAAGGTCGAGTTATAAATTTAGGGATTTGGTTAGATATACCTGTGGAAATTAGATTGGAGATATTATCTTAAATTAATATTTTATTTATTTTACATTCGAAGAGTGGTTAATATTTAAGGACAAGCCTGTTCATTTCAAAATATTCTTTAAAGTGATATCCTATTTTCTCACATCAAGCCAGTGGATGAATGTGCATCCTATAACAGGGTTGGCATTCATAAAGACGGATGAAGTTATTTGAATTGAATTTAAGTTTTAAGCCGTCAGTCCTTGGATATTGTTACTGACAAGCTCCCATCAAATCCAATGCAGAACTTGACATGAAAATAAATCAAATTGTTTGAGGAACCTCTGAAATGAGTTCAACTTTATATGCCATAATTTATCGTCTTGTCCATAACAGCAAAACAATAGACAAGCAATGCATAAACCGAAAACCTTCATATTCAAAAATAACATTTGATAAACGAGGTATTTTTTTTCTTAATAAGTTATTGAAACGCTTCGCGATGAGGTTCAACCTCCATACACAATATAATCCATTATTAATAAATTTATTTTGGGGAATATCTAGTTCACTGGATAAAAAAAATTAATTAAAATTAAAAATTAATTAAACGAGAACTATTAAATTTATCCTTTCTAAAAAGTGAAAAGTGTAGGATGTTCATAATTAAACTATCCTAATTTAAATTTGTTTTCAAACAAAACTATTGTTTCATAAAATTATGAAATTTTATGAAGGATGTAAAGAAGGGATGGGAATTTGTTCGAGCAAATAAAAAATAGCTGAAAGTTTCATCGTCAGATATTTTTTTAAATTGAATTACACATATAACATATATTTACGATAGTTTACAATTTTTTTTTATAGAAAAGCATACTCAATATGATCATCATTTTCAGCTACCATTAGGAATCAATCAGAAGACAACACGTTCCAACAATTGGCCACACTGTATTCTTGAAAAGAGCTATGAATATGTCATGAAATGTTGTCTTTAGGACCCGATAGAATTCTTGGTCTATCACAGGGATGGGCAAACTTTTTCGATAGCTGGCCAAAGAAAAAAAAAGTTTGGTGGGTCAAGATAATTTTTCTAAAATTTTAAAAACAATATAAAAGTATTACAGTTTAAATATATGTTAATGAGATGAATGAAATTGCGATTTCATTTTTAAAAGTTACTTATATTGAGGTTCGAAGTGAGATGCACTGATTCTAAGGAATGAGGCTAAATGCTTATCTGTCAGTCTACTTCTGAAATAATTCTTTCTAAGTTTCCTAACTGAAAACACTTGTTCACATATATAAGATGAAGCAAACATAGCACTGATTTCTGGGCTTGAGATATTAAATTTGGGAAACTTACTTTCGATAATGATTTGTAAAACTTTAACTTTTGTATATTTATAAACAACTGCTTGAAATGATTGTTAGATTGCAACTCAAATAATTCAAGCTGCAAATGGACCCCACTGCTTCACAATTTACGTTGAAAGGCATGGCAAAAATATCCAATTCTGCTTGAATGGCACGGAAATCTTGAAATCTGCATTCGAACTCAAAATGCAATTTTTTCAAGCCATCTTCATAATTCTTAAGCTTCTCTTCATTTTCTGAGGGTATTGAATTTAACCTCGGGAAATGAGACAAATCATTCTTAGCTAGCTGCCAGCAAAAAGATTAAGTTTTAGTTTAAAAGCTTTGAGATGGGCCCAGATATCGTCGATACATTGATTTTTCTCTTGCATCTTGACATTCAAGTTGCTCATATGACAAAGAAGATCTATGAAAAATGCAAAGTCGTAAAGCCATTCTGTATCTTCTAACATTTCCGCAGAACACTGTTTCTCATGGAAGAACGACACCATGTCGTCTTTCAGCTGCCAAACTCGCTCGAAAACACATCTGCACTAAGCCATCTTACTTTCATGTAATACAGTACATTAGAATATTAAGATTGCACATACTGAAGAAAATCTCGAAATTTCCTGCGAGTAAGCCCACGAGATTGAATAATATTTTCAAGCTTCATGACTGCATCAAGGAGGGTTTCATATTCAATGCAGATTTACATAGAGAATCTTGATGTATAATACAATGTAGAAGAGTCCAAGAAATCCAGATTTTTTTCCTGTCATATTTGGTACTCCATCGGTCGTAATATTACATATATTTGTTATAGGCACTTTCATAGTTAAAAGCCCTTCCTGAAATTCACGAAAAATATGACATCCATTTGTAGTTCCCTTTTCAGAAAGCATGCACGCCAGTTCCTCGGTAATTTCAAAGTTCTCATCAACACCTCTTATAAATAATACTAATTGAGCTGTATCATTTATATCAGTGTTTTCATCCATAGCTATGGAGCAAAATTTAAACTTACCAATCTTTGACTCTAATTGTGATGTCAAATTTTTATCGATGACTTCGATTCTAGAAGTCACCGTTTTTCGAGATAAGCTTACAATATCAGAATTATTTTTCTTGTCTGGACATAGAACATCACAAACTTGGAGCATGCATTGTTTAACAAACTCCCCATTATTGAGAGCTTTATTATTTTTAGCAATATTGTTTGCTACAATGTAACTTGCATGTGTAGCTGCTTCTTGAATATTGCTGCTTCCCTTATTGAAAAAAAAATTGTGCCTGACAATTTTTTACAAAGACTTCCTATATTTTGTTTTCTTTCATATTCGGACATTGCTTCGTAATTTAAATTCTTATGCTTAGATGTAAACTGATGGGAAATGTAATATTCTTTGAAGACTGCTACAGCTACATTGCAGATGAGACACACTGGTTTACCTTTTACAACTGTAAAAAATGTCTCGAGGTCCATTCATCATTTAAAGCACGACACTCTGAATCAACTTTACATTTTTAGTAGCCATTTTGGGGTTGAAATATTTTACGAATAATCCAAGCAAGCACTAGCTACGATATACTTTTAATAATTTCACCACTATTCACAATGATGCTGTATGTCCTCAATCTTTCCATACGCAATCAATAATATTAGCACTCGGGCCAAAAGAAAAAATCGCTTAAAATGCGCATATTTGAGGTTTAATTCACCTATATTGGATTCCCATACGTCTGATCCTCGAGAAAGAAATAACGCTTGTTGGCACCAATCTACAGCTATAACTAACAAAGAACTTCCTCTTTTACCGATTGAAAGATGTCTATGCTTGCTATTTCCATCGATTTATGTTTTGTAGAACAAAAGTAGAGAAAATAAAAAGATCATCAGTCCTTTGAAGAAAAAAAAGGAATAAAAAAAACTAATATTTAATCAAAGTAGAAAAGGAGATCAATATATAATATATAAATATATATTTCTTTTAATTGCCTCGGACCGGCAAAATTAAAATTATTAAAATGGGTCGAATTGGCCCGCGGGTCGTAGTTTCCCCATCCCTGGTCTATCACAACTTAGAAGATGTTTGATATCCTCTCAAAACCAAAAGACACACGGATTGAAGTTTGGGAATCGGGAAGAACACGGATAACAAAAGTAGTAATTATTAAAGATAGTAATTTATTAACGATTGAATGATATTTCATCAGTAAAATAATACTAATATAACAATATCTTATTTACATAAGGTTGCTCCTTTATTTTCTTCTAAAAAATTTTGATTAAAAACTGAGAAATGCCAGATATAATACTAATTATTAATAAAAACATAAATTTAATATATTTTTTTTATTTTCTAAAATATTTCTGATATCATTTATTAAATTCCTGGGTAACATTTTTGAAACTTAGACTTTTAAAGTATTACCTTTCAATAAAAGTTATAGATTTATTTACTATTAAATTTATCCCTTTAATCGATAACATTTTTTCCGGCAAAATGACTTGGATTTTCAACTATAAAAAAATAGAATCAATCTTGTATAATAGTGTCATCTCCTGATATGCATGGATTGCTCCACCAAATTAATTATTATTTAGTTAAAAAAACAAGTTTTCATATCTAAATTTCGATAGAAATATGCATCGATTTATCATAATCGTTTAGAAATTAAAACTGCTATTTTTAAATAATAAAGTTATTGAAGTTAGATAATTGTTAAGATAAAATTTCTTGGAGCTGATTGATTAATGGCAATGATAAGTTTGTAATAATAATAAATTTGAAACAATTTTGCTTCAGAAAACGCAAACAGTTGGAAATTTTTTAAATACAGTTATGCGTTATTTTAGATGCCATTTAAAGATAAACATGCTAATGAAATGATTGATTAAGATTCAATTAAATTTTTTTTCAAATTTTTCCTCAAAGAATCCTGTGTTTTTCTGTAATATTTATCATCGTACCATTTTTAAATGCAACGATTTTCATTATTCATATTAATAATAATTCCATTTATTCATTTAAAAGGGATTTTGATAATACATTAGATCAGAAAAAACGCATTCCACTTTGTATTAAATTAATTAAAAAAAATATAATCAGAAAATTAAGTATATATTGCATAATATTTGTTTTGACAATAAATTTAGAGAAAAATTCTTTCAATTGACTCGAACTTTTATTACTTTATTTTACACTTGCTTTTAAATGTAACTAACTTAGAAAATATGTTTATAGAATATTGCAAAAATACATATCAAAGGATGTACAAATGTCTATAGAAATATTTAACAGAAATACAATATATATTCATAATATATTTCTAAAGTTGAAGATAAAATAGCAATACGAAAATTTAAGAAGATATTTTATTGTTTAGAAAAATAAATTTTAACGATAGCATGTTCTTCAGAAAAGATTCCCCTTGTGAGATGTTTGTTATAATTTTAATTATAAGGAATCAAGCCATGTTCGGATGACGAGGGAATCAAGAAATAAAAAAATTCGTCTCTTTAATGCACATTAATATAAGAAAAAATTTGATTTTAGAGTTTTAATTTTCTTGTTTAACACAGAAAAATTCTTCGAATAAATTTTGAAAATTTTTTCGAATGTTGCATTGGTTGTGAAAAGCAGATATTTCTTCATAAAAATGTAGAAACCAACAATTTTTTCCTTTACCCCTCTAGGATTTTGTGAGTATCTATAACAGACCTTTACTGTATTAAGTGTGCAATTCGCAAGAGGTTGCAGATTATAAAGCAACTGCTTCTCAAATATTCAGCTATTATCAAACCCAAATGAAAAATTTCACCAACATTGATTTTAATTAAAGGTTTACGGTAAAATCTTTTTGAAAACATTCATGATGACTGCATGGATACCAAATTACTTTCTGTGGAATTTAAAAGCTTAAATAACTCAAACAAGTTCTATATTTATTCGGAAAAAGAATTTTAAAAAATGTTTAAAAAGTGCCCACATTTGCATTTACGCAACAGATTTACTCTTTATGTTGTAGTTGTTTCTTATGGCACTTGCCATGGACAAGTCCGCTGTTACGAAGACAGCGATTTTAAGCCAGTGGAGGAGCGTCTCTTGTTTTTATAGTAGCGCCAACTAGGGCCAAGAGTACGACTTACGCATCACTCATTCGCTTGAACAACCCCTTTTTACAGGAGGGCACATTCACACATCTCTCAGATAGAACAACGGAAGAACAACCATGTCCAAACCGGGACTCGAACCCAGGACTCCCAGATCAAGGGGAAGACAAATTTTGCCCCTATGCCAGGACGCCGGCTTCACTGTTTATTTCTTAGAAGAAAACTTGGCAAGAAATAAAATTTATGTATTTCGAATAGAGTAGAGAAAAAAAATTAAGGGCCCGAAAAATAAAAACAAATCTTTGTGGTTTGTGTTCAGAAAAAATGATGTTTTAAATATATAAAAATAGGGGAGAAATATTTGATAAAAATTACCATTTTCACTTTCTCATATACGAAGTATAGAGAAAGTTTTGCAATCTTCAAAAAATGAAGATTTGGACAAATCTTCACGTAAAATATTCCCCCTTATTTTAGAAAGACACATTTTTGGTATTATGCCCGTCTTTTTGTATTTCTGTTCGTTTATGAGTACGCTAAATCAAAAACGCATTGAGCTAGATTAATAAGATTTGGCATATAGATTTAAGACTATATTTGTAGATTTTTATCAAATTTTGAATGAAACCAATTCAGAGGAAGTCTTTCTGTCTTGTTGTTCGAGTGCAAACGAGCTCGATAACAACAAAGCATAAAGAATTAAACAGATAAAATTTCATTCATAGACTCTGCATCTAAAATGACGCCTATCAAATATCGAATCAAATCTGTCTGACGGCGTTTATTTCCGCATACATGTAAATGTGATATTCATAAATGCAATGATTTAAATGAATAAAATTTGCATCATCGATTGTTTAGAAATGTTAAATTCATACCAAAGAATTCTGTAACTATTTCCCCCCTTTGCCATGTAAACATTCGGGCCCTTATCAAAATCCATAATTTTATGCGAGAGAAGGTGCATAAGATTTTTATTGGTGTACATGGGACTACATTTAGATGAGGCCAGTCTCTCAGATTTTTATTTCGAAACATCTTACTCTACATTATTAAAAAAATTAAAATTGACATTTATATATTAGTATGATATGTCGCGTTCTAAAGTCGTGGGATCATGAAAAAAATATCTGAAACTATCCAAGTATTCGAATTAATTAAAAACTGGGGCTAAAAATAAATACAGCAAGGTATTTTGTAGGCAAAAAGCGGCAATAAAGATTTTTTTTTTATTATTATAGGATAATTGTAATAAATCATTAAAATATTTAAACAATCAATAATAATATTAGCTATAAGAATAATTACGGTTTAAAAATTAATAATTAAAACATAATCGTTTCATACATAAGTAACTACAATTATTACACAGTATATAATACTTTGAAAGCACCAATGTCACAATTAAAGTTTAAAATATATAACAAAATTTTCATCTAACGCATTCGAGCGTTTTTGAATGAATACATTACCATGTAAAACAGACATGACAAAAATGATATAAATGCGAATTTTTTAACAATTTTTTCAAAAGCAATCCAGAAAAAATATAATTACATTTTAATTTTGACTTATAATTAATCAAACTGAATTATATTTTAACATTAAGTTCAAAAGAAATCTAAAGAACCAGAGAAAAAGTTTGAATTATCGATTCATTTGATTTAAAAACAATGAAATCAGCAAAATTCCGCTGTAATATCAATTGTTAGTATCGGTTGTAAATGATTTACAATTATTTATTGACATGAATTTGATAAATTATACGATGATGATTGAATTATTACTTGAGAATAGATTTGTGGAGATTTTTACATAATTCCTTTTCCAACTTATTGAAATGCATTCTATTGAGATTTCATATTCTTATTATGGCTATTTTTTATATATATAGTATTTTGACTAAATATAATTAAAGCGTATCCCTCCTGTGCCTTAGGTTTCATTGACATTTTAAACAAATTTTTGTTTTGATAAAATTGTGCCCTGAATTTTTTTTTTTTTTTTTTTTTGCCATGCATTTTTAATCTACAGATTTTCCTGCTTAGTTTCTAACGAAAACCCAATAATTTTTCCTCGGCACATTCGATCGATTTGATAGGGGGTCGAACAATCTACCTGATCGTCTGCACTTTATCACCCTCCTAAGATCTGATATCTTCAGAAGCAAATAGGGAGTCACGTACATGTTCCGAACCATCTTCTGGATATAATCACGACCCCTACCTTTCTCACCTTCCCCTCGGAAAAAAGATGACCAAATCATAATCCAGTCTAAGAAAGAAAATGTACCACCACCTTACTATTATTATGATCCTGCCTTTATGTGTTGTACAATTTTTTTTTGTTATTTGTTATCGAGTTCTTGGCTTTTTTTTCTTACTATTATTATTATTATCTATTTGGACTTTTTCTAAGACCCGAAAGAAGAGACCGCATAATAGCTATAAGCGAAGCAGTCTATAATTTCGTGGACAGAGGCTCTGGACAAAACGGCCCAGTCACGATACGCCCTAGGCGGCTATAATTAAAAGCCATTTCTGCTCCCTGGTTTGGCCGTGGTAATTATTGATCACGTGACCCTATCCAACCACTTGATAAACGATAGTGGCTTTACCGGTAGCTGTAACATCCAGTAGCAATAACATTTGATCTTTTTCTGCTTACCCCCCCCGCCCTCCCCTCATAAGTCAGGTTCGATTCTTTGAGGGGTTTCTGGCGAACTTTTTGAATGAAGGTAATTACTACGTTGTTACTATACGCCGGTTGGTATACTAGCCGTAAGATGGAGAGGTTCGTTCGTGGAACGCAGTGATAGCACGTACGGATGCATTAATTCGATGTTTTATGTTTCTGGTCGAGATTATGTCGGTGGGAGAGGTGTAAGTATAGGTATAGAAGCCAGAAATAAATGGTAGGTGAATGCCAGAAATGATCGACTTTATCTGAAATTGATATTGCCAGTCTTCATTGAAAAATTTGAAGAACAATCAAGCAAGAATTAATGCAAATGTATAATCTCAAAACTCTTTTTATTGGATGTTTCTCTGCTGATGCACGATAACAGCAAACAGATGATGAACTTGAAAGTTGTTTAACATTACATTTATTAACCAGACATCCTCAACTCGAATATTATAATGATAAAATTCGTTAATTTTAATTACGGAAATATTTCGATTGCTACGAATTGAATGGGTCTTTTTATATTTTAGAAGAAGCGTAAATATAAGTATAGAATGTAGTAATATGAATTGGCCTATACTTAAAAAATTCTCAGAATAATTAATACAAAAAAAATACATGCAAATATGCTATCATATTAAAGTTTGCTTTTGAATTTTTTTAAAGAATTGCTAGTTGTTCGTCAATAGGAATAAACAGAAAAGAAAGAATTCCAAACTTGAACTTAGTATCAAGTATAGTTATTTGAACGTTTCTAATTTGATTATTACAATGAAAGGTTGTTAATTAAATTCGGTAATAAAGATGTCATGTGATCAGATTTTTGTTAATTGTACTGTTTGTTTAAAAAATTGAATGTATGATATATTGATGCATATGGCTCACAAGAATTATGGATATCTATGTCTTGTTCAGAATTAAATATAAAAATAATTATGCTATATAATATTAATTATTTTTAGTAGTTAGTCAGTCAACGTCGACATCATTATAACATACTTGAACATAATAAAAGAAAGAGTAATTAAAAGAGACAGAGAGAAAGGGAGAAATCTATGGATTCTTTTTAAACATTTGAACCTCTTTTTTAAATCATATTCTTCGCTAGTTAAAAGTTAGCTAATTTTATGCACAACACAAATAATGCTTTCTTTGAAAAGGAAATATAAGTTCAATAAATTGAGTATGAGATACTTTATTAAATGGAAGATTTTTTTTTCATGATAATTAAACAAAAAGTTTAATTTTTAACACGTTGTAAAATTTTATTGTCAAATTTCAGTCTCAGAAAGACAGATACAGTACAAAGAAGCCAAAAAACAGATAAAAACAACAACAGAAACTAATGCGAACGTATTCGGAACTCATACAATTTCAATAGGGAAGAAAGTGGAACAATTGCAGAAAATGTTATTATGAAAATTAGATTTTAGGGACCAGATGCCGTAAATCAGGAGTTAAAAGGCTTTTTACTATGTTTGAATACAAGTGATTAAAAAAGTTATCAATTTTAAGAACACGAATAAATTGCAGCGAATACAATTATATATAAAAAAAGGAACTCATACTTGAAATTTGAGTTTCTGTGTCTTTTGAAATAATCTATTGCTCTTTAATAATTAAAAATTTGGGAAATTACTTCAAATTAAGTATGGGGTCGATAGATAATACGCACGAAATGCTTGAATATAATGAACCTGAAGTTTTCTATAGAACTTTGTTGGTTGCGTTACAGGTGATGAATTGATCTGTGAATTGAATTTTTGAATTTCATAATGGCTTAATTTGTTTAGGAAAAAATATTAAAGGAATGATAATTCGAAAAAATAAGTTTTTTTTTTTCTAAAATTTGAATTTAGTGGAATAATTGTAATTTCACTAAAATACGCGTTACATAAAATAGCAGATCTGGAAATTTTTTTATATCAGTATCTGTTTTTTTTTTGGATAAATTCAAATCTGACGAAAAAAAGTATTCGAAAAATTCCTATATGTAATTTTCTATTAATTGGTGCAAAGTATTGATATTCTAGAAATGTTATTCTAGCATTTTAGATAGTACCATAATAATCAGTTTTCAAATTAAAAAAAAATTAAATCTGAAAAAGAAAAGAAAAAACTCTTACATTTTATTTAGTAAAACAATAAATAGGATTAGCGAGTGCAGTGGGCATCAAGAAATGAACTCTGTCTTAATAATTGTGAAATTATTTAACTTCAAATTTATTTTTTAATAAAGAAAATGATCATATTCAGTTTCTTCCCTTAGCATTACGTTTTTTTCTTGTCAACAGATTTTCTTCCATATTTCAAGTCTAACACATCAAATCGTAATTAATAGTTAACTTTCATTCGTGAAAAGTAATATAGATGTGGATTGCATGATAAATACTTTGAAAATTTCAGTAAATTGGAATTAAATAATGGACTTTATAGACTCTACATTTTAAATCACTTTTTCCTATATAATAGATAATTCTAATTGCTTAAAAAATATAGAGAATTTTATTTTTGCGAAAGCCTATTCCTCATGAATTCATGATTAAAACTATCAGTGGTAATTGAGAACACTATTCTGTTTCTCAGAGGAAAGTTAAAAAGTGAAAAAATGAATGCTTTTTGAAATTGTTATAGGCTACAGATACAAGAAATATATAACTTAATAATTTAACTTGCAAATAAGCGATGTAGGAAATGAATAATGGAGCTTAAGAATTTGGTTCTCATTTTTTTTAACATGATTGTAATTAAAATAAACAAATGTTGGAAAATAAAATTGATAAAAGCAGGTAAGTGTTGTCCATCTTCTTCTAGTGCATCATTCTTGCTAACTAACTCCCTAAAGCTTTACTAATACGCATTGTAATTATTATTCCCAATTAAACTTTATGACCCTACTTAAAGTCAAGTAGCGTATGAAGACTTTAAAAAGGACAACGTTAAGTATTATACGCTAAAGTATCATACGCTTAGACGATACTTGAAAATATTTCAAAACGAAGTAAAACGCCGATAAAAAAACAAATTAATAAAATATATGCTGCAAAAGATATAAGGATGTTTTCAATGGAAAATGTTTACATAATAAACATTTTATCTGAATTATTTATTAAAATTTATAAACATTTTATTAGGTGCTTCTTCCAAGAATGCCATTTAGTGTTAATACAGTTATTTCACTTAAAATACAGTAATTGCATTTCAATTTCAAGGAAGTTAAAATGATATACTTTGAATAATAGCTTATATATAAAAGAGACAGGAATAGGAAGTTAAAATGATATACTTTGAATAATAGCTTATATATAAAATTGACATATTTTATTGCATTATTAAGACAAGAAAATAGGGGTATAAGAGCGACGTTTTGAGATGACACTAAGATGACTTAAGCTATTCTTGAAAGTAATAAAGGAAAAGATTACAGGATAATGAAGGATTGATGAAAGTGGGAAAATAACGTGTTCAGTGTAACGTCTAAAAATTAACATGAACCTTAATTTTTTTACTTAATTTGTCATATCTAGTTTCTTTCTTTTAGATAAGAAAGAGTGTTTTTATGGTCTCATTGCAAGTTAATTTATGATAAACGGTGCATTTTAGTTTTTTAAATTCATTCATTTCTGAAATACGTATGTATATCTGCATTTCACTCTTTACACATTGCAATGAGAAGGGAATTTAAATTTTTTTTGATAACTTACTAAATAAGTTATCTTCACGTTTTGATATTTTTTATTTGATACATTACTAAATTCATTTCGATACATTGCTTCAGTATAATCTAGACATTATAATGCAAACCAGTAAGGGTGGTCTCCTCAAAACTTTCTCGCATGTTTTCCAATGAAGGTCTTACCTCGCTCCCGTCCGCATGAAACTAAGACTATGGATGCCATGTTTAGCATAGGCGGATAATGGTTACGAAATATTTATCTTTTGGTGTGAATCGAACATTTAATTGAATATATCGTGGGAATAAGCATTTTGAACTTTTTCCGGGCAATTGGAAGTTTAGAGGATTGCGATGCGTGGGGATAGAACCTGGGACCGTGTGGTTCGCTGTCTAGTAACATAACCAGGATACAAAAGCATATGCTCGTGTAAGCGCAGTTGTTAACTGGCTTATATGCTATTCGCCACAGACTCTCCCTCCAGTGAGTCGGAGGTGAGACGAACGATATGGCTGTTGAGTGGTGATGTATTAAGCTGTTGTCTAATGGGCCTGTACCCAGTTGAGTGGCGCCAAGTGTTATGGCGAGCGTTTGTAGGTGAGTGGTTGCTACGTCAAGTGAGTCTGACGATTTTGATTGCGGGTAGATGGCACCACAACAACTGTACGAAGGTTGAAGTTTCATCGTCCGAGGTCCCCAATTTAGCAGATTGAGATGGGCGGTGATAGAACCTGGGACCTTGTGGTTCGCAGTTCAGTAACATAACCAGGATACAAAAGCATATGCTCGTGTAGCGTAGTTGTTAACTGGCTTATATGCTATCCACCACAGAAGTAAGCCTTGGCACGAAATTACAGTTGTAATTACAAGATCACATATCGAATTTAGATTCTTGTATTTACATGCTAGCAAAAGTATATACTGACAAATAATAAACCATTTGACAGATTTGGTTAAAAATTTGATTTAAATTTACATCTTAGATGCAAAGCCTGTGTATCAATTTTAACTATCTAGTACTTTACATTTTATAATTATTGGATTCACTCAACAGCCAGACAAACAAATTTCTACTTATTGAATTTCGTTCAAAATTTAATAGAAATCAACAAATTTCGTCTAAGTTTCATATATCAAACTTCTTTCTTCTAGATCTAAACGTTATTGTGTTTTCGCGTTTACAGACAGACATATATAATGCAAAGAATGTGTTTTCCGATCTTAGAGACATCTGAAACGTGAAGATTTTTCAAAATCCTGAGTTCGAATTTTTTTTTTGACGATTACAATACTTCCTCTATGCTTCATATGTGAACAAGTAAAAGGCTCAATTCAATAAATTGCTGAATCTTCTCTGAAATTAAATTATATTATTCACATGAAAATTTACAGCTAAAAGAATAAAAATGTGACATATGAGTTATTAAAATCGGCACATTGATAATGTAGACATATACAGGCGTAAAGCTTCAGCGAAATTTTTAGTAATATAGCAATTGTATTGAAAAGGATTTTAAGAGACTAATATTTCTGAAAGTAATGAAAATTAACTATGGTCAGTTAAATGAGCTGATTGAGTTTGAATTACAGAAGGACAATCAGAAACGAACCTCCCATTTTCACACAGTGGAGAGCTGACGAGAATTACACCTGAAATATTATTGACTATCTACATGATCACCCACATTAATAGGAAACTGAATAGACTTTAATGATTGAATAAAATTTAATTCATAATGCGCCCAGGTGAACATCATCGAATCTATATCGTGAGCTCATTATCCTCCAATCAATAATAAAGTCACTTATCAAACCAGTATGGCACTGTTTGTCATTGGAATTAAAATTGCATTATTAAAAATGCTTATTTAAATTATATTTATATAGCTCATAATTTGTTACGAGCGATCAATTTTTGTGAAATGACATCCAAGTCACATAACTGCATCGTTGATATATTTATCAATAAAACTGCATCATAATTGAATCTAATTCACATAAACTGATTGATTTTAATTCATATTACTGCATTAATTCATCATTCAGCATTTAATTCATATTACTGCATTAATTCATCATTCAGCATTTAATTCATATTACTGCATTAATTCAGCATTCAGCATTTAATTCATATTACTGCATTAAATTACCACGGATGTACCATTGTTGGATTTAATTCAAATTACTGCATCTGTCTTGGACCTAAATAACATAGATGTGTCCTTGATTCTAATGCACGGCTGCTTCTTTGTTGTGTCTAATTCACATAATTGCTTTTTTGCTATTATCTGTATCATTACTTCTAATTTAGTTATACTAATCTGAAAATGATTTTTTGCGACTCTCATTTAAATTTAAATGCTGAAATGGAACACAAAATGACACTTTTTGTTATAAGAACTTCGGCAATGAAAATGATTAGATCATTTTATAACATATGCAATCAGTTTAAAATGAAGATTTTTTTTAAAAATGAGAATTCACCTTATAATTTCTTATAAATAGAATAGATTTTCATATTTAACATCATAGTTATTGAAAGTACAAGATTTTTTTACTCCAACTTTTCAGTTTATTACATAAAAAAATTATACCTATAAACTATCTACATTAATAAACAATAATAATAGCATCAATTATTTTTTTTACACAATCGAAACCAAAAATGCAGCTCTAAATCTTTTTCTTTTTATCCTGTTCCTTTATCCTTACACTGTTCACAGTTTTAGAAAATCAAAGCTTATTTAACAAATTAAAATCTCGAATTTAAAGCAATTAAATAGTAAACAAAGTGATTTAAATTTATTTATATAAGTATTTTTTCAATTAAATTGAAAAATCAGATGCCTAATTATTATGTAACTCACGTAATATAAAGAAGTACATAATAATAAGGCTAATACCACCTAAATCTTTGTCCATCATTATCCCCCTCATAAAGAAGAAAAGGTCCATCATTTTTTGGAGGGATTTTCTTAACTACCCATTTTCTTCCGTTTTGATCGTAATTACGCGGTATTTTGGTAATTTTAGAACACTTCTAAAAAAGAACCCGCATCTTAATTTGCAAGAAATAAGAGTTTTTCATCATTATAAAGGAGGTGTAGAAACAGGTTTTATCCTTTTCTTGATTCTTAAGATATTTTCAGAGGAGATTAGAAATTATTTTTGTTTAATAAGAGAAAAAAATTATTATTTTTTAAATATTTTAGTTAGAAAGGAAAGACTTTTGCTTATTAATTAATTTTAGACATAAGGCGATGTATTAAAAAGTTTAATTTTTAATTAATGCTTCATTGAGAATATTCTAAAAGAAATCTTACACAGGCTAATATTCAAAATAAGTTACTATTTAATTTTATTCAATTAATGAATTTGAATTTTTATTAAAAAGTTTTTCAAATATGTTTGCAGAGATTCATTTGTTTCCTTTAATAATCTGAATAAGCTTTACAATAGCTTTCGCATTACGCTAATGTGTGTTTGTTTTTATCAATTATTTATAGTAAAAGATGAGAGTCAGAACAAACCAGATTGAAAATATACTATCATTATTATGGACTATTAAAAAATTTCTAATATTTAATACTGATGTACAATGTAATTGAGAAATAGTCTAATTTTCATTTGAAGGTATTGCTTTTTTTATAAAAAAAATAATTCAAATTATATATTTGAATATCTGTTATATCAATAATTTAATGAATATCAAAAACGTGATTAGTAAAAAGCTGTTTTCCATCAACATTTAATGTCTTTAGAACAGGTGAAAATTGCTTCTTTTGATAAAGTAAATTTTAGTCTTTAACCCTTTAAAGGGCCATTTTTTTTCTAGTCATATTATGTTAAACTATTTTTAGACTTGAAATTAGAATAAGAAAAGGGATTCATTTCGCTTATTAGATAAATTAAATTAAATTAAATAATTAATTTGGTTAATTAATAATTAAGTAACAAATCAAGACTCATCATTTTGTCTGAGATAAAGCTTATGCCAACTTACATAATTTCATACAAAAATTGATAAATTTGGTGGGAAGCATACTTCCCACGGCCCTATAAAGGGTTAAAGTAAATTTTGATAATGTAGATAAATCAGATTTCAGAAAATTAAAATGTTAAAATGTCCATTAGTTTCAAAAACTTTATATTCTTAACTAAGTAGTTGCAATGTTCAGTGTTTTTCATCGGGTTTGATCAACTTTAAATGCAATTAGTATTAAAAGTAACCGGTAATGATGCATATTAGATTTTCAAGTCTGCTGACTTGAATAATTATTGCTGCCTCTAAAAATAATCACACTAACCAAATTTATTAATTTAACCTATCTCATTTAAATAATTTTCTTAGTAGCTCAAAGCAAAAAATTATCTAAATTAAGTTTATCATGAGAAAAACAGTTATTTTACAATTTTTGTTTTATTATCTTAAACTATTTCAGCTTTTTTAAAACCTTCACACTTAAGTTGTAGACAGTTACATAAATTAAGCTCTTGCTGAATTCTGATAATAGCATCTCATAATTTTGCCAAGATATAGATAAGGATAGACAAATTAACAAAATTCTAATCTAATTCCTGATCTAACTAATTATCAAATACTCACAAATCCTTAATTTCGGTCTGCTATTTAAATACTACTTGAATTGAAATCTACTAACTAGCAATGATATTAATCTAAATAAATTTATATCTCCACTGTTATTCCCACGTAGTAATCTCTTTCTCTATTAATAATAACCATAAATGTAAGTCCGAAATTTAGACCTAGAGCTGCCAAATACTTTGAAGGAGAATCTAGAATGAATTTTTGGCATTTTAACTAGAATATTAATTAATCGGAAATTACACGAACATTTGGAATTTCCCCGCGACAACTTTCGAAAATATTTTTTGCGCAAATGATTTTTACGATACCTTAAAAGTAAAAACTTTGTAATCATATAAATTTTTTGCTATACTACTTTTCATTTTTTATTAATTTTTTGAATTAATAATAATATATTTAGTTTTTGAAAGAAATTGAAATCGTTTTCATTACTGCTACTAATTTTTAGTCTAGCGCTTTTTTTTCTATTGGTTAATGATCGAGATAGGAAGATTTGACTTATTTTTTAATATTGAGTAAGTATCAGATTAAGAAATGTTTTTAATAAAAATTTTGAAATTTTGTAGTAATTATTATTAATTTAACTTCAGAAATAAACAATGGTGAAAAGTGTTAAAGTGCATCTGTTTATAAACACTTTATTTTTTCCTATGATAACAACTGGATACATAAAGATATAGACCGAAAATTTGGAAAATTCATAGCATAAAGGTATAAGGCTTCTGAAATTGTATATATCCATAGATGTTTAGTTTAGTTATTTTAACGTCCCGTTGTAAAGCAACACTAGGGCTATTTTGGGACGGACCTCGTAATTTTGAACCGCGGTCAGATGACGAGGACGACACCTGAGCTGGCACCCCTCTCTCCACACCACACCAGACCACACCCCACCCCACCGACGTTTGGTCTGGCGGATTTAACGTGCAACAGACCCCCTTACACGACGGTTCTTGGGTGGAATTGGGTCTCGAACCTGAAACCCTACGGCTCACAAGCCGAGACCTTACCACCAGGCCACCGCGGCCCGATATATCCATAGAAATTTTAAGCTTAAAGAGTTTTGTTTAGAAAGGCATTCAGAACAAGTTACCACAAAATATATATTTAACATTTTAAGTAATTATTAATTCTCCACGAACCAATGGTCGCCAAAGGAGACTAGCAATTATTAGTAAAACATCTTAAAAGTAATTGTTCCTTTCAACTGTTACATTACGGACATACAATCTTGTCTGCGAGAAATTTTGAATAACATCGGCACAGTTCAATATTTGAAGTATGAGCTTTTTACAAATTAAAATATGGCAAATTACAATAGGTGGCATACAGCCAAATCACACTCTAAACGCTGTAGCACAACATACAATCACCTGTTGTGTCGGACTAGTTTTATTTTAGTGATTGAAAATAGCAGCTTGTAACAAGACACATTAATTCATAAAAAATGGCAAAATTAAGCAAACTTAGTTACGGAAATGAGAGAATAAATAATTAATATTCATTGTGGAAATGTATTTACTTAATTTTGAGAAGAATTCAACAAATTTTCACTTTATATTTACTTTTTTCTTTAAAATCATAAAGGTCTTGCATCAATGGAATTTTTTTTAACTATTGTAGAACTGGAAAGAAGAAAAAAATAAATGAGACATCAACTCTTTTTCAGCGAGATTAAATTATCTGTGATCTAATAATAACTTGCAAACTGTGCAATGATGCATTAAACTCAGATTTTCAGAAAAAAATAATTAGTAAAAACAGGTTTCTGAAAATAAATTGTATGAAAAAAAAGAGAAATCTTATTATTCCTTAGTTCACATCTTTTACTTTCACATATTAATTAAAAAACAAAACTAGAAGTAATATATCTGCTTGATTTTGAAAGAAAAGTAATTGAAAGAGTTTCATTGGACGGTTTAACCTTTTCTTTACAGTTTATGAAGAGTGCAAGTGGAGTATAAGCTGAATTATTTAATTATTAAAAGAACCTGGTCAAATGCTATATAATAAATTTTTCATCTTTCAATTCAAATTCCAAGGAATAATTAGTCTAGTTTTTAATCCATCATTGCCAATTTTAATACCATGCCCTGCTGTATAAACTCACATGCGATATGTGGATTAAATGGCAATGATGACATATAAAAATAGATACACTAAGAATAGAAAAATATATACTATTGAGCAAAGAAATATCTTATTTTCATTTATTGAAAATGAGGGAAACACTTCTTTATTTTGTTTCCAGAAGACATATTTTAAAATATTTTTTGTTAATTTCCTTTTTTTTCAATTATTGATGTAAAAAAGTGTTAGGATAAAATAAAAATAAGATCACAGGAGGCATATTTTAAAAAGTAAGAAAATCGCAGTACACATTTATCTAGTTAACTGTTTTTTACGAGCATACTCTACGTGGAAAAGGTATAACATTTTGCGTTATGACGAGTTTATTCGTCAGGTGTAATAATTAGTGAAAATTTGCAGTTTCAATTATAGTTTTAGTAAAAACTCAGACATATTCGTCAAGAAACTCAGACATATTCGATGTTTAAAATATTTTAAGATCAAGTCGAAATCAAAGGAATAAATAAAAGATTATTATGCGTTATATAGCAGAAAAATTAAATAATTAAATTATTAAAAGCACCCTGACAGCAAATTAAAATAATAAATTACTTTTTTATGTTTCTTTTCATTCATATGCAAAAAATGTATGTTAATTTAAGTAAATAAATAAATATGATTATTGAAATAAGAAATAAAAGTAATTTCATTACAAAATAATTTAATATTACTCATACTCTGTGTTTGACGAGTATTCTCGTCATTGCTCAATTTTTGTGACACAATTTAGATACGCATTTTCAGAAGAGATCGAAACAGTTAACTGCTTTAAGGAAATATATAAATATTTTTTGGCAATCAGTAAAAAGTATATTTATTATAATACAAGATATAAAAAGGCTTATTGTTTATTTTAACAAAGAGAGATTTAGTAAAAATCTAAAAATAGGTGCATTGCTAGTTTTGCGCAAAAGGAAGCATCAGTTGTTGCATAGCACTGGCTAAGTGTGCTGTGCTCTCTTATATCCAGTCCTGATCATAACTTTCTTTGTCTCAGGCGGGAACTAGTTACATAAAATGTGACCTTCGACCCAACACTCGCTTGATGAAACGTGCTTAATCAAGATGTCATTTTTAATCGATGGTCCTCCCGATATCGATGGTAAGATCTAATCGATAGCGTCCGTCACCATTAAGCGAATTCATTACTTATGCTTCCTCATCAAGTGTAATTCCATTTGTGAGAATCCATTTAACTTCTTGGCAATCCAAGAAAAGGCGTCTGCAGTCTGCAGCGGTTCATTTAAAGAGAAGCCTGAATGATGAATTGTTGTGCGGCCGGCAGAAGACAACTATCTAGTTAGTGTCCGGTGGCCAGTGGAGGATGGCGAGACGCCCTCTTAACAAGATGACTGGTGTCGAAATATTTTGAGTTGACATATTCTTTGATAAGAAAAAGGGTTCGATGCAGGTCACAGAAGATGGGGGAAAAAAGAAAGATGATCCGAACTGCGTTTCGAAATGTATTATTTGGTTGGCTTTTCCTAAATTGGAACATCAAAAAATATATATTTTTATTTTCTAGTATTCTAGAGAATATTAAAAATAAAGTATTGTATTTGTCAAAAATTTCTGTCTGGTGGTTTTGAAGGATATATCATTTCGCATCTTCCTGAGTACGAAGAACATATATTTTTGCCATTATGTCAGGCTGCGATCACGATAATTTTCTTTGAATGAAATTTAGTATATAGTCTTTACATCAAATTTATTGATTTCTATCAAATTTTGAACAAAATCCATTGAGGAGAAGTCTGTCTGCCCGACTGTCTGAATATAGGTTTTTCTGGTAAATGCAAAACCAAGAGAGCTAGAGGGATAAAATCTGATACAGAGATTTAACATCTAAAGTGAAGATACGATTCAAATTTAAATTAAATCTGATGAAAAGTTGACCATCTGTACATTTCTATGCATATAAACACGATAATTCAAAATTTAATCGACAAATGAAATTGGATCTGTAATTTTGATACTACAATTGTAGTCCTGCATCAGATTTTGACTTCAATTATTCTGGAAAAAGACGTTCAAAATACATATTCAATTTTGTGTTGCTTGTATATTATAGCATACTGTGCATTACCAAATAAAGCATGCTAATAATTTGTTTCAAAAATACTGTTTGTCAATGCCATGCAGTTAATAATTCACAATTACATATACAGGGTGTTCATTACTTATTGTCGGGGTTTCCATACCTCATAACTTTTGAATAAAAAATATTACGCAAAAACCGATTACGTATTCGTAAATTACAACTCAAAGAATTTTATTAATGATATTAAAGTGTAAAGCTTGCACAATTTGCACTTTGTAGGCATTCAGCTGAAGGCGATTTTTTGAGTTGTACTTTACGAATACATAATTCTTTGAGTTGTAATTTACGAATACATAATCGCCTTCAGTTGAATGCCTACAAAGTGTAAATTGTGCAAGCTTTACACTTTAATATCATTAATAAAATTCTTTGAGTTGTAATTTACGAATACATAATCGCCTTCAGTTGAATGCCTACAAAGTGTAAATTGTGCAAGCTTTACACTTTAATATCATTAATAAAATTCTTTGAGTTGTAATTTGCGAATACGTAATCGGTTTTTGCGTAATATTTTTTATTCGAAAGTTATGAGGCATGGAAACCCCGACAATAATTAATGAACACCCTGTATTAAAGAGTATACGAGAAAGTTTCGTGGAGACTGCTTCCTCAACATTTTCATCGAAAAAATATTTAACGTTATAATTTTTTTCTAGCGTGAAATTATTTTATTTTAGTGCATTAATTGCAATCAGTTTTCTTCCAAACTACGTATTGTTATCGTCAGATCAATTCGACTTCCAAATTTTGATTTACTTGAATTCGATTACACTTGCCTGTCTGCACTTTTGTCTATGAATAAGATAATTCAAAATCGCAACAAGTATACCGAATGAAATTTTTCATGTGGAGTTTGCTGATAAATTAAAAATTTCTATAACATTTTAGAGTAATTCTTCAAAGTCTGTCGGGAAAAATAAAATACCACTGTGTATGTAATTTCCGTAATTCGAAAACTCAACAATTTAAGTAATACTTGGTGTATTTTTTTAATTATTATAATTGTTGTTAGATATTCAATTTTGGACTAAATCCTTCTAATTGTAGAGTATTTACTTGTTTGTCTCTAAATGTACGTGCGAGAATTAATTCTCAGAAACTATGTTACCTAAATAAATGAAACTTGATATACAGTCTCGACACCAAAATTATAGATTAGAACTATATCTAAATTGTGTATTACATTCTATTCTCCATAAGAAGCAAAGTATAAAATGCGTCATATTGTGTACGTGAAACTGAGAGGAAATAATCAAATAACTATTCGAATATTAGTATTCATCCTTATTGTCTGAATCCATTGGTTTAATTAAAAAAAATGATAAATTTTACTAATTTAATCCATTGGCTCAAATATTAAAATAAGAAATTTTGCCTGAAAAAATTTTGCGGCTAGATATTGCAAACAGGGGTGGTCACCCCGAATCTGTCTCATATTTTATAGTAATTTCACTTGCGTATTATTAACACGCATACCATTTTAACACGTTGAATAATTTCGCATGTTTGCCGGTCTGTCCTACATGAATTTTTCATTATGCGTTATTTTAATGAAATATTAATTACAGCAGACAAGTTAATTTATGTAATCAATCATGATGTATTTATTTTACTAAAGTCACCGGTGATCTCATGGTGCTGAAATACCATTTTAGATATATAAATAAAATTATAGTATATTTCTAACATCTAAATACATCATTATGTTACATGATATTCTAAAATATTTTGTAAATGTCCTATATGTATTTACAAACTATGAGTAATTTTTATAGCGTTATATGGAGTTGGCAAATGTGTGTAGTAATATGGAGTTATTAATGATTATAGTATTTTGTATATATAATTTAAATAATTTTTTGAAATAATTTCCGCATTTAAAGTTTTTTTTGCAGGAATTTCAGCAGATATTTTGTGCTACCATATAATTTTCTTACAACTGGTAAGCAATTCTATGAACGAAATATTGTTCACTGGAAGCAGATTAACAATTCCAACTGAACAACAGTTCCTTTATATGTTCAGAATTATTTTTAGTTTCCAATGCTGTGTATGAATAGATCTTTCATTCTTGTAAAGATCAAACACGACTATATACGCTATCACTATTAATTTATAATAGAGATGATGAAGTTGCTTGTATTATGTACTAAGTGAATAGGAGAAACACCGATGTCCATTAATTTAGCAGTCGTGTGGTCACGACTAAATTTAGAGTTAATTCATATAAAGATACTTTGTCTTTTGGTACATGATAGAACAATTTATCAGACATAAATACTATGTTGTATTAAAAGTTCAAGATAGATAGTCATATAGAAATATGAGCTTACCCAACAAGACTGTTGATAGAATAGGAAATAAAAGAAAAAAGAAAAAACAATTATTCGTTGATCCTCATCGAATCAGCCTTTTCAAAGGATATAAATTTTTAATGAAGGTCTCATGAACTGGAATTTTCGTAAACACTTTAATCACATTGCATTAGATTGTATCAAAATAGTAATCAAAATTTAATATGGCAAAATAAAAAAATAATTTCAAACTAAATAAAGAAAACCAAATAAAGCAAACAGAAAACATAACTAAAACCTGATTATTGTTATTGAACAAAATACGTACATCAAATCTAATTATCAATCATTAAATCTAATTATAAAATAAATACTAAAAACATAAACGAATTATAATTTAGATAAGTCATACGATTCAAATACAATACAGCATATCACATATCAAAATACACAACACATAATGCAGATATATAATATCTAATAAGTTACATAATGCAGATATCAAATATCTAATTATCAAATAAATACTAAAACCAAAACAAAGCATAATTCAGACAAGTCATATGATTCATCTCAACAATTCATACAACATCAAAAATTAAAAAGCAAAGCAAAACATGAAAAAACTACACTCAACAAAAATTAATTTTTTAAGGCCCTTTTCTTCAAAAATTTCACCGAAGACGCATTTAGAAATTTTGCATATTTTTAAAAATTTGCTCAGATAATTAATTTTGTTTCGTTGCAATTATGTTGAATGTTTTAAGCAAACAGTTTAGTTTTCATCAGTGCGCTTTTTAAATGAAAATAGTATAAATACAAAGTAAAAATGATAGATAAAGAACTGATTTTTATAGAATTAATGAAATAAATTATCATAATTTTCACATTTCAGAGATAACCAAATTAAAAATTTGTAAATTTTTAAAGTTTTTGACATTAATTTGTAAAATTAAGTAAGAAAAGTAATTGGAATAACGGACATGTTGGCATATATTTATAACATAGTAAAACGATGTTTCTTACGACCTTAAATCTTCTCTATATACAGGGTGTTTTTTTTTAACTGACGGTACTGAGAGACCTCTGTAGCTCGAACTATCAGCCGCAAAGCCACCAAATTTTTTTACCAGGTCTATTGACGACATGGGAAAAAAAATACGAAAAAAAAAAAAAAAGCCGATAGTAATAAAGTAGTTTGCAAAGTTGCCGATAGGGAGGAATGTGGCGCTCTTATCTAAATTTTAAGTTTAACTGCACGATAAAATTTTAAAAAAGTTACAATAAACAGATAAATCAATAATTAATTTTTCCACAAATGTGCTTTATTCGAAAAAATAATTTCTGTAAATGGTTACAAATTAAAAAAAAAAAAAAAAAAGATTCGATTCGATTTTCTTTTTATTCTCTATCTTGTTTTTCTTTTCGCTTTCCAAGGGAAGACATCGGCTTTCTTCAGTATGACCTCCATTTTCTTGAACTAAGCATTGCATTCTATACACTGTACTCTCTATAGATGAATGCGACATTTCAGGAGGCATGTTCATAACTGTACGTGTTATGTTTTCCCTTAAAACTGATAAGTTCGAGACTTTACCAAGATAAACCTTCGATTTTAAATAACCCCACAAAAAAGTCACATGGGGTGAGATCCGGGGAGCGAGGTGGCCATGCAACACGAAAACAGCAACTAATGACTCTTCTTTCTGTAAAGTGATGGCACAATAGTTGCTGTACGGATGTACCAATATGTGGTGATGCTCCATCCTGCATAAAGACAATTTCATCCAAGCATTGTCTTTGCTGAAGTTGTGGGATAACAAAACTACTCAGCATATCTTGATATCTTTGAGCGTTTACGGAACAGGTCTGCGGTTCTGCTTGGGTAATATTCTCAAAAAAGTATGTTCCAATGATAAAATCGGCTGCAAAATTACACCAAACAGTTATTTTTCGAGAAAGGAGTGGGATTTCTTGAAATGCATGGGGTTGTTCAGATGCCCAAATTCTAGAATTCTGAGTGTTAACAGTCCCATTCAAATAAAAATAGGCCTCATCACTCCAGAGAATTGCCCAAGGCTAAGTCTCGTTGACCTTCATCCTGGCAAGAAATGTCAAAGAAGAGGTTAATCGAATATCATAATCTGTAGGTTTTAATTCATGCAAAAGGCTAATTTTATATGGATAAAATTTGAGAATTTCTCTCAAAACTTTCCCTACTGTTGAAGCCCTAACATCCAGTTGTCATGCAACTCCACGTCTGCTGCTATTACCAGCAGTGTTCGTCTGATTTCTTTCAACGATTGCAGTCGCAACATCTTGATAATTGATAGAAGTTCTTTACGTAAATTGTTTCGACTTCTAAATTCGCCAAGAGCGGCCGCTGCATTAGATTGATTAAGATAAAAGATGTTCACAAGTAATGCACGCTGTTTTAAAGTGAGACGCATTTTACAAATCAACTGATACTTGAAATGATTTTCAATACTCCGCTTCTTTTTTATAACTCAAAATACTAGCGCTGGTGGCGACTACGTAATCGGGATTTTGCATTTTGCAACTTTTCCCCATGTTCTAAGCAAAATTTTAGCTGTCGTAAAGTGTAAAGCGCCACATTTCCCCCAATCGGCAACTTTTGGAACTGCTTTTTCTTTTCGCGAATTCCTTTTTCCTATGTCCTTAATAGCCCATGTACAAAATTTGGTGGTTTTTCGGCTGATAGTTCAAGCTACAGAGATCTCTGAGTACTGTCAGTTTTAAAAAAAACAACACCCTGTATATTTAAATTTTGGAAATATTATTGTTGTAATTAAAAAGCAATCAATATTGTGACTCCTGATTTTAAAGCGCTCTTAAAATCAATTTTTTGTTAAAGAGAGTAATAAGCTTTCAGAAAATAATTGAGGTGAATTTCTTTATAATTTCAAAGAGAAACTGATTTACTTTTAGATTTTCTCATTACCACCAATTCTTCTATTTCCTATATATTTTTTTAGAATAAATAATTCTTAGAATGGAATATCTAACTTTAATCAATCAGTTACTGTTATTGATTAGATAAAATAAAATTTTTGTATTTTGAAAAACAATTATATACAATTTCAGCTTGCTTTTAGAGTCATGACATAAATCATAGAATCGGCAAGTTAAAAGAAAAAGATTTTTCAGTAACCTGTATAATTGGTAAAAATTACGATAAAAATGCAAAAGGAATTTGTGCAAAGTAGAAATGAAGCTTTATCAAAACACAAAAATGCAGCTGGCAAAAATGAAGCTATTAAAACTAAAACAAATTAGAATTTTGAAATCTATTAAAACTTTAATTTTCCTTTTGTAGACTATGAAAACTTGAGAAACATTAAAAAAAAGTTGGGTATGAAGATACAAGGATAAAAAAAATAGTTATTTAAATTAGAATTGAATTCGTTAACTCAAAAACAAAATACTTTTCAAAAGAAATTGGAAATCCATATAAACAACACAAAATCACTTATCATTTCCTTATCCCCCTCTTATCACTTTTTAAATTTCTTTTAAAAATTAAATTAGAATTAGTTATTTAAATTAGAATTGAATTCGTTAACTCAAAAACAAAATACTTTTCAAAAGAAATTGGAAATCCATATAAACAACACAAAATCACTTATCATTTCCTTATCCCCCTCTTATCACTTTTTAAATTTCTTTTAAAAATTAAAAGTGATAAGAGGAAATGGCGGTTGATAAAATTAATCAAGATTGTTCTAGACAGGGATGCTATTAAAATTTAAGCTGAATTTTAAACACCAGAAAGTTGAATTTTTGTTAATTAGCCTTATGGTTTTTTTAAAACATATTTCATAAATCAATATAGACCAATTTAATGTTTTTAATAATAAATTTAAAATGATCTGCAAACCCTAACAAGGATAAAATTCTTTATTGAAAAGAAATTACAACATATTTTGGTGAAGGAATATAATAGTCTAAGAATTTATATAAAATATTACTATTTCTTGATGGGTTTTGCAAATAATTCAATGAAGTTGCTGTCATTAAATGGGATATAAAATCTTTGCTGTACTTTATTGTAACAGACGGATGAAAATAGTTGACTAAGTCTGGCATATCTGCAAATTATTCTCGAGAAAATTGCTTAATATAAAAATAAATTGATGATTCTGTAAATTAATCAAGATATTAAAAATAAAATAAAAAATCATAGCTCTCTCTGAATAATTGATGACTTTCATAACTCAAATCATTGAAAGAAAATTAGTTTTGAGGAAAATTATTGAAATTTTATATGATTCAAAGCAATTAATCATCTCATTATTAAATGAAGGAATTGTCATTAAATGGGATATATAATCTTTGCTGTACACTTATTGAAATAAACGAATGGAAATAGCCAAATAAGTCTCATATATCTGCAAATTATGCTTAAGAAAATTACTTGGGATAATAATAAATTGATGTTTCTGTAAATTAATTAAGATAGTGAAAATCAAAAAAAAAAAAATCATAGCTGACTTTGAATGATGACACAAATCATTCAAAAAAAGTTGGTTTTGATCAAAATTATTGCATATTTCACGGGATTCAAAGCAAATATAACTGTAAATATACTTTTCTTATTGTTTTCATCTCTTATTTATCATCTCTAACACCCAATTACCTACTCCCCCCCCTTCTCCATCAATCGCTTGTTTGCGATGGGTACTACTATGCCCGACAGATGACTGTCTCTGCCAGTCGGCATAATAATCCAACAGCTACCCAAGTTATTTACAGAAACCTTGTCTTCTAGGGATGGGTCGGAGACAATATCCTTGGCCTATGATTAAATCTACCAGACAGTCCAGAACGACAACATGGGCCTGTCATGTCCCGAAGCTACGATCATCTTGCTGCTGGGGCAACAAACGAAACCACCTCCAAATGACAACAAATGGTCGCCTTGATTCCTCCGAAGGAAAAAAAATACCACCTGAGGGTCTTTCTGGTAGATCACCGTTATTATACCCTGAGATGAATATTCACCGCTAAGAAATATTTATTAGTGATCCTCTGGGCTGGAAAAAGGGGAGGATTCGAACTTCAGAATTTGGTAACTTTCATCACAGAATCGCCTGAAGAGATGTCTTCCATTCTGGCAGGTGGGGATATGGTTGGTTGCATCAACAGTGATGTTATTATCTAAAGATCTATCGTACACACAATAACACCACGTTAGAAAAAAAGAAATATGAGGAAGGGAAAAGAAGAAATCGAATTTTTAGAGTATTGCTTGATAGGTTCTAGAAGGTGGAAAGGGGGGGGTTCTTGTTGGAAGTTGATCTGAAGGAGGTACAATGGAAGTGAAGTCTATGGAGAATTTTTAATATAGTTTTTTTTTAACTCCTTTTCCGTACTATACTGAAGAATAATCAGCAGTAATTCTTCGAAATTTAGGGTTGTCATGTATTAGACAGACAGCTGAATGATTAAAAAAAGTGATAAAAAATTGTTTATAAGATATCCAGCACGACTTTCTGATATTGGGCATTTTTCCAATTTCAAAATCTTTGTCGATTTAAAAACTTCTGTAATGTTTTTATTTTATTAATTATTATTTTCAGATTATTTAAAACTCATTTATAGTTTTGGATGAGTTGATTCAATTGTTTGAATTACTGGTTGTGCAGAAGTAACAAATCATAGTATAATATCTTCTTGAGCAAATCTCTGCATTGTATTCAATAACATATTCAACATTTATAACGACGCAGTTGAATATACCGTAATACGCAGTAGTCACAATGTTAATTTGGATAACAAGGTCAAATAAAATTATTATTTTCTTAATTATAATGAATTATTAATAATTCATCAATTAACACATAAAAATACCCCTTTCAATGATCATAACAGTAGGAACATGAATCTCAAGTGAATATTTTATATTTGAACATATTTATTTATGGTTGTAGATATTATCCAAGAAAAGTTAGACATTATAATTATGGTATTACGATAAACTTCATTTAAAATTTTTCATTATATGCAATTTAACATCTATAATATTATTTAGGTGTGTACATTAATATGTACAATACTAATTATGATAACAGAATTAAATAACAGCTCTTAAATATTATTTTTATTTTATTAATTATTGTTTTCAGTATAGTTTTGACTTTCGTAATTCATTTTTAGTTTCGAACGAGTTTATTCCATTGTTTTGGAATATTGGTTGTGTATAAGTTACGAATCATAATTATAAAAAGAATTATATCTTCTTTTGTAAATCTCTGCATTGTATGCAAAAACATATTTAACATATTTATAACGACGCAGAAGAGTATATATTAATGCGTAATAGCCACAATGTTAATTCGGATAAAAAGGTCAGAAAAAATAAAAATTCCTCAATTAACACTTAAAAATGTTCCATTTGCCGGCTTCCTGGCATAAAGGTAGAGCTTCTTTCCTGTGATCTGGGCGTTCTGGGTTCAAGAGTCGCGGTTCGGGAATGGTTGTTCTTCTTCTGTCCTATCTGTGAGATGTGTAAAAAGGGGCTGTACAAGCGAATGTGATGCGTGAGTAGCAAAATCGTACTCTTGGTCCTAGTTGGCGTGACTAAATACAAGAGACGCTCTCTTCCGGCTTAAAATCACTGAATTCGAAATCAACGGGCTTGTTCATGGCAAGTGCCATCAGAAAAAGCAACAAATGTTCCATTTAATGATCATAACAGTAGAAACATGAATCTTAAGTGAGCATTTCAGCTATGGACATAGTCATTATGATTGTCCTTCATTTATGATTGAATATATTATATAAGATAATCATGGGATTATGTTATTACAATAATTATTCATTTAAAGTTTTGTATCGCATGCAATAATTTATTTAACACTTATAATATTGCATAGTTGTACACATTAATATGCATAATATTAATTCTGATAATAAAATTAGAGCAAATTATTTATTTATCAACACAAATTCTTATATATTTACTTTTAATGAATTATAACAGCAAATTTGCATAATATGAGTAAACAAAAAAAATCTTAGGTAAAAATATTCTGCCTTATGCTAGAAAGAGCAACTCAGAGTTGCAATTGATAAAGACTTTACTTGTTGAATTTTGACTTCAAGTGAGACTATTCTGAAACTCTCAAAGATTTATTTGTAACAAATTTCAATATTATAAATAAAAAATTATGAAGAAAATCAACTTCATTTAAAAGCTGTCTTTAAAATTTTCCAAATCAAAAAACTATTTTAAATCAAATTTGCTTTTACATCAATTACAGATTCATTTTTCTAATTCAAAACTTTCCAAGCAGCGGAAATGTTACTCTGATGGAAATTACCGTAATTTTCTGCGTATAATTCGGGGATGATCTGTTAAAAAAACATGAAAATCGTCACTGCAATCGTCACTAATTATCTGCCACCGCCGATAATCCCCAGATTACACGGTCAGGCTAAAAGTAGCACCTGTGGATTATACGCTTGCGGATTACGCTGCGGTTAATACGCAGGAGATTACGGAAGGTAAAGATTTTTTTTTCCAAATCTGGGAAGATTTTTTCGGGAGCAGCAAAGCTCAGAAGCCCTGGTCTAAACTTCTAGTAAAATGGTCAATGTTGCTGAGTACGGTTCAACTGTTGTATATATTTATATATATACATAAAAACGAAATGCATTTTTAATTTTTCTTTATTGCCTGAACAAGAACACACATTATGAAAATTAACATTTTAATTATGTTCTTTTTTAAATAGCTTCATGAAAATTTCCATTCCCATATGTTTTTATTAATGACTAATTGCTCTCTTTGAAGCGAGTTTCCATTCAAAGAAATAAAATGACAGAGAAGGAAACGATACTTTTTAATTATTATACACTAAACACTGTGGAACAGAAAAATTTTCATTCAGAAATTGTTATTCTAACGAAAAAATTAGAGGATAAAAATGATTTATTTAAATGTCTCTTTTTAATGGAACTCTAAGCTTAAATCTATAACTGACTACAAATAATTTTGCAGTAAAAATAAAAGGGGTGTTTATTATTCTATTATTTATTCTTAATTTCTGTTATTGAGTATATTAGTGGTAGAAAACTAATTGATTAAATACTGCTTTGATCTTCTTTTTGTAATCTGATAAGATTTTATTACAATAAAATACATATAAATAAATACATATAAAATAATTATTAAAATTTTTTTCCAAATATACTAAAATATTTTCTTTACAATATATAATATATTTATATGTAGTTAAATATACAAGATTCCATAGTAATTTTTTTGACTGCTACTGAATTATTTATTGAATTTATTAATAAATAATTCAATAGCAGTTAATTATTTATTAATAAATTTTAATTGATTGCTAACTGAATTATATGTTAGCTAATTATTCACTAATTAGCTAAGTATGATGAAATTTCATTTAATTGCCCTGATGTTAAATTTTTTATTTTTATTACCAATCATGCAATTTAAAACCTTCTACAAGTGTATATCACCTCCACAAATTCCGATGAAATAAAAACCCAAATACGTTTGAAAATTCTAAATTTTACTTAATCTGAGAATATAAGACAAAGATCAATGTCATTAGTTCATTATCCAAAGAAAAGAAAAGAAAGAAAACAAATGCAACAATATTCCGCTATGGGAAGTAAAACGATATACCTTTGAAAAAAACAACCGAAAAAGGGATCTTGTTATTGCTTTAGAAACCCGATCGTTTTCGGTATATAGCATTGCTACACTACATTTCTCTTTTCAAGTATCAATCGTACTTAAACGTTGCCATTAGTTCAAAAAAAGCAAATACAAAATAGAAGAGAAAAAAAAAATTCGAGATTCATATTCCCTTTAGGGGAATTCCCGCCATCCATTGGCTCGCTCAACGCACAATGATTTTGACAAGAGTAGCTTCAGAACAATCATGGGAAAATGGTGATCCAGTTCTGTTGCTTATCACCTAAGAGAAGGGGGGAATGCCTGAGAACTCTGGACATTATAACACCCAATAGTAATAGGCATTAATCGATAATGATACTCCGAGTAAACGTACTGCACCATTATCGGATTAGTAATGCCCCTTCCTTCATTTGTGGCACATTCAGATATTAGTTGCTAACTGAAATGGTGACATAGTTATAGGGTGCACATCTGGTTAATTGTGATTTCAGCTAAGCTTGAGAAAAGTTATCAAATATTATTAAATGAAATGATCTTATAAGCTAAAATTGGGCTTAATCGAAAGATCGCGGAAGTTTCTCAACAAATTATGTGATTATTTTTTGGGTGCTAAAATGAACTACCATTTCCTGATACAATCATCAGAACTTTAGGTGAATAATGTGATCCTCTTTGCTTTGTCAAGAGAAGTTAGTTTACTAATAAGCAAACTTGTAAATAAATGGCCGTGAAATTTAAAAGACAATGAACCGATCTCATATGCAAATCAGCAGCAGAACTTAATTAAAATAATTCAAAGTCAGTTTTGTTTTTACCGCAGAGTATCTTTTATTGATGCGTTCAGATAATTGGAAACGTCTCGAAAAGGTGTGACATAATAAATCTTGCGATATGGTAATGAATTTAAAGTAATGAAATCTCTGGTAGTTCTCAGAACAAACGGTAAATTAATTTTTTAATAATTATTTTTCAATTAAACCCGTTGGCCATAGTTATTATGAAATGGATTGTGGTTAACCTCCCACGGCCAAGTTATTTTTGGTGATTATTCAGATTTAATATTCAGAAATAAGATGAAATGCTTTTTGTAGTGAATCGAATTGGTAATAATATGCAACGATATAATAATATGACATGGCTGGATTCTAGGACCCTGTTGAGTTAACCCACAAACCTGAAGGAAAAAAAAAAGAATTTGCAGAAATTCGATAACGTTCAACTCGAATATAGTCCATATCAGACAACTGAAGAGTTATATAGAGTTAAATCTATGATAAACTAGATTTATAATAGCAAATTTTTCTATAAAAGAGTTCGTAATAATATTGACAAATAGTGTTTCATGTTAAAAAAAAATTATATTTAGAAAACAAGATCTGGTTAAAATCATATTTCTTCAAAGAAAAGATGAGTAATTAAACGCTAATGAAGTGGAACAAAATATTTGGTAATAATGAAATCAAGCGAAAAAGTAAATATTGAAATTTGGTAGTAGTTCTCACTGGTGATTGAATTATTAAATTCATGTTATTTCGCATATTATTTATTGATCATTTTTTCTTTCCTATTTGTATTGCTTCACTAAAATATGAGTGTTAAAACAATATAGCTAAAAAAAAAATCGAATATTCATTAGAAAACAAACAACAATGCAATGATGAATTATAATTTGACCTATACATTATATGCCTCTCACTTCCTGTTTCAAACACACAACTATTCTCGATAATTTTTATTTTCTTTTAGAAAATATGAATTGAAAACGATAGTGAAATAATCTGTTTCGATCAGAAAAAGTTGAAAAGAATTAAAATATCTTCTTACATAAGTGAGCTGTATCGTTAATTAACTCTTATTATCGAGTTTACACCATTCAATTATTACTTTTTTCCCCTTAAATTTCAAGACGGAATAAAAATAGTTTTCTTTGCAAAATGAATTCTAAAAATACTGCCAAAAATATTTAAATTAGGATTATAAATTTGAGAGTGACATACCATCTTTTTAAAAAGCTAATTTTGGATAATTTCAGATTATTTTTATTGATTATAATTAAAAATATTTGGTAACATAACACACACGAGGGATAATTTTCTTACCACGCTTTAAAAGTGACAATCTTAGATGATAAAATGATTAAACAAGGATGAACTTCTATTTTTTATACAAATTTGTCATTCGAAAATAATTCATTTAATCGTGACGCACATAATGAATGCTGAAAATAACACTTTCCTTAAATTATTTCTGCTTGAAATAGATTCATGTTTATATTAAAATTTGAACTATGAAGGTCTTGGAATTAATTTGTAGGATATCCATTTTAATCGAAGCCCAGTGTCAAATTTCCAAGCCTTCTAATATGGGCTGATATTTTCGATTTGAAAAATGCCACATGTTTTTAAAGAATTAGGTTTAACGCTGTTTTACTGCTCAGAAAATACCAAAGTTGTCATATTTCTTTATTTGACACCATTTCAAGGGCACCGAATGGATCACTTTCATTTGAGACGTAGTACTGATGACGCATTAGTTTTACAGAGGAATTAATTAAACTCAAAGTGGAATTGGATCACGAAATAAGAGAATATTTTAGAATGAAGTTACGATGGGCTAGATTAAGATAAAGTTTTCGAAATTAATTTGGATTAAATTAAGAGTTTAAAATATCATTACTTATATATAATTTTTACATTACTGGAAACTATGTTCCGCTTAGAACTATGGCAATTATCTAATCTGTAAAAGCTTAGAAATTAATTTTTATATTAGAAATTTTTAAAGTGGAAACCCCGCATATCACAACAAATAATCACAATTATTTTTTTTTATAACTCAAGTTAATTTCAATATTTTTTAAAATATTAAATGCTAATTCTAATTACTTAACGGGGTCTTTGAATAAATTAAGATTATCTGCTTCAATACTCGGGAATAAATTAAAAGGTAGCAATAGTTATAAATAGTTTAAATACATTAACAGGTATTTAAAGAACATAATTCTATCATGGGAAGAACTTTTTTAAAAGAATGGAAGATAATAATAAGTATTGTAATATTTATGATATAACTTGAATTTGTCATTGCAGATTAGTATTTATAAATTTTACTAATTATTACTAATTTTACTTTACTACAGAATTTTTATAAAGCCTATCAAAAACTACAGGAGAGAAATAAATATAAATAGTTATGAAAATGAGAATGTTTTTATTCAGTTTTATTTTACTTGGCCTGTTTTGAGATTTAGCTTTGTCAATAATTTTTACTCTCTTTTTGATGTGCTAAAGTTCTGATACTTTATTTATATTTTTTCAACTGCAATACATTACTTTTATAATGAAAATAATAAACAGTAAGTCGATTAATTTAATTAAATTTTGATTGTTACGACTGCCGCCATCTGGTTGAGAATTTGTAAAAAAATTACCTTCGTGATCCCAAGATATTTATAATAAAGAATACTAAAAATTGAAAATAAGTAAAACAAAAAAAATCCTTATTAGATACCAATAAACTGATTGTGTTTGAGCCTTATTTTATTAAATTTATTGATTGACAAGTCTTCGATTCTAAAAATTAATGAAAAGAACATACAGAATTTGTGAATAGGAGTAATTTCTTAAATTATTATATTTTCCTCTTGCAAACATTAGGAACATATAATTCCAGAAATGCAATTCCCATAACATTTGACGCTTTATCAGGGATAAAGAGTTTATTTTTATTTCTCTCATAGGTTTGCGCGATTAAATGAATGTTTTCCATCCATAATATTTTCCTGGATCGTAAGATAATTATTTTCTCTCCTTTTTTTATGCATTAACGTTCTTCTCATTTGCACCAGAAATAATTTTAATGCCATTAACGATGTTTATTAATTACCTGATTAAAAAAGTAAAAAGAAGTTTTCTGCATTACCGCTTAATGACCTGACGAACTTAATAGTTATCGTTAATGCCGGTTAGCATGAGAATTTACTATAATATAATATTAATGTTTTTTTTTGTTGGAAAATTCGAAGGTTAGAATCTTAACAAAATTCTATAAGCATGAATTTTTGTCGCGAGTCTATTAATCTGATTACTTGCAGCAATATATAAACAAATTCAGAAAAACTGAAAATATTTTAAAGTTTAATAAAGATTAATTCCTCATTTTAATGCCACAATAGAATCCTTAATTTAGAATAGATATCATTATTTTGAATAATGAGCAGATGAAGAGGACAGCACATAAATTGATAATCCTCTTGCTTAGCTCCTACATCAGACTAACGCACAGATGGGAAATCCCAAACCATGCTCATCTGCATGGTTTGGGATCTTCTAAAAAATTGGGCGTTGAATCCATCATTCTAAGTTCCCAAAGCTGAGGCTTTATCAAAGCTAAGTTTTAGCGGCCTGGCATATTGCTAATGTGAAAATAACTAACTTCTTAAAGTTGATTAGGTAGCAATAAAATTTACTATTTCTACATTTTTTTAAAAAAATGTCATTGGTATTCTATTACCATATTTTTTCCTTGTTCATTTACGTATATTTGTTAGTTAATTATATCATATACTTTTTTGTTATATTTGATATTTTGATTTTTGTGCGTATACTGTTTTCGGATTGCTTATATTCTTTTGGGGTTCATATTTGTTTGGGGGGTGTGCTGTTTGGTTTTTTTTTGTGTTCTTTTGTGTTTTGAGTTATTTTTTACATTGTTTAGTGTTCACTGAATGCATTCTTTTTGTATAAATGCTTTAAAAATATTTTTAATATATTTATTTTTTTAGTATTTTATTATTACTTTATTTATATATTTTTATTCTTATAAATGTTTTTGATATTTTATATCTATTTTTTTGCATGCATTTGTTTCTCAATTCAAATAATTTTGAATATTTTTCGTATTATTGCCCTTTTAACCATTCCCGTTCAACCCCTGCATTGCTCTTTCAATCATTCAATGCCCATTCAACCAATAAGAAAATTGAATCATTGCAGCCTCAGGGTTCTGGAGAGTTGTTCTTTTCTGTTTTGCGCGTTTAAAGATTAATCAGTGAAACAATCAGTATTACCATCTTAATTAGAAAAAGAGATGGAACCAGTTAGAAAATAAATTACTTGTTATCCTCATCGAAATTTGAACCCAGGATCTTTCAATTTAAAGCCAGGCGCCAGCACTACCGATGGTTGAAACTGTCATTTAAATATCAACATATCATCAGTATTAAACATAGTCTACATATGCATTGATATATACAATTTTTTTATTACAGAAAATACATTTAAAAAAATAAGTACGCATTCTTTTTCTTTCGATTTGGGCACTTTTATTTTTAGCGATGTATCGAGGTATAAGTCAGCCATCTGACTCTCCGACCCGCCACGAAGGCACGCGGATTTAAACCATAAAACTGAATGACCGGACCGCCGCAACAGCAACACTGGCGGGAACTGTGGTTGAGTCCTAATGGCCATCACCGGCCATGGTACAACCCTCCCCGAAGGAAGTACATCCCGTCATGGATGGGAGGAATCAGATCCCCCACCTATTTGTGCACCCTCCAGGGTGGCGAGATCCAAACACCATGCCAGAAGCATCTCATCCTCATTTTGAGGTGCCCCCCCCTGAGTATGTATCGAGTATAAAAGAAGCGAATGTCTTAAAAACCAGTGGGAGTGATATCCTAAAGTTTTCTTGCATATTTTCTCAGAAAGGTGTCATTCTTCCCTTACAATTTTGGATTTAAAGTAAAGTTTAATTTAAAGTTGGATTTAAAGTACTTCAGTGTCCTCACAAAAACGTTCATTAAAGATAACCAAGTTCGGATGCATTCCTTTAGACCAAAGGAAGTTAAAGATTTACACACAATTACAATTTTAGTAACGTTACCCTTAAACTTGGTACTCCGACCCGCCCGAAAGTACACGGAAAAATCTGAATGACTGGACCGTCGCAACAGCAACACTGATGGGAATTGCGCTTGAATCCTAATCACCGGGATGTATCCCTTCCGTTGGAATGTACGTCCCGCCATCGGTGGGAGGAACAGACCCCACATTTTTCTGTATCCACCAGAGTGGCGAGAACCAACCACCATGCCGAAAGCTTTTCTTCCTTAATTACGATGTACCCACCACGGGAGAGCAACAACTTTAACCCTTTAAACGACCATTTTTTTTCTAGTCATATTATGTTAAAATATTTTTAGGCTTGAAATTAGAATAAGAAAAGGGATTCTTTAGCTTATTAGATAAATTTAATTTGATTAATTAATTAATTTGGTTAATTAAAAATTAAGTAGCTAATCAAGACACATCATTTTGTATGAGATAAAGAACTGAAGCATCTAAGTTTCTGACTTACTAAAAAAAATTTGTCAGAACTTACGCAAACTTACATAATTTCATACAAAGATTGATAAATTTGGTGGGAAGCATATTTCCCACGGCCCTAGAAAGGGTTAATAAAAAAATCTCATACAGAATTTTACTTACCTAAATCGTTGCATTTGAGATACGAAATGTGTTCATATGTATATACAAAAACACAGCTCGATAAACGGTCAACTCTTTGATAGATTTCATTTAATATATGACAATAATTTGTAGTTTAGATTTGAAAACCATCTCAAGTTTAAATATTTTGATGATTATAATACTATCTTTTTTCATGTTTCTTATACGAGAGAGTAAAAAAAAAAAAGTATGCGTTTATTTTCAAAAATAGTATTTTTACATCTTATTTTTAACTATTTGTATATTCGTTTAAGTATAGTTAGCATTATACCCGTTTTCTAAACCATTTCCCAATTACATCGTTATGCAATATTTCGAGTAATAAGTTCCGTTTGGAATTCTGTTTCTTTTTATTTTCATTCTTCCCTAATCACATACACACTTATCAATAAGCCTAAGGTTTTACGTTTCCTACACGGAAAGGCATGTTTCTAAATAATTCAAATAACAATCAAAACAGATGAAATGTCGAATCGCAGTTCGCTTCCTCTAACAGTGCTCATTAAATTTTCTTGCCTTTAAAGGAATCAATGGAAAACCCTATTAATAAATAATGTTCAATTTTCCCGTTTCTCGTTTATTTTTACAAATATCGTAATCAGGTTGTGTGTTGGAACAAAATCATAATATAATCAACAGTCGGTTACGGTTTCAAAAAATTAAAAAAAGAATTGGTTGTAATTCTTACATGATTTACTATAGTGTGATTGCCAAAACCATTTTTTTAAAAAAAATAATTTTTAGAGAAACAACAACTGAGGCGTAAATAACATCATCGCGATTTAATTTGGAAGAATTTCCAAACTGTTTTTTATGTGTTTTTGGATAAATATTCGGATTTTCAATTCTGGCAAGATAATTGAGGGTATAATAAACTGTAAATAAGAGATGTTATGGTAATGTAAATAATTAGTTTTCATATATGACTAAATATGTAGAGAATTCTATTTTTTAAGTTTTAGGAAATCCTTTTGAGTTTTGAAGCCAATTCCCAATTTCAAAACAGAGTTGTTCATTACTATATATATAAAAAATATTTAAAAAAAAACATTTTTAATGTATTTCCTTTCAAGAAAAGTATGTCATTTTCAAGTCATCAACTCAAACAGATTTGTGCAAAATGAGAAAAAAAAATTATTAGAGTTAATTGTTTCATCTAAAAAAAGAAATTCTCTGAATTCCTTTCCCTCAATATTCTTGAGGGAATTTCATCTTGTAATAAAAGGTATAAACCAGCGTGAGTAGTTCTTTCGAAACATTTTTACATACTCTCTAATAAAGATTTTATTGAAATTCCACTGCATAAAAATGGGGACATTGGGCAAGCCCGCGAATACCTTGAATGGCATTGGTGAACGATAGTAACGAAATATAAATCTTTAGCTTGATCATATTTACTGAATCTGACTCGAGAGTATGAAGTTTAAACACTGTTTTACTAATAGATTGATATAAAATTTTGCTCAAAACTACAATTGTAGTCACAAGATAACATACCGATTTACATTTATTTAAATCAAGTCGTTTATGAGATCGCATTTATATGTATTGGAAGGTACAGACTGAGAGACTATCAAACCTTGACGGATTTGGTTCAATATTAGCCATGTATCTATATTATGGATTTTAAATCTGTGTACCAAATTTTATCTATCTAGCTTTTTGTGTTTGTAGGTATTGAGTTCATCTGTACTGGAACAGACAGACTGATAGATTTTTTTGAGAATGAATGACGTTCAAAAATATTAATTTTATATAAATTTGGTCGCAATCATATTTCAGATTTCATCCATTTATCTCAAATCGATTTTTAATTATCGTGCTGTGACAGACAGATAGACATGATGCTAAAAATATATTTCTTGTGTTCAGGGGATTCTGAAATGTGAAGATTCGTCGGTTTATTTAAATCGTAATTTTAAGATTCTCATACATAAAGTATAAGAAATCGTCAATTTTTTAATATTTCTATATAACAATAAATTATGCTATTCTAAAGAGGATCTTTCATACATTTGATTTGATTGTATTTATTATTTAGAATTTTTATTATTTCCTTCATGTTTTTATGCTGTTGCTTATCAAAAGCAAGATTTTTTTTTTTAATTTTAAGAATTTAAAAATCTAAATGTATTTTATTTCTTCAATATTCTTTTCGCTGAAGATACAGAAAACTTTTGAAAAATATAATTGCTTATAATTCAGAAATAGCATTTCCTGTTTTTAAAATAATTTCTTAACATGTTGGAAATTCCGTAATTTTTTTTCTAAAACAACATTTTTATCACCACTATAACTACTTGGATTGTACAGATATGCTCGTGAACATAATTGGTTTGAAGCATATTTTTAATTTCAATTTGATAAAATATCTCAAATATATTTTCACAATTATCGAAAATAATGAGATAAAATGCTTGAATTTCCTAGAATTCTGATGCTTGGTCTTTTTTTAGATTTTTTTTTTTAATATTTATTGTTTAGATATTTTAACAGCAATAATTAAAATTTCTTTTAGTAATTTGATGTTTATGCTTTGTTTTGTAAACATTTTGCTACAAAACAAATTGATAGATAAAGTTGTTTTCTCTGGTCTTCCAGTTAAGCTCTTGTTATATGTGGTAGTCATTATATTTCTTTTGGTTAGTTAAAATCATATTTAAAGGCATGCAAATACCATGAAATTGATTTCAAAGCGTTTTCAATTTCAAGAAAAATACTGTTTCGGAATTGATATAAAAATCAAATGCAAGCATGGTTCAAACAGCTATAAAATCTGACGACATTTGTTTTTAATTTGTTACTTCAAAATCTTATACACACACACAGGTAGATATTTTACATTTTTAATCACTTTGATTGATAACTCTAAACCATATTAATTTCTTATTTTAAAAAATCATGAGTCAGATAAAAACTTTATTACACAAATCAGCTAGAATAAGAATATATTAAAAAGCAATTTAAATTCACATACAAATTTTTTTTATAAGATGTCATTCCTGCTTTTTACTTTTTACAAGGAAAAAGTATTGAAATCTTCTAAAAATCCGAACTTGAGATTTTGACAAATCTTCAAGTTTCAGAGCTGCCTGAGTTCAGAAAAATACATTCTAAAATTTTGTCTGAGTTCATGAGAATTCAAAAGTTCTTTCAGCTAAAAGGATGAAATATTGTATATAGAATTTACACAACATCTGCATATTTTTTTCATCAAATTTTGAATGAAATCCTTTCAAAAAAATGTCTGTCCATCTGTTGGTCTGGTTATTTGAACATAATTGAACGTAATTACAAAATATAGAATTTTTTTTTACACAGATTTGACACCTAAAATTTAAATTTTTAACACATTTTACAGCAAATCTGTCAAATGTTTGGCCATCTGTTTGACTGTATCTTTGCATGCAAGTAAATACATTAACTTAAAAGCACAATGATTAAAGTGAATGAAATTTGGCATGTAATTTTTGTGATCACAAGTGCAGTTCTGTGTTAAATTTTTCCTTCAATCGGTTTTGAAATCGCATCTAAAGCATAAATTAGATTTTTAGATACTATTAACCGCATGTAAAATAATCGCGAAAAACTATACAACGGAATTAATAATAGAACCACACTGAAGATCAATATTTCTTAACTATTGTTTGCTTGAACCAAAGACCGCAATTTTATGCTAGGGAAGTGTAATAATATCTTTATTAGAAGGTAAGTAAGAAAATTTTAGAGAGACCACTACCGCTGGTTTAAAGTTGAAATGCATTGGATATTTAAGGAGCGACATATAAATATATCGTGGGATGAATACTGCAATTAGGTAGCGATAGATTCATTGTTTGAAAAAAATACAAATAAAATGATAGGCTCTGCTGAACTGAACTTCGATAAATTGTTTACACAAATTATCTATTTGTTGTTGTGTTGGATTTATCTTAATTGACCTCATTCTGATAAATAACAATTAATTCGCTAATTTCGTATTCATTTATCTATATCAGTTCACACGTATTAAGATTTCCACAAAATCACGGTACTGATATTAGATTTAGTTTAGTTTAGTTATATTAACGTACCATTTTAAAACAGCACTAGGACTATTTTGGGACTGACCTCATAATTTTGAACCGCTGTCAGATAACGAGGACGACAACTGAGCTAGCACCCCCCTCTCCACACCATGCCACGCCACACCAGCGGGAAAACGTTTGACCCAGACGGATGTAACGTGCACTAGAACCGCTTACACGACGGTTCTTTGGTGGAATTGGGTCTCGAACCTGAAACCCCCCGGTTCCGAAGCCGAGACCTTACCACCAGGCTACCGCGGCCTCGGTACTGATATTAGAAATTATGCTTTAGGGAAAAAAAAAATGTTTTCACTATTATCAATATGAGTTGTGGCATACATTTTCTTTCTTTCTGATTTTTAGTAAAGTTTTTCAAGGAGTCATGAGCTAATAAAAGCCGTTATTAATGTTTTTAGAGCTTCAAGAGATGCTTGCTTATACCCAAACGAGAAGGTGGAAGTGTACTAGTATTCACGCTGATGAAGATGGATCCCTATTTTCGACAGAGGAATTTATTTATCATATTATATTGTATGACATTGTATTATATTATTTTATCTTTCAGTGCAACTGATTTAAATTCGGTATGATCATGATGCGATACTTGCTAAGAGTAATAAATTATTTTAAGATAAACAATAAATGCATAATCGTAATTTAAGTTAAGTCATGCTTTCGAGAAATACATTTTCGAATTCGAAATTGACGTTGAAATTCACTATATAATCCTAAATAAATAAATTTAGAAACAATAACAACAAACATATTTTGATATTGACCTTCTTTAATACAATTGTAACCTTTTATTTCCTGTTATCCAGTGATGTTGCATCCGAGAATTAAAGGGATTATAAATGCCTTAGGCACCAGTCTTTGGAAAGTCATGAAAAGCTTTTGAGAAGCCATAAAGATTTTGCGTGCTTATGTCATTTTTTTTCAAGTTAAATAGGATGCAGAGTTGGAGAAGAAAAAAAAAAACAAGTTTAGCTTCGGTTGCTATTTTCACTTGCCTAACCACAAATGATAATGATAATCACGAGAGAGAAAATTAGATTAGTTACCTTCCTTACGCTACCACTGAAAAAATATTATTGTCTAATAAGTTAATAAAAGAATTAAAGGTTATTAATTGTGATTTTAAATGCATTCATTTAGCATTCAAAAGCAAGAAGTGGCAATGAAAATTGGAAAAAAAATCAAAGATAATTGATATTTTCAAAACATTTTTTTGTTTTCTTTTTAGAATATATAATTATTGAAAACAGATGCATTATGTAAGATATGGATAAAAGTGGCAGAAGAAAAAATATTTTCACTTTTGCTTTTTTGTATCAAGCTCGTATAAAAATATTTATTCTACCTTAAAGTATTTTACTTCAGCAATCATTCAACGGTATATTTAAATGATACAAATGCATCTTTTGAAACTAATATTAATTTCTTTCAAGGGCAATGCAATAATTTTTTTCATTGATTTTATTACTCTCATAGTAAGAAGCATCAAAAACTACCTAAATATGATGGCGCTATAAATGGTATAGGTTCACATGTTAAGTTCAAAATTTAACCAATGCACAAATTCAGTTTAATGCAATTCTATATGTAAATTTTTTTTTACAAATGACACTTAAAAAGATAGACAACATCACAACATTTTTTATTCCTTAATGTCACAGTACTTTTTACGATGCGCTTACTTTTACTTTTTATGATTTCCGGAAGGAAATATAAGTAAATGACGTAATTTTAACCCGTCTTTATTTTATTTATGTTGCTATTTTGAAGACAATACAAACATCTCGTTAGACATCCAAATAAAAATTTTAGTTTTTGAGTGACTATTGAATTATTAAAGGGATGGATTTAACAAATCGAATAAAAAAATCTTTAATATTATGTAATAGTTTATATTTTGAAATACTTATTTTCTTAACTTAATAAACATATTTAAACCTTATCGAATACATAGCGATATTACCAAATATAATCTAGCAGCGCATATAACATTAACGATGAAGACCATGGGAATAAGTGAATGATTACCTTTTATTCCATCATTTTCTATATTCGGCAACCTGGAATTATGTATTTAATGACATCAAATTACAGCCCACATCTACAAAGGTTTTCTCCATATATTCAGAATCGTTACATACCAATGCGTGTCCAAATAACGCCTCTGCTTTAAAACCAAATACATCCTAAACCGCAGCTGTCTAACCTTCACAACCGAAGCCGTGTTTACCACTTGTTAAACATGAGCACATACAGCACGTGCAATACCACTCTTTCATTAAACGTTGACGTGCTTAAGACCATAAGTGACAAGAAAATATTTGCGGTCTCGTAAACCGCAAGGTCCACAAAGAGAGGTAGCTCAGGTTGTGGTTTGCTTAGCTGTAACCGGCATGAGTCCCCTTTCGGGTGCAAAGTTCCCAGAAGAAGAGCCCTTGTGCCCTTACGTGACATTCTTGGAGGGATATTTGCACAAAAGATTTTCGTCAGGTTCCGTCATTAGTTCTTCAATTATGTGATTAAAAATGGACAGGTCACTAGGTAGGTCAGGCGGCAACTTGGTGATTTGGGAAATACCCACCAAATAATCAGTTTTGAAATTCCTTTTCTGGGTAATTGGGACTGTGGGAAGGTAAAATTTCATATTCGGTGCATAAGGGGTGAAAGAAGGTTTGAGTATATTCCTCTGTCACGCTAAGGTAAACCACAAAATGGCGTATACTCCGACAAAAGAATGGATTATAGCCTTCAATTAATAATTTAAACAATAGTTTTTAAATTGAGATCACTAAACAATGGAGTATTCACGAATGTTTAGAAAAATCTAAATAAAATGAGTATCCGGAAAATTTGCTTAATAAGCGTCATTCTTTTCAATATATTGATAATTTAAAAGCTTCAGGATTAATAATTTAAACACTAGTTTTTAAATTGAGATCATTTTGAAAAATCTAAATAAAATAAAGATCCGGAAAATTTGCTTAATAAGCGTCAATCTTTTGTTTCAATTCTTCTCAACCTGCTTAGATTCAATTAAATATGAATTTAATTCAGAATTCAATTATGTAAAATAGAAGATTAATAGTTTTTCAAATATTTGTTTGTTCTATGAAAAATAATCAGTAAAAGATGTTATGAAATTGTATTTAGACGTTGACAGCCTTGTGATCAATCTGTGCTTCACTCTTACCATCTAATTGTAACGAATTATTGATTAGATGACTCTTTTCTACAACATTTAAGCAATAGCAAAGAAAGGGGCATCTAATTAGATAGATGTTTCGAATATCAGGCAGACGTGACAGTAAACATTCTAATGTGTATAGTGACCTTTCGATAATGCTTTAATGACATTTATATCTATTTTTATCAATATTAAATACTTAGATTTTCGTCTGTGATTGTAGAAGAATCGCCAAATCTGACTACTTCAGCATTACATACCAACAGTGGATATTCAGGAATGGGATTCAAAAATTTTCTTATAAAGAAGATTATGCATTTTATAAAATATTTATTTCGACCTTATTTAAAAAAATCTATACATTAAGATTGAAATATATATATATATATATATATATATATATATATATATATATATATATATATATATATATATATATATATATATAAAGGCTTATTTTTTATACACATGAAAAATAATATTAATATAAAAAAGTAGAAAAAGTAGGTTTCTGTATTGTTAGTCAAATTATTTCCTTATAAATATAACGATATTCAGACTTATATGAAACGTGACTTATTTGTGCTTCACACTTACCATCTAATTGTAACGAATCATGTACCTAATCAGATGACTCTTCTACAACACTTAAGAGATAGCAAAGAAAGGAGCATCTAATTAGACATGCAGTTCAAATGGCAGGCATGTGTTGTGGCAGTGAATGTGTTAATATGTATATTGACACTTTGATAATGCTTTATTGATATTTGTATCTATTTTTATGAGTATTAAATACTCCCGCTTACATCTGTGATTGTAGAAAAATCGCCAAATCTGACTACTTCACCATTACAAACGAACAGTGGATATTCAAAATGTGATTCAAAAATTTTCTTATAAAGAAAACTATACATTTTATAAAATATTTGTTTCGATCTTTTAAAAATAAACACTAAACGTATAAAATATACATTAACATTTAAAAATATTTAATGCATATATATTAAACGTGTAAAAAAATAATGACCTACTTTATTGTATACAGTAAGAAAATATTAAGATAAAAAAAAGGTTTCTGTACTATGAGTCAAATTACATTTCTTTGTATATAACAACATTCAGAATATAAAACGATGTAATTATTTTTAAATACAAAAATCAATCAATAACAGTTCTATTAAAATTGTTACTTTCTAAGGATCGGATCTGGAGCTATGAATTACAATGTAGCAAATTATAATTTATATAAAAAAATGATATTAACTGTTTTCTATCAACCTTGACTCAATATAGTATCTCATCTGATGACAGGAAAAAAATGATTCAAAAATATTTTAGAGTTTAGTAAAATAAATGAATATTTTATATTTATATGTATACTATGTATTCATACCCAGTTTGAAGGTGAAAAAAATTGCGAGTTAATATTAAAAATATTTTGCAGATAAATATTTTGATAACCAGCTGGTTCGACGAGAATAACGGTTGTTAAAAATTTCAATTATATATTGCGTGTTCTTATGTCTTAATGGCAAAGTATTTGTATTTTTTTGATTTTGATAGACATATAACTAATACTATTTTGGAAGCCCTATTCGGTTCTTCATTGTGCTATATAATTTGCTGATTTTTTTGTTTGCATCTTTATACATCAAATTATATCAAAGAAAGGAGCAGTAATAATTAAAAATGAACGCACTTTAAAATCTTTCACCAACGTTTGATTTTAAAATCGAATTTTAATTGTAAGTACAAAATAAATTTCAAAAAATTTTGTTGAAAGCATACCTTACATTAAACGTTACTGAGGATGGTAAAATGAACCGAATTTTCATATCTTGATCATCAATAATGGGAAAGACTAGTATCAAGGTTGGTTGGTTGATTGGATTTTTATGGCGCAAGAGCCATGTTTGGCTATGCTGCGCCAAGCTTATGGTAAATAAACACTATACTGCGCTAGACGTTTGGTATTCAAAAAACATGTCAAGTACAATTCAGACATACAATTTAAAATTACAAATTCTCGTGATAAAATGAAAAACAAATAAGGAATAGTATCAGTATTCTTACAAATGCAAATTATATCCCAGAAAGTGAATATTATACTAGCGCAAGATATATCCCAGAAAGGGAAAATTTTCCAAAAATGTTAAAACATTAAAATATCAATGAAAATTAAAACGTGAGAATGCAAATCTCATAACATTAAAACATATGCAATATACTTCAAAAACAAGTTAAAAAATTCATTGTAATCTCTTTATTCGATGTTTCTTTAAGTATTTGTTACGAATAGGTGTATTTGAAGATTCATTGTAGAATTTTTTAAGATCAACCAATTGAACCGTACATTTTTGGGGACTTTGTCTAAAAACAGTTTCATTAACTGCAGTGAAATCGGTAGAAGGTTCCGGAGCAGGTGGGGTTTCATCGATTGTTTCGTGAGGGTTGTATTCAATAGTATTATCCGATTCTATTTCAGTGTCAGTATTTTGATTGGGCTTATCTGTGCACATGGTTTCAAACACGGAGTTGGTTTCATCCATTTTATCAGCTGATTTGGAATTTATGGTCTGCGAAGAGCTAAAATTAGAGGCTGGCATAGATTGGGAGACTTGTCGAGGTGAAGTCTTCCAGAATTTAGAATTCGATATATTCGATATAAGACTAGTATCAAATATTAATAGGAACAAAAAAAATAATTGTATAGTTTCACTTCAGCATTAAAATATATTCTTCCAAAAATCTTAAAACATTTTTCAAAATGGGTTAAAGATAGGAAAAAAATATTTAAATTGGTATCTTAAAACAAAAAAATACTATTTTGAATTTAATGATGATGTAAAAATCATTTTTGTGCTGTAATATTTTGGAAGTTAACAAGCAAAAATGTCGAAATTTCATTTAATTTTTTAATTAATTAGAATTTCAATTAAAATTTCAAAAACAAAATACCTTTCAAAGGCATACATAGCTCTAGGACAAACACGCACGCACGCACGCACACATACACATCTTTAGTAGTTGCAGAGATATAAACAGATACAGATAACTTTTGATAATTAAACCTAGTTCCACTTTTGCAAAACAATTGCATGGATAATATAGAAGAGACTACATACTATATAAACAGCGATTCCGAAATCCCATTTTCTATAAATATAGAAACAAACTATTTTTGTAATTAACTGTGGAGATGAAAATGTAAATGGTGGAAAATAAAGTTTTTCTTTTTGTTTAATGGTTAGCGAATCACGTGAAAAAATATATGCAGTAATAAAGGGTAGCACAACACGGCAGTCGCATAAAAAAACACCATAACAAGTCGTACCCAGCCTAACTGATGTAATGATAAGAAAGATTCAGTATAAACAATAAACCTTCAGAGAACTTAAAGTTTGTTATCCGAAGTCATATGCAGCCCACTTATTATAATAATAAAATAAATTTAATAAGAATAGTTTTTAAAAGCATCCTTATGGTACAATTAGGGATTGCAATACCGGTATACCGGGATACCGAATACCGGTATCTTGAACCATTTGTACAATTTCGTAATACCGGTATTCACAAGTTTAAATACCGGTTTTTCGGTATTTACTAAAAATTTAAAAAATTGTCTCCACTATAATTGATCGCGAACATAGCAAAATATTATACGTTTTTACTTTTATATCTCCCAAATGGAAGAAATTGATTAGCTAATAATTGGCTTAATTAATTGCTTAAATCTAAATTAGTGAAACATGGATTATCCCCGAAAGAAGATATTGTATCCATAACGACTGATGGAGCAACAGTTATGAAAAAAGTTGGAAAGTTGATTGGTGCAAATAAGCAATTCTGCCAAGCAATGGAATTCAGTTAAGAGTATTAGATGTATTATACCAAAAAAATAAAGAACAGAAGAATCCAAATACTGCGGATAGAGAAACTTTGGATTCCAACTTTGAAGAGAGTAAGAGTGAGAGTGATATTGACAATGAAGATAATGACTATGTAATTGCTGAAGAAGATATTGCTAATGAGGATGAAATATTAACCATCAAGAATTGCTTCCGATAATTTATAAAGTTCGAAAAATTGTTAAGATATTTAAACATTTCCCTATAAAAAATGATATATTACTTAAATATATACTAACTGAAATGAAACAGAATATATGTTAATATTAGATTATAAAACACGTTTGGAACGTGTTGGATTATAAACACGTTGGTTTACTCCTAATGATGGAATGATTTTTGAAACTGAGAAATCCAATCCAAAAAGCAATAATTGACTGTAAATTAATTTTTCAGATCGTGAATTCGACTTAATATCCAGAACTATATCAGCACTACTTCTAATAAAACTGACAATTGAGGCATTATGTCGGAGAGATTCTTATTTATTAACAGCTAATGCAACAATAAATTTCATGTTGCAGTCACTGAAAGAACAGCACACATCACTATCTGAATAATTATATATTACATTGAAAAATCGCACAGAAGAAAGGCATACCGAGATAGAAAATGTCTTATGGTATTTACATAATTATGATGATTTTAAAAATGAAAATGAAAAAGAAGAAAATAACCAATTCAAATCTGATTAAGTTTAGAGTAAATTTTCTTAAATTTTTTACCCACAAACCTATCTACATTCAGAAGAATTCGGTTCAGTTATCGAAGATTATGATGACACTAATGTCGATAGTGAAAAGGAATTGTATCTTGAACAAAAATTTGAATTAGCAATAAATAAAAAAAATTTCAACGAACCAAAATACAATACAGAAATCAGTTATATCCAAATCCATCCGACGAGGAATCGATTTATTTGAAGACGAGGGATTTAGAAGTAAATACTTGGAAAAAGTATATCACGCATTGCTAACAGTACTAGCAACTAGCGTAGATGCCAAATGAGCGTTTTCGACAGCTGGTAATTTTTACACAAAATTACTTTTCAGGCTTAATGACAGTACAATTGATGCATTATGTTTTCTAAGATCACATTTCAAAAATTTATAATAGTACCACAGACTGAATAGTGATATTTACACTTTTTTTGTGATTTAAATAAATAAGATGTTCCTTTACTTTTTTGTGATTCTTTATATATTGTTATAATTTATAAGTTACAAATTATTTTTTTGTAATATTTACACTCTCTAATAAAACTGGCAAATAAAACAAAGAAACACCTGTGTTTTCTTTCTTTTTCTAAAATTTCTAATAGAGGTATTAAGATCTAAAAAATACCGAATACCGGTATTGAAATTTTGGTCCGATATTTCAATCCCTAGGTACAATGAAAAGTAAAAATTTTTTAATTTAATTATTTTCTATCTTTAATTTATAAAATTGATGAATTTTTTTGAAATTCTCCATTAGTTAGCGCCATTTTCATGGAAGCAAGGTTTCATTAATATAATCGTTTACTTGTAACACTGAAACATTAAAATAGCGCATAATATAAAAATGTATAATATTTAAAAACTCTAAAAATAAAAAAAAAGTTAAATGTATCATAAGATCTCTTTTTTATAAATAAAATCAATTCAAGTTAAAAAAAAAAAAAAAAAAAAAAAAAAAAAAAAAAAAAAAAAAAAAAACCTCAGAAAAAGAAATCCAGTGTTTTATTCGTATAAAGTTCTTTGTAGATAGAAATTTCATAAATATATTTTCAACAATTTTAAAGTATTATTTAATAGAGGAATTTCGGATTAAAATATTTTTTCCAAGTAATTTATGCCGAAATTTGAAAAGCCTAAAGCTGATTAATTAAATAAATATATTCAAAGATCATGTCTGCATATGTACAAACTGCCCTGAAACATTAGCCAATACATGGAAAAACAAGCTATAAATCCTATTAAGACGACGACGTACAGTTGAAATATATTCAATATATGTAATTAACGATTGCATCGAACAAACAATGAAATTGAAAAAAAAAAGCTCTGATATCAATTTTCCACCCGTTTATAACAAATCTCCAATGAATATTTATGAATACATCAATGAATACCGCCATTTGCTTGACGATCCTTGAAATGTTACATGCCGAACATGATGTTGGATCTTCGATTCCATGTTGGGTAGTGCTTCATATATCGCCTTCATCATCGTAATTATCCATCCGGGTCACTTTTTAATTACATCCCACCTTTCTAAGCCCCATTCATGAGCACAAAAAATAATAATAATTATGCCGCTTTGCAGCTGGGGGGAAAAAGGAAGAATCATACAATTAACAATTACCTTTATCAGGTTCGGAGAGTCTGAGAGGAAAAGCTGTGAATCAGAGCATGCGCGAAGGAAGATTTCATTCAGTTTTTCTTTGCGATGCTTTAAAACTGCTCTTTGATTTTTCGGCTTCACTATTACTTTTTTTAATGCATTATATAACATTTTGAAGGATAGATATAACATTTTTTGCTTTTATGGGTATTTAAAATTTGTGTTTATTTTTCATATAAAAGCATACACTTTTGTTCATTTTTATAAAACTATAATTTTAACTGTGATTTTAATAAATAAAAATGTATATCTTTAATCTATACACTTTTTTTGTAATTTTAAAATGTAATTATTTTAAAAAGTAAAAAAGATTGATAATAAATCGAAGGGAAATAAAGGGATGAAAGAGAATAATCACCAGTACTTTTTTATTTAATGCTTGTATAAAATCAATACGACAGTTCCTTTCACAAGTTATGATAAAACTTCACTTTTTTTACCTTTGAAAATAATTTGTTCTTAGAACAGAAAAAATTGAATTTCACCTTTAAAATTATTTCTCTGTCGTTGTAATAAAATGCTGTTTCAAGATACATAAAATTATATTTGAATTAAAAAATGATTACCAATAAATGATATTTCCAAATTTGAAATTTAAATGAAGTGGAAATATTTTTCAATTTATTTTAACATTCAGTCCGAAGCAATTCTGACGTATCTTAACTTGCAAAAGATTCTTAATACAATTAAATAAATAAATAAAAAAGGACAAAGGATGAAGAATAGAAGAATATAATAGGAAATAAAGTATGCGAATTAAATGAAATTTTTGTCCACAATGGAAAAATACTTTTAATCTAAAAAATTTATAGTGTCACTTTTTATAAATGCAACCCATGCAATTGTAATTAATTTCTTTCAATACTGTTCCAAATATAAAGTCTAAAACTTCATGATGCAAAGATTACAATAGATAAAGATGGCAATTATCAAAAGTGTACATAATCATTAAAAATAATTAAAATAAATTGTGCAGCATAATAAACACAAATAAGCCAACCTACCGTACGATGAATAGATTAATCTTTTAACAACGCAGGCGTATTATGACAACTTTTACTCTCCCTACCGTCTCATCTTCCAAGGTCGAATTTCGTCCTCCACAAGTATTGCCATTCTTAAGAAGCTCAAAAAGCAAAACAAAAAGAAAGAGCTTCATCAATAATGATCGAAAAAATAATCTGCTGCTCCAGACCATTTTCGGTAAGTGGCATTATGATTATGATGGCATGCCATTATGATGATGTATTAGAGGCTTCGTAGATGATGTCACGAAATCCAGAAGCCATTCAGCGGTCTGCATATTAGAAGCGGATGGATAGCAAGCAGACACTTTGAGGCTCCACCCTGGATGCTATCTTCTTAGTGGTATTTTTAAGTTAAAAAAAAAGGCACTCGGCTGCCATTTTGTGTTTCTTCTTTTGTTATTATTATTTTAGATTTCCGATTCATCAGAGAGGATGATTCGGAAGACAATTCATCGGTGTCGAGATAAGGGAGTAATGCTGGTTTTTTGGGGACCGGTTACTGAGTTCGATGGGCGTGCTTCTTGAAAAAAAGAAGCGTTGCACAGTAGCCAGAGCTTTGGAAATCGTGCTTCTTTTTAGTGATTTATAAAGATTATCGACGGAAGGATCTTTGGATGCTTCATTTAATTTTGTTAGGACAGTTGTTACAATTATTTTGACCTTAAGAATTGGGAGGGAGAGTTTATTGAACTGAAACTAGAAACCGTTCTGATAATATAAGTACCGATTTGATTGTTTAGTAACGTTTTGATTTCAGCTTTCATGATTATGTAGATCAAAATTTTTTAAATCAATGTTCTTGACGTGAAGTAAGGGTGATTGTGCAAAAGATTATTACATTTTTTATTCCCTCCATGATTCCAGAGGAAAAAAAGGGAGGGGGAAGGAAAATGACCTAAGCAGATATAATTCAAGGATAAAATGTTGTCGATTTTAAAATTGGAAATTAAAAAAAAATATTTAATATTTTTAATTTGATTATGACTTTGTGAGATATTAAGCTTTTTTTTTAAAGTTTCAATGCATTTGTTTGATAGGTTTTAAAACAATATTAAAAAAGGAATTTAAATAAGTCAATTACAACAATATTTTTCCATTCCAGCCTATTTCAATAAAATTATTTATAAATAATAATTAGGGACATTAAATGCCTTATTTTTTCTTAAGAAAAAACTGAAATACTAATTAAAATTTTTATAAATACGGTTTAGAATTTTAAAACCCACTCTCACTTCCTCTAACTGAACGATATTAGAACTATCAATTATTCTCGAGATTAAGAAAGAAAAGGAAAGATAAATTTTAAAAAAAAGTTTTCTATAATTTTTTTCAATCATCTTGATTTAAACTTTTCTTTAATTTTCAATCAAGCGATTTTATTGGCAGTTTTACTTATGATTATTGAAATAAAAAAAGTATTTAGTTCGAATGATAAGAGGTACTTTAAAATGAAGCCGCAATTTTAAAAATTTGTCTTATGATAAAAACTAATATTAACATAACATGTATACCAATTTTCAAAATTCCACACTATATCAATATAAGAAGCTTTGCTCCTGGAAGATTAAGAAGAAGACTCTGCAGTATTTCAGTAAGAGATAATCATAAAACTGATTAATAGGAAAATATTGGGATAAAAATGGAAATATCGCAGCGAAATATTATTTTCTAAATAATCAAATATTTCTTTCTGACTTTTTCAAATTATCAATATAAGAAACTTTCCGCGGCAGTTATATTATTACATGTATTGGCCTTGATTTTAAAAGGTATAATTGATTTAAAACATTATCTTTAAATGTTTCGTTTAAAATTGTTTGCTTGTAGTTTATTGTAATTTTGATAAAAAATAGGCATTGTTTAATGAACCACAACTTAAAGTTATAATGCGCAGATTAAATTCTAGTTGAAAAATACGCTTCTGGGAGAAAATTTCTACGCTTCTAGTTCTGGGAGAAAATTTCTTTGAAATTTTATTGCAAAACATTGATTGTATAGATTTATACTTTTTTTTTCAAAATGGCAACCAGATTTAAAGTCATATCATTAAAACCAAATTCTGAAGGTTTTTTATTTTTAATTATTTATTTTTATTCTACGGGATAACTAAATTTAATATGTATAAATGTGTGACATGGTTTTGAAATTTCTTGTAAAAATTCATTAAGTTTATAATTGGAAAAATCTTAAACTGCTTTATTTAATTTTATAAGCAAAGTGTGTTTATCTTGAGTGTTTATTGAAATGAAGCTTAAACCTACTGACCTTAGTTCAATAAAATTTTATCATAAATTTCGTATAAAGCTTTTATATTTTAAATCTGCTGAAGTTCATTGAAAAAGAAATAAAATAAAATATATTCTACTTGTGAAAAGAGTAAGTGCAACTGCTTTAATGCGTTAGAATTTCAAATCAATTCTAAATTCTAAAGGCTACAACGTTAAATGCCGTTTTACGGTCAAAAATCAATCGTATTATAAAGATGTTTCTTAATAAGTATGAAGACTGAAGCTCAGTAATCCTTTGATAAATCCTTTAAAATATTTTTTTCCATTTCTATTGTTTAAAAGCATAAATTTTTTTTCACTTTGGCTGAATTTGCAAAAAGAAAAAGAATCCTTTATGTGTTGTAAAATATAATTTAATGTAATAAAATTACGAAGGCACCTTAAACCATTGCTGAGAGCATAAAAAATGGAAGTATTACAAATAAATCAGATTTATCATGACTGTCTATTGGCTAGTTTTAAATTCGATTTTTAAAAAGAGATAATTTTTTTGTTACATAATTTCCATATTATATAAATATCTGTAGTGAAACATTTTGGAATAAATCTGCACCAATAAAAAAAATCATATTAATTATTTAAAATTCTAAACTCCACTAAAAAGTCGTCACATTTCAAGGGAAAAAAAAACGTTAAAGACTAGTGCACTTAATATATAATTTTTTTTTAATAATATAAATGCATTACCTAAAAGTTTATTGAAAATGTGATCTAAGTAATAAGCACCATGTGAAATATGGTTTGAGTATGAATTAACGGCAGCAATAAGATGAAGTACCATTAAACAAGAAATTAATGTCTCCTTTGTTCAAGTAATAATTTAAGATTCGGATGCAGCAATTTTCTAAATAATTCATTTGTAAATTAAAAGAACATTTTTATCTAAATGTTAGCCTTAAAGCTTCTATTTTTATGTATTAATTAGGAAAATTATGATCGGAGCTTATTATTTAATTTTCTAATAGATAATGAGTTTATTGGTCACTGAGCTCATTACACTGGATTACTTTGAAATTATTCTTGGAACAAAAAAGAATTTTCATGCAATATCACGGTACTTTAATATTTTAATACAAAGAAATTTAATGCGAAAGAAATAAAGTGGAAATAATCACACTGGAGAAATTTATAACCATCAAATATCTTGAACAACCTAATTACTGTTAAGGATATTTAAAAAATAAAATAAAAATGAGCAGCGGTCTTATCAAAACTCAACGCTTCAGTGGTGTGAAGCAATCAGTAAAAGATGGCGTTAAACAAGTTGACAATTCACGCCGATGGAACTGAATTCTTTTTGCTTCCAGCGCCTTTAAATGAAATTGATTTCACACATTTTAACGGTTGGTGAACGCAATCGCGCCATTTTTACGACAGTAACTTAATTAAGCCTAAAAGAGATTGAATTCCGAGGAAAAAGAAAGTATTTCAAATGTTCATTTTTTTCATTTTGTTTTTAAAGAAATGGCTTTTAACGATGGTGCTGATGGAACTTTGCGATTAGGTGAATTTTAATGGATCGTTTTTACAGCGCCGTAAAACATTCGATATCTGTAAGGTGAATGAAGACTTGCCAATTTAATGTTTTAGAAAATCGTTTGCGAATTCTGCATGGAATGCGATACAATTATGATTCAGTTTCTTTTATTAGCATCAAGTTTCTTTTCAGAGAAACTTTAAGTAATAAAATCTTGTTTAGTATGCTTTAGAATAAAAGAGAAATATTGTAAATACATATCTATGGAATTTTAATTATCAGATGCGAGTAAATATGTATCGGTAACAATCTAATTCTTTTACAAGAATGTTTTAAATTTTTTTTCATGTGAAATGATACACTAAATTGGAAGTAATCCTTCATGAAATTCGTTTCATGTATTTTATAAAATATAAATAGTTCTTCTCATTTTAGTGCCAATTATTTTTTAAAACTTCCAGGAACTTCTATCGATAAACAAAGACTTTAGATCCATTAAATCCAGGCTTTAATACACAATAAAAACTAACAAGGTTTAGAGTATTTTGAAAATTTTAATACCCAAACCTTACGAAAAATGCAAAACTTGTGAAATAGAAGTAAAATAATACTTTTTTATTTGTTTATTTATATTGTTTATATGTTCCTATTCCCTCAAACGTGTCTAAGTATATTGAAATTGCAGCAATATTCTCTAACAAATATACTTATTATGTTTATAGACATAACGAAGCACATCGCATGCAAAGGATAAAAAGGAACAAATCAACAATGTCTGTTTTCATGTGTCCCATCACAAAATAACAAATTTTAAAAGAAATTAGTGCCATGTAGAAAGAAAAGCAATTACAACCATTTTTCTTGATGGATTTTGTGAAATATTTTTATTTTTCTTTCTTTAGAAAAATATCATTTGCAGCTGAGTTGTATTGTATCTGATAGGAAACTTATAAGTATTAAGCTCGAAATCATTCTTTTCCGTCTAATTTGACATGCATATAATATACAATTAAAGTGTATTTAATAAAGGAATGAACATTGATAAACACTGCATTATCCGTCATTTCAGTATTATATAAACTGTTACAATTTTCCTTATTTTGTCATCATATAAAGAAATAAAGTAAAACTGCATTATTTTTCCTTCTAAAGACAATCGCAGTAATACAATAACAATATTCTGTTATTCTTTTGTGCAATGTTTTGAGAGAAAAATTTATTCTTAATATCTTACATTTTTAATAATTAAAATCATGATTCCTACTTTTATTAAATAGATGTACATTCTTATAAAATAATTATTTCCAGAACTATTAAACAATTGTTTCTGATTTATAATTGGCCTGCATTTTTACCAAATGATGGTTTAACATAATGTATCTAGTTCCAACTCATAGCATAAAATGATTATAATTTTTTTTAAAAATTTTCAACGTTGTTTGTTTAGCTGTAAATTTAAATAAAGGATATTTTCAGGTTTTATGCAAATAATGTTGGCGTTTAAAGGACTGAGCAAATTGTGCCCTATATCATAATTTTATTCTTAGTTTTCACTTTCAAGTTAAAAAAAATGTTTTTTTGATATAATTTTAAGGATTTTTTTGTTGATCTATGACTTGAATCAGTGTCTTATCAATGAAAATACTAATAAATAAATATGGTTGAGGGAATTCTTTTGGTGATTAAATGAGTTTAAAAGGGACTTTTTCCCAATATATAACTAAAAATTTCTTTTTGGAGCATGACTTTTATATACTATACGACAACTTAGAAATTCAAAATTCAGAAATGACTTAACTTATGAAATTTAAAGTAGAGGCTTAGAAGTTTTACAAAGAAATTTTAAAGTAACAGCTTTTTTTTAGTTTTTAGTGGTTAAAAAGGGAATAAATTTTGAGAAAGGTAACATTTAAAATTTTTGCAAATATGTCATTCTTATTTTATTAATGAATATTCAACTTTGACGGTGATATAGTTTATTTTTAATGTTAAAATCGTTTAATACAACTTCATGTACATAATATTGCCAAACTGTGTAATTTCAATTGTCATACTTAACTCCTCTTTATCTTGTGCATGAATTCTTCGCAGAGACCAATCCCATATCATCATAGTGCAATTAAAAATGTAAATGACTGGTTCATCTATTTTCTGAATTTCACGTATAATAAACTATGCTGTATGTCTTGTAAACTATGTAGATATTAAACAGATTATTTCTTTAGTTTTCACTATGAAAGAAAATAACTCGATGAAATATTCAGTGGAATAATGAAAATAGTTTGAATATTAGGACTACAATGCAATATATTATTGGAAATTAGACAAAAAATTTTTTAAAAAATCTGACAGTATTTTACAATTATTAAATTGGTATCATTAAAAAGACAGTTATTTTAAATGGTGTGAAATTCGTTTTTGTGCTATAATATTTCTGGAAATAGTCACAGGAAGATTTCAAAAATTTATTTAATTTTTATTTAATTAAAATTTCAGAAATTAAATAAAAGTGAATATTTTCACGCTCCAAGACATATATGTTCCAAATTATGTAGCTATAGATGAAAGGGCTGGCTTGTAGAGTTTCAGTAAACAGAAAGACACACATTGATCATTATTATTAGTAGAGATATAATTTTAATGCATTCGAATGAAATATTTTCATAAATATTTTTGAGCTATCTGAGACATTTTTTTAAAGTTCTCTTAAATTCGAATTCATTATAATTTTGAAAATTTCTTTATCTGAAAATCAATTTCTAAATAGAAGAAAAAATATTGGGGGAAAAAAGTCAAAGGACAAAAATGCTTAAAAATTCAAATTTGTATAAAATTTTCTAAAATCTTTTTCTGAATCTTTTTAGATTCATTTTTTAGATTTTTTTTAGACATTCAAAAATCTTACTCTAGAAAAAGTACTAATTTAAAAGAAATTAAATAATTTTTAGATATTAGTAACATTTAAAACCAAGCGGACAGAAAAAAATCCCAATTTCACCATTCCTTGTGAAAGGACAGAAAAACTATAAAAAAAATTTCACTTGTTAAATTTAAGAATGTTTTAAAAACACAGGTTATTTAAGAGTCTTATTACTTCTAAATAACATCTAAAAATAATGAATTATATTATTACAAATTTATACAAGTGAGTTTTGAAAAAGCAAAAATAATTATGAGCAAATTAATTTATTCATATAGTATCAAAAACGCTTCGATTAAATTGATGAAATCCTTGAAGGATCATTAATATTTCTTAGTATTTCATTCATTTCTTATTTACAAACACTAATGACTTTAACAGATGTCATAACAGTAATTCGATAAGCAGGCGTTTTTGTTAAGCATTCGTAACCATTGAACAATAAACGCTTGTTAAAGTGTTTATTGTTCAATGGTTACGCATGCTTAACAAAAATAATGGAGTCGAAGCGCATGGCATCACACTTATCCGATGATTTAAAATGTGCAAGTAAGCTAATATCTAATTACATGCTAAATGTACTTTGTTGTGATTTGCTCCCCCCCCTATGAGTTTAGCATTGAAGAATTAATTTGATATTGGTATATTCGATGGATATTACATCAGTATCACTTTTCCCACTTAAGCCTCTAAATTCTCCTATGTGAGGAAATTATCCTTAGCTTGGGAAAATTTCAGGTTTTAAATAGATTTGGAAGTAATCTCCACGTAATACAGATAATTAATGAATTTTAAAACTACTTTCGAATCAAAAGGTAATAGTAAATATTTGCATCCTGTTAAAGAAAATAATAATAATAATTTATTTATGATGAAAATATATCCGATTGAAGCTAAAAGATAAAAATATACAAAGTAAGATATGCTGGCTATCTATTTTCGATTCCCTGGTGGGCATAATAATTTTGTGGGATCAAGTCACCTTTACTCCAATGACGTGGTTACTTCCTACGGAAGTGTTCCGTGACAGGTAACGATCATCAGGATATTAGTTTCCGCCACCAATCTATCACGATGACAGCCAATAAATTTACCCTTGATGCATCATCATTGACGACATAATTTCTCCGCGATTACCTTTCCAATTTCATATGGATTAGTCAGAATACATGAAAGAGAAATTGACAGATAAATAAGCAAATGTTCACTTTTCTCTTCTCCTGTGATTAAGGAAAAAAAAAAATAGTGCGAAATTGTACCATCTCCTCTCCGACAATCAATATGCAAATTTTGTATGTATGGCAGTAAGCAAGCCTTGTGACAAGGGTTGGGCATCAGCCGTGAAGTATATCAGAACTCTCAGCAATTTTAATGCAGTCGTCCCTATGGATATCATTCAATTAAACCCCGATTGCTTAAGCAGGGGAAAAGGAGTGGTTAATTAATTTAAAGTAATCTTCTTTTCCAAAGAGATATATTTATAAACTTTTGATAGAACATATAAGCTAACAAAAATTAACGGAATAATAGTTTTTTCCCCCTATTTCCACAACAGTGTTATTATTATTAAAGTTTCATTCGTATATCTGTTTAGAAATCTCTGTTAACGTTTCATTGTTCATACTTGAAATTGCTATTTTTATTTCTGAATGCACTGTGATTAAATACCGTCTTTCTACTTTTCAGGGTTTTTTGAAAACATTTTTATTTAACATGATTTGTTTCATGTTTGCAAAGATGACATATTGTAATTGATTTTTATCTCTCTTTCTAATGTGCCAGAGTTTCTAAATTTTGAACATTTATATGTTCTATATGAAAGTACACAATTTTAATATTTTCCTAATTTAATTATGAGCAAATTGATGAATTCAGTGAAGTTTTTATTCTATATAATTAATGCGACCTGGTGGAGAATGTAAAAAAAAAAGGATATATTTTATTCTATAAAATATATAGTACAGAGTTTTATATTTAAACTTTTAAAGTAAAAACATGTAATTATAGAATTCTAGATAATGCTAATAAAAATAATTTTAAATTATTTTTCAATTTTGTCTCTTTAAAATTTAATTTTAGGGAGAAATAATTAAATGTCAGTAATTTAGAAGTGCATTACTTAGTGTTGATAATTTTTATTGAGCAGCTTATGCTACTTTGTTCGCCTGTATTTTAAAAATTAAATAAAAAGGAAACTTCATGTCATTACAGAAAGTCTTTTCTTAAAGGAATTCAAAATGGGAAATAATTTAAGTTACAATTCAATCTACCATTGTTTTTTACAGTTATCTCTGAAACCACGCCATCATAAAGTTTTCCTCCTAATTTTTTTTCTGTCTTTAATGATAAAAGGATTTTGAGTATGCTAAAAATATTTTTACGATGTAAAAAATACTTTGTACAATAGATATATTAATTCAAAACACCAGACAAGCACACAGAATGTGATAGTTAACTGAAAATAAAAATCATTCTGTTATAGTTTTTGATTTATGTTAATGAGATGTCTTTGCCAAAATAGTTTTCTGAAATATTTTAATTACATGTGCAGCAAAATCTTTAAAATTCTGAGAGAGTTATTCTACTTTGAGATCATATTACAGTATCTATTTAGAACTAACTCTTAATAAAACAAACATTATTTTATTTCAGGCCTATTTAATTTTTTTTCTTTTAGCGACTCATTTTTCCCCCTTTCGACTCAAAGAAAAAAAAAAAATCCGCGATAATTTTAATGCTCTAAAAATTGATTGAACAACGTGCGTACTTTATTTTCTATAAACGTTTCTAAAGAAATACTCTGATTTTTGAAGTATTATTTGACACTAAGAAACAAATTTAATAAAATATGTTTACAGTTTAAGAAAAGAATTCAATTTAAGATTGCATTTTGAGTAATTTTTGCTAACATCTTTTGAAGTCTGAACAAAAGTAGCGCAAAAGATTTAAAGCATTATTTAACGTACAAGCACTCGTTTGAGTGTTGGGTTCCAATAAATTAAGAATTCCTGATTTTATCTAAATAGAAGTATGTTGATAAAATCAAAATAAATTAGCTACAACAATCATCAAATTCTGAGGAAAAACATCTGAATTCTTTAACCTCGCATGTTTTTAATAAAGTCTTTCAAATTGTGTATTAATGAAGATATGTTAGGTCTCTTGCTAAGAATGCGAATATAAAACCAGCGCTAATACAAACATCAACCCAATTCGTTCATATAAATATAAAAATAACTTAAAGAAATTTGAAAATTCCCAATCATGCTAAGAATAAAACATGATATAAGAAGCAACTGTGATAGAAATTTAATAAAATTTATTTGTAATCTGATGTCTTTGCCGTTATAGTTTCTTTAAATAAATTAATTGCAAATTTAATAAAATATATCAAAACCACGAACTGTCAGTATTTCTAGTCCAAAAAGTTTATTTCTCTCCTCCCTTAAGAGTTACGAATCACAGTGAAACCAGAGATAGTTGTCTCTCTAAAACTTTCTCGCATTCTCTCTAATAAACTTGTTATGCCAGAGAACGCCTTGCATGGTATTGGCGTACAATAGTTAACATTTTGGCGTGAATTTAACATTTTTACTGAATCTTTCGTGTCATCCTTGGCGAGTTATTTGTTATTTAATTCCTAGCATGCGATTAATGATATTCGAAAATCGAATGTGTTTTTTAGATTTGTTTTTCTGAACCGATTGAAAAAAATTGACTCAAAACTCCACTTATAGTCATAAAATATTATCCTGAATTTGATATATTTAAACATTGCGTTTTTAATTATACCGTTTACATGTTTCTAAAGTATGAATCGACAGACAGTCAACTCTAGTCGGATTCGGTTAAAATTTGATAAGTGTCTATACTATAGAATGCAAATCTGTGTGCTGAATTTTATCTGCCTAGGTCTCTTCCTTTTGTGATCATCATACTAACTTTTATTCGAACAATTGGACAGACGGACTTTTTCTAAACAGATTTTACAGAAAATGTGATAGAAATCTACAAATTTAGCGTGAAGGCTGCATATCAAATTTAAACCATTTAACTCAAAGCATTTTTGAGTTATCTTTGTCACATGTCACAGACAAATAAACGAAAGAAGGATATATTCCAAAAATGCGTTTTTCGAACTCAGAGAGACCTAAAACGTGGAGATGCGTTAAAATTTCAAGTTCGAATTTCTTACGATTTCTATACTTTCTCTATACTACGTGTACGAGAAAATAAAAAGGCTGATTTAAAGCTAGTTGCTAAGAAAAATGCACACAAATAATGAAAGCGATTTAGTTGAGTTAACAGTTTTTACAATAAGCAGCAACAAAATAGTTCAGCAAGGAATGATTAACAGTTTTTACAATAAACAGCAACAAAATAGTTCGGCAAGGAATGTTTAACAGTTTTTACAATAAATAGCAACGAAATAGTTCGGGAAGGAACGTTTAACTGTTTTTACAATAAACAACAACAAAATAGTTCGGCAATGAATGTTTAACAGTTTTTACAATAAACAGCAACAAAATAGTTCGGCAAGGAATGTTTAGCAGTTTTTACAATAAACAGCAACAAAATAGTTCGGCAAGGAATGCTTACATCTACTTTTTTTTTCAATAGAATTTTAAATGACAAATAATTTGCTACGTAGGTCCAGCATGTATTACATTTACAACATGTATTAAAATTTAGAACAAAAAATGATATAAAATTTCAAAGGTAATCTAAAAATTCTTAACCAAGCTGTGGTATATTCTACAAAATCATTATAGTCCTAATGCATGTTGACTATACTTTATTATTTCAGTTATCGCTGGAAAAAAAAGAACGAGCAAAACAGCAACCACCCATATGTCTTGATTGATCATTTTCCATGTCATGCGCGCTCGGAAATCCTCTGAACTTCTTATAAAACAGAGACAGTAAACAGACATCTAATACGGTCATAAATTTTTATCACCTACCAAAGTTTGGCGTAAAACGAAAAGCTGTCTCTAAATTAAACTCTCGTAATCCTCGAGAATTCATGTTAGTACGATAGAAAAAGAAGATGAAATAAAATAAAAATAGTGAAGAAAGAATGAAAAAAAGAGGATGAGCGAGAGATGTGCATTTAAGAAGTTTTTTTGTGGTGTTTTTTTATGTAAAGGTGATGGGTGAGGACCCGTAGAATACGTGATTGGAAGCGGGAGAATAGTGAACACGATAAAGGTAAAAGTTGGGTTACTACTTTTGAGTGTTTGCGCCAAATTTGGCATATCTAATATTTGATATTCAAGTAAGTACCAGCGATAATTTAATAAACATTAATTAATAAATTAAAAGATTGATTTTTAAAAAAATCGATTTATGTGATACTACATAATTATTTGAAAAAAATATATATATAAACTTGTAACTAAAAAAAATAGATAAACTAAAATAAAATGAAATGAAAAAAAAAAAAAAAACACAAATAAAAAAAATAATGAAATAAAAATAAAAATTGTATTGCTATTTTTCTACATTATCTTTTTTTCTTTTCGAACTTAATATTGTGACAGTTTGCATAGTAATTTAAATATATCAATTCTTGTTCCAATCTTTTTGCTACAAGTTGCGAAACGTTGCATAGTGCTTTTAAACTATATTATAAAGAATAAAGAAATAAAAAGTTTTATAGTTTTAATTTCAGCCATTTTCAATTTTTTTTTTATTTAGTTAAAATCATTTAGGAATTCTAAGAGAAATTATCGTAAATGTTGCAAGAAAAATATCTAATAGTTCAATTTCTATATAATTTTTTAAAAGCTTACAATATAGATTATATATATAATCAATTGCAGCAACGCCATGCGATGAATAAATAATACAGAAAAATAATTTAAGCAATTGCTTTTTAGCCAAATTAAAATGATTTAAATAAAAATTTTAATTATTGATTTTAAATATGTTTATTTTATGCTTTTTCACATCACGACAAAAAAATGGTTTTTAATAAATTTATCAAACATAAGAAAAAAAGTAAAAAAATGAAATGTGCTATTTATTTTCGATTTGATCAGAAAATAATTCTTGATCTGAAAAATTAAATTTTCAATAAAATGTATTGATTTTTTTTTATTGAAAACATTAAACATTTTAATCTTTGGGAAGTCCGATTGTACTTTATTTTTCTACAATTGGCCTTACAATTGGTGTTGGAAAAAGTTTTTAGAAAATGACTGAAACTTTTAAGGGGAAAGAGAACTATAAAAAAAATATGCAAATGAAAATAAAATTTTGCATGAGGAAGCAAAAAACTGAAATTGAGAGGAAGAATTTTAATCGGTAAAAACAGACGCATTCTATTAATGATCGAAAAATAAAAAAAAAAAATATTGAAAGAAAACGAGGAAAAATATATGATAAATAGCATTCAGAACAAAATCACACATTAAAACTTTAACCCAAAATTGTTTTATAAGGCTTTATATAGCCCACTTAAAACATAATTGGGTATTTAAAGAATTAACACAAAATAACTACATAATCAGAATTAACACTGAAACTACATAAAATAACAACATAATCAGTTTCCTATTTTTTGAATAGTCTGAATTAATATTAAGTTGTTGTTGCGTTGTGACTCATGGCACTCTACAAGCCCGCTGACAGTTATCTGTCAGCGATTTGAGCCGAGTGAGCGTCTCTAATTTTTTCAGTAGTGTCAACTAGGGTCAAGAGTACGGCTTAGCTATTCATGCGTCACAAACCTTTTTACGGGGTGGACTTCATTCACTCATCCACAGATTGTAATTTAGACCTGAATCAGAGAACGATCACCTCTGAACCAGTACCCCCAGAGGTATTACTCTTGACATGGAGGAAGGACTTTGTGACTACGACATATTTGATATTTTACGACATATTTTACACGTGCTCCAGCCACCACACACACGGAGGGTCTTCGGCCGGTGGGGTTTGAACTTACAACCTAAGGGATGCCAACCAGGCTATCCCTGTCTCAATATTAAGTATTCTAGCACATCTCGTTAAATCAGTTACATTCCGACAAATCTCAATTTAGAAATTGAATTGCAAATGGAAATCAATTGAAACCGAAAATATTTTACCACATGGTTTAATATAAACTAATATCATTAGATGAAAAAGAACAAATTCGTACTTTTTTTAAAAGAGAACAATGTTTATAGCCAGGGTAGTATTTATAAATTGTTATTTGAGTGATACAAAATCCAAAATAGAGAATGAAAAAAAAAAAAACCCTACTCTGCAAGGTCAATAAAAAAAGTTTTCTACAAGACCTACTATTAGACATGAAGCTAACAAATTTGGTGTTACTTCTTGGGCAATATGTATTCATTAAGAAAGGTCTTATCAAAATTTTAATTAAATATTTACCAAAATTTCTATGTTTATTTCTCAATAATTTCAAAATATATTCATTACCAAAATATTTTATATCATTTTAAAATTCAAAAAATAAAAGTTTCAATGATAATTATTTTGTTTCCGTACAAATTTTATATCCAATTTTAACGCATTAAAAATATTTAAAACATATTTCAATACAATGTGTTTCATTATTTTAGACAATCATTATTTTATATCGATGGCCTTTGCAACAATATTAAATATTTTTTTCGAGCACTTTACCGTTGCTGTATAATGGAAAAAAAAGTATTAATATAATATTCTGCAACGGAGTTTTGGACATGAGATTGGATTATCTTTCATTTTTTAAAAAATTTAGAATGAAATAAACATAGCGAATCTGAGAGACTTTATTGCAATATTTAAAATTCAGTCGGACAATTTTCTTTATTCAAGGAAGATGGGAAAAAATACGATTTTTCATAGTGAAATAATGTAAAATATCTTGATTCTGTATAAACATTTAAATTTTCCTTTCATAATCCTAATACTTGAGTTATGTAACGTTTGTTCAAAAGATATTTCATAAAAATTCTGTAAATACTGATAACATTTGCTATAAGATATTCAGAATTCTGAGATATTATTATAATGGAATTCACCAATAAGTTTGAAGCGCTTCATCCAATTCACTAGAAACTGAATTAACCAGCGCCAAATTGAAGGTTGGCGATTTTGCTGTTGGCGCGTATTCTTCGGCAACCTTCGAACTCTGGCATCTTAAGGTAGAAAAGGTCATGGCGGAGGTCTGCGAATGACGATAAAGTCGTGGCTACTGTTTCCCGAAATTCACAACAACGCCTTTCTTCTAATTTTTGTATTTTACTTTTTTTCCGCCGGTCTACTTACGGGGGATCACTTGCTGAGTTCAATTTTCTCCGAGATCTTTTTTTGTATTTTCTCTTTTAGAGGAAACAAGGAGATATTCTTTTAATTATTATTGGTTTCTTTGAATAGATATAAGATGTATCTTTTATTAGCGTGAGGGAATTAGCGTCTATTTGGTTTTATTTGAAAAGAATTATTCTGTAATGGGAAATAATTTTCGTATTTTGCTGAAGTGGGGGAATTTATTTTTTTACCAGTTGACATAATTTTGGTATTTTTTTTCCAAAGATGGAATTTATTGTTCAGAAAGCTGGAATAAGCGAATGAAAAATGTTTATGCAATTTTCAAAAGTTCTTAGAAGTAGATAGAAAATATCGTAATAATCAAAAGATTCGGTCTTAAAATGTTGATGAATTCCTCGATATACTAATATTCCATATTTAAAACTTTATTTGAATACGATTTTTTTCATGTCTTATGTAAAACATGGTAACTAAAAAGGACAGGCAACTAGAAGGATGGATTTTTATAATTTTTATAAAGAGCAGTGGGAATTTTTCTGACATCGGACGAAATCAGATCATAGTAAATTTTTTTTCTACCTTTTAGGAATCTATGGATAAGATATATCATACAGTTGATCACATTGAAATTCGCATCACTGATGAACTATTGTAAAACTTGATTTATGGTAAGAATTTTTGCTGATTTCACCTAACTATTTCCAGAAAAATAAACCTGGGTGCTATGGTCTGCTGGCAATAATGAGACCACAGGATTCCGGGATTGCGTCCGAATACCACCAAAGATATATCGCATCTGTAATCTTAATATGGATTAAATATGACTTCAAGGAGGAAATCCTTTTCTGTTGGTGTAGCGCTGAAATTTGAAGCGCAGGATATCAAATCAGATGTTCACTTTGACCTAAAGGAATCAGATATTCACTTTGGTCTTTAGAGAATTATTTCGGCCATCTCGAAATAATTCTCTAGTTACGTCAAAATGGAAAGCTACTATAAGGAAACTAAATCAAGTAGTAGTGCTTGAACACTACAAAAAAAGATTGAGTTTGTTTAGTTTAGTTATATTAACGTATCGTTTTAAAGCAACACTAGAGCTATTTACAAGACAGATTAGGAAAATAGTTTTAAAGAAATGAGCACGGAATAATTCTTCTTCAGTGGGCTCTCTGTAACCTGGTGATTGTGTCTCGTTTTAGTATGGGAGAGCAACAGATTCGAGATCCAGTTTCACCTGAGGTCTACTGTATGCAAGGTCAAGCTACACCATGGTCAAATGTCGTCACTCTGATTGTTGTGGATGTTTAAAGTAGAGGTAATGACTCAGTTGTCAAATTAATTACTTGATTATGGTTCAAAATTACAAGACTTTGCTCTGTGTTTCATGCCATTTGTCCACGATTCGGATAATGCCGTTTTAAGAAAAGAAGCTAATTTAATTAATCATTTATTTGTTTTGACGAATCCCTTGTTATAAAGGCTTATTTTCTATATTGAAACAATATTTCCAGATTTGGTTATGTCTATTTAATTTTCCTATATATTTGTGCCAAATTCTACAGTCCTACCTCTAATGCCCTACCCTGTAGCACTCTAATCGGAAGGCACATATAAATTCACTTTTATTATTTGAAGCGATAGAGATTGTAGTATAATTGCACTATTTCATATAAGAAAACGAATAATGAAACGACTGTAACGGAATCCTGTATTCCGAATTATCTTTGACTAACCAAGTACAGAGTACTGTAGGGAAGATAATTAAAAAAATTGTCACAAAATTTAATTTATTATGAATAATTAGTTTCAATTCGTCAGTATTCATAACTTATAAAGACTATCAATAATAAAAAAACAGTAATTTAATATTATCTGTTTTATATTATAATGAATTTAATTCTGCCTTCTGCTACAAATATATATTGATAGTGTATGTAGCTTCAAGTAGTTGATGACATGTTAAAAGGATTTAGGAGTGTATATTTAAACAAATCAATTACAGCAGAAGTTTATAGATAATATTTTTTTCTTAAGGACAAATGCTGCTGAGTATACTCAGCTGCAAAATCATTTAAATATGCATTAGAACATAAATCACTAAAGCAAAAGTATTTAAATTTATGCAAGCAGCACTGATAGAATTTTTCGAACATTGAAGCTGGATATGGGAGTGTGCCAGGAGAACATACTTATCTCCATATTCGTTCCCACTTTAAAAAAACAGGGTTAATTGCAATTCTAATCAGATGAAAGATACAAAGTTTTCCAGGGAATTCAACCTTGGACAGCACTATCTCATTTTTCCCTTCCAGATTCATTTATTCTTTTACCCGTTATCAGTTTTAGGTGACGTTCAGCAGGGATTTGCATGGTATTATTTATTTAGAAGCTACTGTCTGACTATTTTTCAAACACCTCCTCATTCCTTAAAGAATCCTACTTATCATGCCTGAGTTTCTCAGGAGCCCAAAACAAAAAGAAAGAAAGAAAGAGAAACTCTCTGACAGCAACTTCAATCCGAACCGCTAAAGCCGTAATCGCGCTGCTCAACTGAAGACAAGGTTTGTGCAGTTGAGTAATGTTTTAGATAAATTCTTGGACAGTTACTCTATTCCTGAAGAGCAGTCCTGGAGGTGATTCGTATTTTCTTTTCTTTCTAACGTCTGTTTCGGTAGCTTGATAGAATTTTTAGATAACAGCTCTGGCTTCCGAGTGAAGGGAAATTATCAAGACTGTGGAGGGGATAAAAAACCAAACAATGAATAAAAGGAAAATAGCAAGTCTTGTAAAAAGTGCTTTTCAAATTGACATGTAGAGATCTCGTGCTCGTGAAGACTCCAGTGCTTTTTTGGCCATCGTAAATGCCTTATCTGAGTGGCATAATATTATATTTTCTTGTATACAGGGAACAGTTAAATAAGCGCCGAATAACGAAAACCAGTTTACTTTTTGGGTTTTTATCTTTTGCCTACCGTGTTGTTTTTTGATAATGCTAGCTAAAGAATTTTTTTCCAGGTAGGTTCGCCGAGGAATTTGTGTCGTCCCGGAGAGTGATCATATCTGCACAAGTCGAAGGGTTTTTAAGACAGTATTTGGCGGTGGAGATAAAGTTGGTAATGAATAGGTGAAGGAGCAAAAGCATACAGTGTAAAATGTTGAAAGAAATCTTGTCCCTGGTTCTGAAAGTATTGCTTAATCATAATTAGGAAAGTTATAGATAAGCTATGAGGAACTTTGTAACGTACATAAGCAGGTAAAAAAAGAAATGTTGCTGGTTGTTTAAGTAAAAATTGCTCTTAAACCACCAATAGCCGTGGTTAAAACTTGTCTCATATTAAGTGTGTGTAGGGGGTCTAATACTTCGTTAATATTCTATTTGAAATATTTTATTTTTTAATTAATATTAATAAATATTAGAAATTTATTTAAGCATATTACATTTTATTTTCAAAACATTGCAAAAGAATTTACAAAATTTCTTCTGTTGCAAGGATTACATTCTTTGGAGACGGTTGTGAAACTAGAAAAAGATGCACTAGAATTAACGCTAACGATTTTGGACAACTATTCACAATTTAAAAGGAAATATTGAAACTGTGAACTAAACTGGCGTTCGACTTAAAATCTGTAAAAAATTAAAATTGTAAAAAGTAATAATAATTTTTGATTTTGGGTTTTATAACCGGAATTTTCATTTCCGAGCTTCAGCGATTTGTAACTGAAGAATAAGTTTTATTGTTTCCAATGTAAAATGGGGCGATATAATTGATAATTAATTTGAAAGAGAAAAATAAAATACATTTAATTGATTTAAAAGATCGCATATGCCTAACAAAAGCAAGTAAAGAAATTTTGACAATTTAATGCAGAATTTTTTAATACAAATGTTTACGAAGTCAACATAGTTGTAACTTTAGAAATATATTCGATAAAAAATTAATAAGAAGATTTAGGAGGATGAAATATACCTTCTTGCCTTTATATATTATTTTATTTATAGAAATTTAATTTCATTATTGGTTTTTAGAATCATTGTCGTCCTATGGTCTCTTTGTATAGAGAGTTTAATAAAGCTTTTTCATAAACTTGGATATGGATTTTTTTTGTGTTAATGCCTCTATCTTGTCTAGGTTGTAATCTTTCATAGAAAATAGAAATAGATCTTATTTCAAGCAAAGAAAATGAAAGTTAAAGCTTCAAGGGAAACCATAGCTCAAAAGTAATCCTGAGAAGCCAAAAGCTTTTGAAATAATTTATTGTTGTTGTTTCTAATGGCACTTGCCATCGACAAGCTCGTTGACGAAGTCAGCGACATTAAGCCAAGGGAGCGTCTCGTGTTCTTAGTAGCGCAACTAGAGCCAAGAGTACGTCGTAGTTACTCACGCATCACATTCGCTTGCACAATCCCTTTTTACAGGGGGGTACATTCACACATCTCACAGATAGAACAAATGGAGAACAACCATGCCCGAACCGGGACTCGAATCCAGGACGCCCAGATCACGGAGAAGACGCGCTACCCCTATGCCAAGACGCCGGCGACATAATTTATAAAAGTAGGATATTAAAAACAAAATAAAAAATACATTAAAGTTCATTTGATTTTAAGCAATATTTTAACATACATGGTCCTTATGTTTATTTATTTAAAATAAATAGGAAAACCAAGGAACCAGCCCTTTAGCCTCAACCACTAGTCAAATTTCAACCAATTTCATTTCAGATGAAAGTTTACAACCCAGTGATACATCATCCTACCACATGAAATGCCTCATAATCGAGAGATACCTCGAAAAAGATTATTTTCTATGGGGGAGGGGGGCATTTTTTACAGAGTTCCAGAGTCTCGACAACTAAAATTATTTTTTCCATTTTTTATTTCATATGAAAGGTCATAACCTATAGATGCACACTTTCTAATTTCAAGTCAAATTTCAAAAAAGGTATTTCACTGTATAGAACGGTATTCTTCTGTATGGAACAAAAAACAAACAAACACCCATGGCATCGTCCTCCTTGCCCAACCACAAAGCTGATTTCGCCAACTTTCATTCCAATTGAAAGCGCATAGTGTTTAGATACGTCATCAATGAACATCTATTTCATTGTGCCCTTCGTTCTAGAAGAATATCGCAAAATAAAGCCATGAGACAATTCCTAGTTTCAAATACTGTACCTGTTAGTTCGTTTTCATTGTGCTTTATTGGTTCTATCTTTATAGTACACGTGTAATTTAATTACTTTCATTTGATGTAATTAAATGCAGCTCATCAAAATTTACTCCCATTAATGATATTAATTTATTATATTAAATTAACATTATTAATATCCTGGACGAGCAATTGGTCACAGAAGGCGGCTAGCATTATAATAAATTATACAGCAATTTCACGCACACTGCAAAGACAAGCATTAAATTTCTTTTCAAAGATAAGAAAATAAAATGAAATATAGTTCAGGAGTTTCAATGCAGTATCAACGACTTGAAATGCTTAAATAGTTAATATAACTTTTTCAGCGAGGAGACCACGACCAACGCTGAGCTTTTTTGTCACGAATTAGTAATATTTCTTGCTTGTGAAATGAGTCTCTTGGTAAGGAAAATAGTTTATGTATATACAGCTATAGTAATGCTGAATGAATGCCGATTCACTTATATTTGGCAACAAACTTGATGACAAGTAGGCGACAAAAAGACCTAAAATGTTTGAGAGTCTTAGCGATAGACCCATTAAATCTCGAATTCTAGCGTTTGTTCTAGAATGTTCGATGTCCTGTTGATTGGAGTCTATGAAAACCCAAGAAATAGAGTCAATAGTAGCCGACTTGTGAGATGCGATGAGTTAAGTTAAATGTTTTTGAGATGTTAATGCCCTACGAATTCTCTATAAACTCTTTATGCTCTTAAGATTATTAATTACTAATTTACAGCTTGTGATTTGCTGTTTTCTGCAAGGGCTGTTCTTGTGTATAAGCAGCACTTGAAATAATTTGTGTTTTCACTTATAATGAATTCGTATTTTCATGTAGAATAAAGCGTCTTTATTCGTTATTAAGTCTGTTGGATTTCACACCATAAACAAACGAATGGGTTTTTTTAAAAAATATTTTTAATACATGCTTTTTAAAAATTATTTTGATATTGTTGTTGATATTTTGTTATCGTTTTTTGTCTACATTCTTAGATTCTGCTGGCCATGTAAATTGAAGACAATTCATTAAACTTTATAAATGAAATTTCTCTTTGCTTGTCATTAATTAAAAGATCATTATCTACAAGCAGCGTCGATGAATTTAATAACCGCAAATATAAACAACAATCTCATTAAATGAAATTCAATTAACCACAAGGATGTATAGCATTTAATACCATTATATGAAAATGAGTGTTTCAAAATGAGCAGGACATTTGAATTATTAGTAAAATTAATTTTGTAAGAACAAACTTGCAAATCAACTCAAATATTGATAAGAGAAAACGCAACTTCGAATGACTGTGTTAAACTAAGTGATTCATTAACAATTTCTCCGGGCCATTACGTACTCTACTTTCTATATTATGGCATTTAAACATTTCATTTGCAAGATTTGGGAATAAGTTCATTACAAAACGAATTAAAATAATGATTTTGTGGAATGAGAATAATAACTGAACCGATAATTAAGATTTCAGAACTTATTAAGAGTAAAGGACATTAACTGTTAACAATACAGTACATTACAGCAATTTATTGATGCTCATCTAACTTATTGCGTTTGTTTAATTTACTGTCAGACAAAAGACTCTAAATCTTGGGTAATACTGAGATAAATTACTTACTGAGGAAATGAGCTGTAATTACATCTTAAATAACTCTTCGATGTTCTGGGCTCAAATAGCAAGCGCCCATTTATTCTCAATATAAATTGGATCATGAGTTTCCAGTAATTTTGGGTACAGCTTATTAAATATAGGAAATTGAGATTAGATCTTTCAATTTGCATTTGATGGTAAGATTTCTTTTACGCTTATGCAATATTATGATTATAAGTTTAGATTATGCTATGTATTTAATTTATAATAATTAATTTAAAATATTTTTGTAATTCCATCTAAACAGCTTTGACGACCCATTTAATTGCCCAGAATATTGATTTTTTGGTTGTTATCTCTTCTAACAATAAAAATGAATGTGTGTGTGCACGTTGGGGTTTCTCAGACTAGATTGCTTAATTTAGAATTACCAAACTTGGCGCATCTGCACCTTGGAGGATAAAGATATGCATATCGGAATATTAAAAAAAAATTATTAAATTTTGATTAAGCAAAATTATGGCGTTTTTTTGGGATAATTTCCAGATAAATTAAACAAACAAACAAAAAAAAACGCCTTGAAATTTAAAAAATTGAAATTTGATTAATTAAATATTAACACTTTAAAATAAAAAAAAGAACATCTTTTCAAAGATGGCAATCCCTTCTCCCTCCCCATCTTTAATCAATTACTAAAAATTCTTTTAAGCGTATTGCACAATAATATACCGGGTGCGGCATAAATTCGTGCAAACTTCAAAAAATCATAATAAAAAAGTAATGCTCCAAAAAAATTGCGGTTTGCGGGAATATGTTCAGAGAGCCTTTGGATTTCGATTGATTGGAGAGATTGGATTATGTCCATTAAAAAATGTATTTAAAAATGACCGATAGATGGCGCTCACACGGTCATACCGAGATGGTTTATACAAATCAAGAAAACAGAGCACAGTAACATTATATTACATTTTATTTTAAAGCAAAAGATGCTCAACATGACCACCACCACAAGGTATTAAGCAAGTGAGGCTCGTAACTACGCCTATTACAGCTGCGTGTAACATGTCGGCATCGATGCCACTAACGGCCAATTGAATGGCATCTTTCAGTTCCATCAAAGTGGCAGGAGAGCCCCGGTAGACACGGGACGTCAGGTATCCCCACAACCAAAAGTCAGCTGGAGAAAGATCTGGCGATCGTGAGGGCCATTCATTCTTACATCCTCTGCTTATCACTCTGTCCTCAGTGAATGTGTCTAGGAGGAACATCTTAACGGAACTAGCAACGAGGGGCGGGGCACTATCCTGCATAAATGTGAAGGGGGATAACGCACTTCTTTGCTGCAAAGCAGGCATAACGTGGTCTCGCAGAAGCCTAAGATAGCGTTTTGCAATGACGGAACAGGTTTTCCAACCGGATACAGGACAACGCTCTTCAAAAAAGAAAGGGCCCAGAATGAAGGACGCAGTGAAACCGCACTAAACAGTTGCATGTGGAGAACGTAGGGGTTTGGTCGTGTACGCACGAGGGTTTGATGCTGCCAAGATACGACTGTTTTGCGTATTGACGTCACCATGCAATGAAAAGTGGGCTTCATCTGTCCACATGATGTTCAGTAACCATTGTGGATCACGTTCCATTTGTGCGAGCACCCATGTTTGAAAGGCTTGTCTTTTCTCGCAATATGCTGGCAACAACTGGTGAAATGCCTCTATCTTGTACAGATGCAGTTTCAAGATTTCGTGCAGAATGCGTCAGATCGACCTTTCCGGAATTCCTGTTATTTTACCTGCTTCACGTGCACTGGAACTCCCCGTTGAAGTCTCGGCTGTCACATTTCTCATGACCCTTTGGACAACAGGGACGCGGTCAGCGCTGAAGGATGGTCTGCCACTTCGTGGACAGTCCTCTAATCTTCCCATTTCCTCAAAACGGCGAACTAAATTCAATATCCCATTCAATGAAATTGGGTTTTTCTTCGCCTTAATTCCTTTCACCATCCGTAACTGTCGCAATGCTTTTGTCGCGGATTCAACGCTCTTATAGAACAGTTTAACCACTAATGCTCGATCCGGTAGCGATAGCATACTACTGGCGTCGAATGACAGATCCATTTCCAGCCTTGTGTTTTATAGCCATACTGATTTGCATAAACAGTCTCGGTATGACGTGTGAGCGCCATCTATCGGTCATTTTTAAATACATTTTTTTGGAAATAACAAAATCCAAAGGCTCTCTGAACATATTCCGGCAAACTGCAATTTTTTTCGAGCATTACTTTTTTTATTATGATTTTTTGAAGTTTATGCCGCACCCGGTATTTCATTGTCGAAGTGAAACTCAAATTGCTTTCATTGTTGCTACTGATATTTTATCTTGTTTTTTCCATTTTTTTATGATGAAGTTACAAAGTTACAACTTATTTTTCCCCAGTGAGTAGATTTATAATCAAAGTATGTTTTAGTACACTTTTTGAAATTTGTTATCATTACAAATAATTTTATAAGTAGCGATGAAGAATTTTTTTTCCCTTTAAATTACGTTCATTTTTAAACATTGCTACTCTTTAATATAATACAAATGAATCTATGAAAATATAATATTTTCTTTATCACATTAAAATTGCTTTCTTATTTTAGTGCACTGAATTTTCTTTGTTAAGTAGATATTTTTATTGAATAATTCCAGAACACATATTAAGAAATTCTGCAGTACACTTTAAAATTTAATGCTGAACGATTGCACTTCCTGTTTTATGTTTTAAATTTAAAAAAAAATATTCAGATTCATCAAAAAAGTTCTATATTAATTAAAATTTAGAAAATCTGTTTATCAGATTTTACATTTTAAATCAGAATCATAGAAAATTAGGGCGATGCAATGCACAACGAACGGTGTAAAGTATTTAAAATAAGTGTCTTAATTAAGTGTTAAGTGCCTTAAATTTTAAGTTAAGCTTTGCCGAGGATAACTTCATCAACAGCAACTTTTATCAATTTTTAAAAAATTTTAGTAAGGCGTGTAGAACTATAAGTATGGAATTATTACTAATAAAATGAGAGATTACTAATAATAAAATATTGCAATTTTATTTGATAAAAAATATAAATATTCTGGGATCAGCCTACTGTAAATTACTGAACGTGCAATTTTAAAAGCGTATAAGCAATTAAATCAGGGTGGAAGGGAGAATCTTACTTCGGAGTAAATGTTACTTGTTTTAAATCCCAATTAAAGCACTATTGAAAGCACTTTATTGAATGGTTTGTTAGAATAATGGAATTGATTTGAATTTAAGCATAGAAATAAAAACATTGTTACAGAATGTGTATCACATGAAACTTTTAATAGAGTAAAGACTGTACTGAAATGAAATTGGCACATATAAAAGCTTATTATTATTATTATTTTGAGTTTTGAGCAAGTCAAAAAATTTTCTTGTAAGATAACATTTTTAGGACATATAAGTGAAAAAATTAATTATCGTCCGATGAAAATTTTGGAAGATGTAGCTGATTGTTAGATTAATTTACAAATTAATTTTTGGACTTTGGAATAAAATAGTACATATTCAACATATATAATAAATAGATAATTTTTATGAGTGAAATGAGTATGATCATTACGGGAATCGAGCCAATTTGGTATGAAGCTCAGCATCCATGTTTGTTGATATCAGCATTCAACGCGCTTGAGCAGGTAACAAAATGAAATGAGCAGGTAACACACACACACACACACACACACACACACACACACACACACACACACACACACACACACACACACACACACACACACACACACACACACACACACACACACACACACACACACACACACACACACACACACACACACAAAGTCTTCCCCTTAATAAAAAAAATTTAATATGAAATAACTGCAGCAGCTAGCAGTGTGGAGCTCTTATCATTGCACAGTGCTGTTGTGAAAGCTTCCTGACATCAAATAGTAACTAGATTTTGTAAACTAGAATAATTAAAACTGCGAGTAGTGTTAAGGAACAAACGATGAGCTTTTCCAGAATTAGAATACCGATTTATCATTAATCAAATAACGAGGAAGGAGCATGCTGAGTTTTCAAAGGTAATTGGTTTTATTAAAAATTCAATTACGATGCTTATAGTTTACAAAAATAACTAAGCATTTTAATATACAAACTTATAAGCATGTGTATTTTGTATTTATAAATAACTTTGTTTTCACCATGGAATATTTAATAACCCTAACCGTTAAAGATCATTAATTAAGTATTATGATTTGTCAAGCAATTCTCTTTTAAAATTCATTAAGATATGTTAGATATTTAAGAATAAAGTAAACACTCATATTTAAAATTAAAAGTATTATTATGAAGTAATTTTTTAAAAGAATTAAAATAAAAAAAACGTTTTATTTGCAAAAATCGTTTTCTTTAAATTTTAAAATAGGTTTGGGAGATTGTAATTTTGTTTGTAATTTACGTAAGATTTTTACTTTCTATTTTCAATTTAGCAAACGATTCATCATTTTAATGTAATGTCATCAGGGAAAATAATTCAGCCATTTTCTTTTTTTTTTAACCAATGATGAAATGATGCAACTAGATTATTTTCATAAAGAAAACATGTTTATTTCCTTTCGAAATAATAAAAATACCTCAAAAAAATTTGCAAAATGTTGTCAAAATTTCAAACAGTTAAATAGCTTAAAAACCATAGAAAAAAAACCCGAACGAATTGCAGAATGGGAATTTTAACAATTTCCTGAATTTTGAACTAAAAGATTCTACAACTAATACTAGTGAAAAACGTCTTTTTTCCATGGCAAGGTTTATAAGTGTTTTTGTTGTGTTGCAACTTATGGCACTTTACAAGCTTGCTGACAGTTATCTGTCAGCGATTTAAGCCGAGTGAGCGTCTCTTGCTTTTTCAGTAGAGCCAACTAGAGCCAAGAGTACGACTTAGCTACTCCATTCGTCACATTCGCTTGCACAACCTCTTTTTACAGGGGGGGGGGCACATTCACACATCTCACATATAGAACAAAGAAGTAGAACAACCCTGTTCGAACCGGGACTCGAACCCGGAACGACCAGATCACGGGGAAGACGCGCTACTCCTATGCCAGGTCGTCGGCAGTGTGTTTGTGATTCATACAAGATCCATAGCTATTTTCAGAAAATTCATCACATGTTTGAAGAACTTTTAAAATACAATTATGTTGAAAGCACATTACATTTCTTAAATTCTGTAACTATACCAGAAAAGAGTGAGTCTAGGAGATCAAAATAAGAACGGCAGCTCTAAAAGACAAACATAGATTTCCTCGACCACACCAAAAGAAATCAGAAGAATTAAGTTTGGCTAGAAGCGGTAGTATCTTCTTAGCTTTCTTTCAAGACAATAAAACCCCTTTTACTCATAAAAATACAAAATAGCTCTTAAAAGGTCATGTAGAAATATTGTCAACATAAGTTTCTTCATTTCATGTATCTTATTCAGTTAAAGATTCCTTTTTTATGAAATACTCTAAGAGAAAATATAAGGGCTAATGAATGAATTCAAGGGTGCAATTCCGGAAGTTTGAATGGTTTGTGAATATAGAAATTGGGGTTTTTTTTTGGTGGTGATTAGGTAGAATTTGTTAAGCTATTGAAAGGACGAAGTGACCATTCTGCTCATGAATCTTATGACATGTTTAAATATATTTGGTGGATATTCCACCGAAAAATATTGTCAAAATTACAGAGATTCGACTAAATGAAAAAAAAAACCCGTTTGGATTTATTTAGTTTAAAAGGTGATTTTCTAAACCTTAAAAATATTATTTCAAAATAATTCGGAATTTGGAGATTGAAAATATATAAATAAATATAATAAACTTATTACAGAAAACAGTTAAAAACAAAGAAGAAATGTGGGAAATGGCATAAAATTTTTACAAAATTAAAAGAATAAATAAGCCAATTTTTAGCGTGTAATTAAAGTACAATGAAAAAGAAAATTCCCTCTTTTCAACAAATTTTCTCAAACATCAATACAAACAGTTTGCACATAACAATAATTAAGTGGATAGTCCATATTTAAAAGAAACCATCGCATTCTTTTACAGACAAAACTTAAATTATACCATGCGATTCCTTTTATCCATAGCATTTTTCTTTTCGAAACCTGGAACTCCTTCAAGAAAATGGCTTTATTGAACAAATACTGGTGAAACATCTCTTTTTTTTATTATCTCTTAGTTCTCAAACACTAATAATTCTCTTTCAATACTTCTGAAAAAGCCGATACCGCGTAATGAACTGCTTTATGGTTAGCTAGCGTGTCAGTATCAATTTAAAAAAGCAGTAGGATATAAAAATGAAAACCTCATTCACAATTATACTTTACTCCCCATCCTATCGGTGTTATTTTTTTCATACTTACAAAAGGGAAGTGCAAGTTAGCCTTCAATTTAATCAACTAATCAAGGCATCTTTCTCGATCTGGTTTACAAGCCATAAAATCATGCACGAAGAGATGTAATTACATAAAAGAAAATCATTCTTAGATTTCTGCGAAACCTTCATTTTTTTCCGTCTGAAAATACTTTTCGCTTACCTTCTTTTTTGCTGGGGTAACCAAAAGGAGATCATGTAATTTGTGTGTAATTTAATAATGTTATTCATATTTTATGAACAATTATCTGATCATATAACTCCTCATCACAACCAAACAATTATCCCTCGATCATCATAATTTAAACTCGGTAAATGCTAACAGTTATTCGGCAATTACATTTCTCTTATTTGGTGAAAATACTTTCTTTGTTTAGCAAACTGCACAGTGAATTCCGAACGATATTCATCGGATGGCACGGAAACGAATAACAGATAAATCCAAAATAAAATTCGAATTATATATATATATACAAATTGTAAACAATTTGGAGTAGCATGATAGACTAGATGCCGTTAAAAATATGGAAACTTGTACAACAATTTTTGTCAAAATAATTAAAGTTTAAATGATCGGCTATCTGAATTAATTGGAAGAAGTTACTATCTGATCTGAACAAGTATAAAAAAAACCCTGTTTTCTTTAGAAAAAAAATGAATATTACTAATAATGCCCTAATTCGATGATTACAAACATAATGTTCTTTATATTTTGTATACTTGCATGTTGTTTTAAAATATCATTGCTTTGCATCGCTGTCTTTACTGTTTTAAATACGAAATATTACAGGCACATTTTTCATAATTTTGATTCGGCCTGAAACTAAAACATGGCTACTTGAAAATGATTCAGTATTTGAGTCTATCTTTTGAAATATACAGCGGTTATCAGAAATAGCTCTGTGCTATAGACAGATAAATACAGACAATTATTATTCATGCGTAATCAGGGAAAAATGCTGAAAAATAATATTTTGAAATGGATTTACTTTCAAGGTCCATTTTCCTGAAACAAACGTTTCAAAATTAAATTGAAATCAGATAGTTAATACAATGATGGAAAAACCCTTAAGTCTGTTAAATTGGAATAATCTTGCCAAGGCCTCCCTGATTTTGTCTATACTTTTTAATATTTGTTTTTGAAACAATTTAAGAGCTGTGGGAATACTTCATTCCACACCCCTTAACATTAACACTAGGCACTAGGTAGTAAAGATACTATTATTAATAAGTCATGTTTATGGAATGGCAACATTAAGCATTGTTTACATAACGATAACCTCATGAAATTGAGACATACATAAATAAATACATTCAAAATGCTCTACAGAGCTAACTGTTGCACTTAAAATTGGACATGTAGTTACTTCTTGGGTAGTAAGTGCTTAACAAACATGGTTTTCTCAAAATTGTAATTAGGTCTTTAATTAAATTATTTTTCAAAATTGTAGAGTTTTCTTCAATAACTCGGAGTAGACTCTGAATTTTTAAACTCCTTGGATGAGCCTGGCTTACCACCGCGCAGTTTACAGCTGAATGTTGGCTGGGTGGTCATGATGAACCAAAACTATGCAATGGAACGCGTTTGGTGATAAAAAAAAACTGATGATCAATGTGATTCACACGAGTATACTCAAAGGAAAATTCAAAGATGAGGAAGTTCTCATTCCGAGTATTCCCATGATCCCGAGCGATATGCCCTTTGAGTTTAAACGAATTCAATTTCCAATTCGTGTTGCATTCGCGATGACGATTAACAAATCACAAGGCCAATCGTTGAATGTCTGTGTCTGAATCTAGAAAACCCATGTTTTTCTCATGGTCAATTATATGTGGCATGTTCAGGTGTTGGTAAACCATCCGCTTTATTTGTTCTTGTGCCTGATAACAAAACAAGAAATATTGTATATCAGAAGGTGCTTGACTCAAGAGAATAAACCCGAATGCATATATATAGATTGAATAAAGAAAATATCTTCCTGACAAGCCATTGTAATACTTATTTTTGTAGTTTTACTGAATTTTTTTTCCTTATATTATTATAACAAGTCAATACGTATTAAAATCGAAACAGCCGTTCTTGAGTTATAAAAGGTGTAACTAAACTGTTCATTGATTGTTAGGAGGTACGAAGTTCAGCTAATATCTTTTAATATTGTGCATTGTTTTAATTTTTGGATTAATATATATATTCATATTGCAACGATATTAAACACATATTATTGTTTGCTCGATATCACTGCTTTATAATTAAGAGAAAATTCTGAAATTGATATGAAGATAAACGAGATTTAGCAATAAAATTTTCTATAGTAAATTTAGTTTAGTTCAGTTATATTAACTTCCCGTTTTAAAGCAACACTAGGGCTATTTTGGGATGGATCTCGTAATTTTGGTCCTTGGTCAGATGATGAGGACGAAACCTGAGCTGGAACACCCCTCTCCAAACTTCCACACCACACCAGCGGAGGAACGTTTGGCTCCTATGGATTTAATGTGCACTAAACCCGCTTACACGACAGTTTTTTTTCGGTGGAATCGGGCCTCGAATCTGAAATCCTCCGTTTCCGAAGCCGTGACTTTACCACCAGATCACAGCGGCCCTTTTACATTGCAAATTACATATTTTAAAATAGGGAAATCAAAAATTATTGGCAGTAAATTTGTTAACATTCTCTCCCATTTTGAATTTAATACAAGGTCATAGAATTTTTAAATCCATATCCAGTTTTATTTCATTGCTTGTTTAATGAGACTGTCACCAGATTTATTTCAAAAGATCCACACTAGTTGATTCCCTTCAATTGCCGATTTGCCGGAAGTGTTACGGAGTTCAAGAACTCAATGCTCTTAATCTCCGGGCATAACAGGTGAATAGAGTAACAGCATGACAGTGAGATTCCTTAGCAAGTAGTTGTGCTGAGATAAATAAAGAATTTATTTAGTATATAAGTCATCTATCTATATCTATCTATACTTATAATAAAGCTCAATGTGTGTGTGTGTGTGTGTGTGTGTGTTGGCGCTCTACAGGCCAGACCGTTTGACATACAGCTACCAAATTTGGTACATGTATACCTTGGAGGTTGGGAATGTGCACCTGGGGTTTCTTTTTTCGAATTTTTAATTAGAATTTTAATTATTAATTAAAAACTAACTTTCCCGCCAAAAAAATCTCCCATTTTCCCCACCGCCAACTTTTCCGCCAAAAAAATCTTCCATTATCCCCAGCGTCAAACGAGAAAGGCTTCAGTTTTTTTTTCTCCCAACAGTTATGAGGCTAGGGTTAAACTTTTTCGGCGGATTATTTCAATCGGTTCTGTTTATTTTCTTAATGTTTGATGCATTTAAAATTAAACATTGTTAATGAATCAATCTTTCAGATTCATTCTGAAGTACTTTTGAATTAAAATAAAACAGAATAAAGGAAATTAAAAATTTCTAATCCGCATAGCGTTACCCCAACTGGCGTAGAAAAAATCACGTATTTGCGTTACGTAACCGGCGAAGAAAATTCACGCATGCGCATTCTGTTCTGATTGTTGCCATGACAACGTTATCAATGGATGATTTAAATTATTTTTGGGTTAGTTGCATGCTTTTGTAAGTAAATTGTATTTATGTTAGTTATATATTTTTTGTATATGCTTATAGTTTTAAGTACATCGTTTTTTAAGTAGTTTTTTAAAAACCTGTTTTCAACCGTTTATTTTAAACGATTCGTTTTATTTTCTTAGTGTTTGATGCATTTAAATTTAAACATCGTTAATTAATCGATCTGCTCATAATGAATCTAAGAAAATTTTGTTGACCAACTCTTGAGATATTACATAAATTAAAAAAGATATTCTTTAGTGCCCATAAAGTTTAAACGCTGAGTGACTCTATTTTCAGTAATCAGATTATAAAAAAATGCTTTGTTTCAGTAAAAAATATTATTATATTAATTGAAGATAAATTCTTTCCACTTTAATTTAAAGCATAAATTCTACGGGTGCTAACAGAAAATGAGAGAGATACATATTACGTTATGACTGAAGGCCTTTATAATATTATGAATGAATTATATGATAATCAAAATTTGAAGTTTTAAAATATTTTGATGAAGAAGCTATTAAAGTAGAAATTGCATAAAATATTTAATTTTTAAAATTTTAACGAACATTAAGATTGGCGAACCGGCTGGTCGCCAAAGGCGGCTAGTTATTAATAAATAGGGAAGAAATGAGGTGAAAAGAAGATAGATTTTACATGAATGAATTTCTGAAAATTCGGTTCAGAATCAAGTTGATGTGGTAAATTTATGATGATAACTTAGGCATGAAGGGGTCTTTTAGCCTTTTTTGAAGTAAAGAGTCATAATTTTATATTTCTTTAATTGTGATATAATCACTTTTGTTGACTTTTTTTCAAAGAAACGTATTAATAATTTTTTTGTGAAAATCCTGCAAGCTTGCGATGCTAAAATCTTTCTGGTCTTTGCAGTCTTTCTAATGAGTAATATGAATTCTGGTGGCAGTCGCCTAATGTATGACGGTTTTCGTGTCTATTTTAAAAAGTAAATACATTTATATATTTTATTTATTTACGAATAGAATTTTGATTTATAAAAAAGTATCTAATAATATAATTATTGTAGGATTACTAAATTTACTTGACTCCATTTTTTATTCTGCTAACCTTGGAAGCTACGCTTCATTTGAGAACATCTTATTAATACATTCCTTGTAAATCCTGAAGTATCATTAAGACTTGTTTAAAAAAATACCGTATTATTGAGCTTAAGTCTGGTAACATGATTTTCTTATCTTAAACTGAATCTGAGCGAATGAGCGTCTTGCAAGTTAAAGTACAAGGATGAAGAAAGTGTGATGTTAATCGTTGATAATGATAGCTCTACATTTTGATAAGTTGAACTAATCAATTTTCTCTTCAGAAAAGAAGCTCTAGAATTAAGTTTATTTATTGTTTTATTTCGCTCAGTTCTAATTAGCAAAAAATGAAAAGCATAGTTTTCCTGCTCATTTTCAAATCAAATCTGCTATTTCCCACATATTTTCTCATTTTAAATTTCCTGAAGTTGTCAGACTGGTGTTTTTCGGATTTCAAACGAAAGTCGATATTTCCTCTAATGTCTCAAAAAGTGTTTGTTAATGTGGTACTTAATTCTAGAAATTTTTTCTATGCTTAAACAAAGTTGTCATATTCGATTTTTATTTTCTCTAGATGCTTCTTAGAACAATGGTTACGTAAAATTTTTTGTAGATTAGAACGTTATGAGTAAAATATTAATGAAGAAATATCAAAACAATTAATTTGCTTAAAGATACATTATATATTTTTAATCAGATACTTCAATTTACGAGTGCTATTTTTATTTCATTTTGAAATATTATACAATTTTCAGTGAATGTCAAGTTACTTTTCTTCATGGGACCAGATTCAGGAAAGTGAAATTTAGTGTTGACTCGATTGTGTTTTTTAAAGGTTATTGAAATATAATTGTCTAATTTTGACTTCAATTTAATTGAAGATTTTTTCGACTTAATGTTGCCATCAATAAAGGAAGAAGATTGTAATTAATATTGCTAATGTGTGTACATATATAAATGTTTAGCATTATTTTTTTAGAAACATGTAGTTATATTTAACTCTGTAGCACCTCTTTTTCCCCTTGAGCAGAATTGTGGCGTTTTACAGAAGACAGGCAGTTTAAAGGCAGACCTGCACCCTGAGGTCGACTTTTTACCTATGTGTAACCATTGTCTAACACCGAATGCTTTCGGCTGGGAACTGTGAAATCCCTCCACCATAATGTTCTTTTACCTAATTTTCTATGTGTGTCTGTTGTAATAAGTGTTTGTGAATTTTTGTGAATTTAGCTATGTTTGTGTAGATCAAAAATAGAGTATTTAAAATCGGGCAGCTCCTTAGAAAACCACAACACACTACTATAACTCTTAATAAATGTATGATTACGTAGTAAGAAAAAAAACTGTATTCGTATAATACAAATAATAGAAAAAAAATATTTTCGTAAAATTTACTTGCATGCTAAATAAAAGTGTAATTCTATAAAAACTGCCAAAAAGTTCAAAATAGGAGAATCTCGACATCAATATTCAAGAAACCTCTTCTTAATCAAAAGCCTGATATATTGTAGCCCATTTGTAGGATGATGGCGACCATAATACCAATTTAAACAAAAAATGTTGATAATTTCAATATCCTGCACTAACCTAATGGCTAAATAGGTGACAAAAATGTCTAAAATTATATATAATTTTTATATATATAAATTTATATATAATTATTTTTACCAATTGAAGTAAATTGGTTAATGATTTTTTAAGTCATAATGAGACGATAGCTGATATCATAAAAGCAGAATTCGTTGGATTTTCATGATGCATATGAGAATACATTTTAAAAGTTTTTTTTTTTTTCAAATTTAATAAATGATGATCAATGAAAGAAATTTCAGAATTGCTTAATTATTCTTAATACTGATAATTTCTTTTTAATATTATCGAAATATTGCTTTCTAAGCGTGATATTTTATTCATTAGGGTTCTCTAAAATGTATTATCATCATGCCTTTCTAGTATAAAGTGATATTTTTGTGGACTCCTAATGAAAAACGCAAAAAGTATGATAATACTTTTTTAAAAAGTTTGCAAATAAGGAATAAGTCAAGAAACAGTAGAAGAAAATCTTTAATTTCAGATTAATTTCTATTTGATCTATACAAAAATATTTTCCCTTTCATATAGACCTGTTTTCTATGCCAATAGCACCTGAAGCAATAAAATAAAATTTTCTGGTTGATATTTCATGCAGTATTAATATATAATTAAATTCTTGCAATTAATAATGTAAAATGGCAATTTTTACAGCATTTAATCTAAACACGATAAGCTGAAACCGAACTATAAGGCAAGAAGGACAAAGAGTCTTGAGCGTGTGTTAGTAAATCAGGAATAAGCGGTCTTCTGTTGATGAAGCAATCACTGTGGACCAGTGAATGATCAAGGAATAGATATTTCTCTTTTTTTATTTGTTTTCATTAAATTATACTTAGATTTATAGCTAATTTGATTTGTAACTTCTAGAAATCAGCATTATCTGAAGTTGACTCGTAAGCAGAATTTTGGGTTTGTATGGAGTATCGTTAATTCCAAAATGAATCCATCACGTGTGTCGTATGTGATACAACCATATTTTAAATATGACATTGATTAAAAATCTTACACTTTGGAACATCATAGAGATTAGATATTTAGTAAGTGGTTCACTGGTTTAGATCATGATTCAAGCTTATGTTGTTCTCATTTTTAAAACAAATACTGTTGGTTTCCAATAAAAGCTAATTTAAAAAAAAACAATGAATGAATGTTTGAATGAATTACGTTAATCGTTAATCAATGAAATAACGAAATATATTCAGTGATTCAATCTGTGAATATTATGTTTTCTGTCTTTCATGTATTTAGGCATATATAAGGGCGATTATGTTTGGCAGTACCATTTGTGTGCAAAGTTCACCATTCTAAACTTTATATTTTAATATTTTATTTTTCTTTAGTGCTTTTTGCCTTATTTACTTCTTCTTTATTATTTTATTTTTCCTTAGAATCTTATTTGCAGTACCTTATTTTTCTTCAGTGTCTTATTTGTATTGTTTTTATTACTTTCTAGTATAGTATTTCTTGTACGTAGTATAAAGAAAGCATAGTAATAGTGAAAAAATTCGAACTCGAGATTTTGATGAATCTCCACGTTTTAGACCTCCATCAGTTCGAAAATACATTTTTGGAAAATGTTCGTCTGTTTGTGACAAAGATAATTAAAAAATGCTGTGAGCTAGAAGCTTGAAATTTGGTATGCGGTGCTTGATATTTTGATACGGTAAATTTTGATATTTTGGGTAAAATATATTCAGAGAAAGTCCATCTGTTCGAATATAAGTTAACACGATGACTCCAAAACGAAGAGAGCTACATAGATAATTCGATAAACATATTCAAAATCTATAAGGAAGACATCAGTCAATTTTTGAGTCAAATCAACGCTTGACATATGTTGGTCTATGCTTTCAGGAAGGTGTAAATGCCAGAATTCAAAAACGCAATGACTTAAATACATCAAATTAGTTATGGGATTTTGTGACTACAAGTGCAACTTTGTTTCAAATCGATTGAGAAAAACATGCATAAGGCAGAAATTCAATTTTGGATATTGTTAACGGCATGCGAGGGATTAATCGCAAAGTAACCCGCAAAGGTTGATGCGATAGATTCAGTAAAAACACTAAATTCACACCAAAAGTAAATATTTTTGTAACTGTTATACACCAGTGCTACGCAAGGCGTTCTCTGGCATGGCAAATTTATTAGAGGGTTTACAAGGAAGTTTTGGGAAGATCACTCCTGTTGGCAGTTTTCTTCGCATTTGCTGGAATTTCTGTACATATTTTATACGACATTATGAATCGGATTGTATTCTAAAAAAAAAACTGTAAAATTATTCTGTAGGTTTAATTGCATTATTTTATTTCTCTTTAATATCTTTCTTATTTGTAGTATTTTCAGTAGATGTAATCTGTTTTGTACGCATTTTAATACGATGCTATGAAACAGATTGCTTTCTATGCAATCTGCAAAATTATTCTGTTAATTAAACTGCATAATTTTTTTTCTGTGGTATCTTACTTGGAATTTTCTTCTTATTTGGAGCAATCTGTTTTGTGTGCATTTTAATAGTTGTTATGAATCAGATTGATTCCTATGCAATTTGCTAAATTATTTTGTTAATTAATTGATATGTTTTGTATAAGTTTGAAGATATGAATCGAATTATTATATGTAAAATGTTTAGGAGCTGTGCTTTTTTAAATGTTTTCAGTAGCTTCTCCAATTACATATTGCTTTAATCATTATATAACTTACCACTCTTTTTGTCTTTAATAGAAAGAAAGGGAAGGGACGGACTGCCGACGGAAGGGATCTTCCTTCGTCTTTTTCTCTTTATATCGTCAACATCTGTTTTAAATAACCATGAAGATTATAGTCACAGGAATAAGGTGTGTTATGTTATACTGCAAAAGTGACCAGCTGACAGGCAAGGTGGTTAAAATGGAAGAGCAATCGAAAGAATAAAAACTCTTTTAATCCACGAATAAAAATTTCACAAAGACACAAGTAGAAACTATAGTTACAGAGGACACCTGGCAATGACGGATGCAAAGATTTATTCAACATAAAAGAGATTACTTTTATTAACTGACGAATGTGAGCAACTTTTTTCACCTTTTCAATGCCGAGATTGGAGCGAAATCATTGTTTTTAAAGAACGACTGAATCTCCCGATGGTTTTGACATTCAAAGAGTTGAAAATAATGATTTTTGCTTTAATTAAACCTAAGTTTTCATTCCTTGAATAAGAATTATTGCGACTTACGGTCAATTACTTACATGTTTTCGGCGCGGATTTTCGTTTCGCTTTTGTTATGTTAGATAAAGAGGAAAAGAATGAATTAAAACAACAAGATCGCTATAACAATTTCGCTCCCAACAGCGGAAGCTTGAGTTGATTATTCAATAGGCCAATAACGAGATGATTTTCTCAGCTGTAAACATCTCAGTAAAGCAGTCACGCTATTGTATTGACGCCACACTCACATGATATGGCCTTATAGCTATTTTTGAAAAAAAAAATAATCGTAGGCTATTTTATACGGATAATGTATTCAGGGAAAATGCAAACATTATCAATGCAGTCGTTTAAGGTCACTCTCTACATTTAAGAACACATTTATATCGGTTTTAATTAGGCAATTAAAGCAAATGCGCTTGGCATTGATATGATACAATTTTCAAGTTATACTGACAAATCTGATTTTCATAAGATGGTATCAATAGTTATTAGTGTTTAATGTTTCTGTAAATCTATCTAATAAATAAAATAAACGATTAATTCAGAATGTAATACCGTCCAGAATTTTAATATATTTATTAAAATAAAAACTCACGTTTGCCTATTATGTAATTCATCACAGAACTAATATATAGTTAATAAATTAAGGACATTTGCGATTTGATCTTACAGTTAACAATCGTTCATTCGGAACACTACCAGTTTTTACTCCCTTTCTTCAATAATTTTTGATTATTTTATTAGTTAATAATGTTATTACTTATTGCGTTTTGAAAGATAGCAGGTTAATAATGAAAAAAAAATCTGTCAATTATGGAGGTTTTAATTAATTGCTATAATTACAAAATTAATCGTTTCAATGTTAAAATAAGTTAAATTTTTTTTTGCATTTCTTGTTCCTATTCACATAGATTTATATAAATTTGGATGGATAAAACATTCAGTGTAGCCATTGAGTAGACATTCAAACATTCTGTAGAATTAAATAATATAACTGCGGTTAAAATTATTTTTTAATATATTTTTCTCTATTGTTTCAAACAATAAATTTTTAAAATATTTAAAATTCAATTAAATTAATGCAGAAAATTAAGGCAATATAATGTTCTTATATTGCCTTTATCAATACGTATTTAATAATTTAACAATTAAAAAAATAATATTTATTACAATTTATTTAAAGGAAGCATTTTATGTCTTTGGAGCTATGTGAGTTAAAATTTGTCTTATCTTTTGCTTAATTTATTTATGCTTGGTGGGATTTATTTTAACCCACCTCGAAAAGATGAAGTTTCTCATAGTTATATAGTTTAGTATTTTATTTAAATTTTTTCATTCAGTTCACAATACTGTACTCTAATGGTGTAATTGTAAATATATGAACACAATTTATACAAATCAAAACGCATCAATAAGTTGTGTGTGCTTTACTGAATTTTTAAAATTCAAAACGGAATGTATTTTTTTATTATGAGCTAATAAATGGTTTTTTAATAAAAAAAAATGTTATTTCATACTTTATACTAATTTTGAAGCTACGAAATTGTGATATTATATTTGTCTCATCCCGTAAAAATTACGTTTTGAAATGTTACTATTTTTTCTTGAATAATGTTTTATGTCAAATAATGTAAATGAATGTGTTTTTTCCTTTTAATAATAAAGAAATTCTATGAAATTAGACTTTTTTATTTTCTTTAAAATCATGTATCTCAAAGAGTTAAAAGAGGGAAACCCAAATAATAAATATGTATTTAAATCACTACTATTGATTAAAACATTAACAAATAGGCTTTCAAATTATGCCATACTATATTTTATTATCTTTCGCCTATTGTATCATGTGATAAATTAAAAAATTAAATAAATAAAATTAATGCCGATAAACTATAATATTTGATTTCCTCTCTACTCTCAATGAAAAGCGGTTTGTTTCTTTTTTTAGTGTTAAAATTAATATTTCTTCATATAATGTAACATGTAATAATTATTCATAAAATATAATAATAAATAACAAGCCTCCATTTCTTTACTTAATCTATTGATATTACAAAAACTTTATTTATAATTTTGAATTTTCAGTTTATTGAATTAGTTTTTTTCCAAGCAAAGCATCTATAGATGATTCAAAATCTTATCTTCTAAATTCAGAAAAGTTTTCCAAATATCAAAAATCAAGTTATTGAAAAAAACCTGATAGATTTTATTGACAGAATTTTATTCATTTATTATAAATGTTATATGAGTTATATGAGAATTTTAACCAGTATATTTTAACACAAAATTTAATTTTTTTAAATTTACAATTTGAGATCGAACCCAAGTTGCTGGATTTTTGATTTACTATTATGAAATTTTCATTTTTTTTCTTTTTATAATTCTTGTACTATAAAATCATTTCATTAAAATTCATTTATTTACTTTTTTAAAAAAAAAGTGAATAAGATGCATAAAGATATTGTAAATTGTCTTATTCAAAAATATAAGACACTTCAAATTGCTTTATGCATACTAAAATATAAAATATAATTAATTTCCAAAATTTAATTTAATAAACCAGTATATTTACAAGTGCAATTTCACTAAAATCACAAATTTGTTTCAGATTACGATTTCCATCAAAATCAGATTTTTACAAATTCATAAAATTCTTTGCTCTAATAATCAGAATGCTCACAATATATATAAGAAAACATATATTCATAAATGACAGATTTATGCAAAATTCTAGAAATATTTGCATGCATTATAGAGGAGAAATATTTCTGTGTGGAATATTACACGTAGAATATTTCATATTCATATCCTTCATTAGGCGAAAAAATGTTGAACGTTCATTTGAGATATCTATATAAAAATTCATTTAACAATTCAAAAAGTATTTATATTGAGTGAATATGTAAATATACTATATAAAAAAATTCTAGGCAATTACCGATTATCTGTTTGTTAATTAAACACAAAAATAACATCTATTTGGTAATTAAAATAAAATTTCTAAATAATATTATAACAATAAGAGTTGATGAAACATAAATTGTTCAAGTTTTAAGCATTTATCGTATACTTTATTCATTCATTTTTTTAAAAAATAAACTGCTTTAACAAATGAATAGATGTCATCATCATCGTATTAATAGATGTCATATTCAAACTAAATTGAAAGAAAAAAAATCGTTTTTAATTAAAACGCTTTACTTTTTAATATCTATCCTAGATTCAGTATTTGAACTTTCATCCTATTTTTTTTATATATGCTTATTAAATCAATATTATTTATTTATTTGTGTGAGATAATTTAAAATTTCTATATACAAAGGACATAATTTAACTTCCATATCAGCTGATTCAACTCAGAACCGAATTCACATTTAAATTTGAAGATAAACCCTTTTCAATTAAAGCACTTTATTTCCAATAGTTGTCCGAGATGCACGGTTTGAAATTTCTCCCTATTTTTTTCCTCTTCTTCGATGGAGAGATGTTCGATGGAAGTCCTTGGGCCCCGCCCAAAAGTGATATTTTTCTAAATGAGGAGACCAACTTGCAGCCTCGGATACGGAATCTGCTACGGAACATCTGGACCCTGAAAGCTGTTGACCTTGCATGAAGGCCGAGTGGACAAGGCGACAGCCGAGATGACAGACCCATCAGTGTCCCTTTTGCCAGCCCGAAATTGCAGGTAGACTTCCTTGATCGGTGGACTGATAACTCCATCAACTGAGGGTGATGGTCAGTTAGACTTTGGTTACCCCCCTTTCCTCTCTCCTTACTTACTAGTACCTTCCAGTTCGTTCCATGTCTTATGCAAATATTATGAATCTAATAATAAAAAAGTGGAATTATTTTAAATATCGATAATGGGTTTGAATAAGCAGAAGGCTATGCTGCTGAAAGGATTTAAAGAAACCTGTCAGATGATTTTTATTTTTAAATTATACTTTTGCAAATGCTGTTTCATGAAATGAGTTCAATAAAGAAAAAAACGAGTTTTTTTTTTGTCTGAGGCTTTGAATTATGAGACTGCTTACGGTTTATTCAGTACGGAAAAAAAGTGACGCCCTGTATAAATATTCTATCAAGATCGAATAACTGAATTATATATTAAAATTAATGGAAAGTAAGGATAGGAAGCAGTTTAGCAACCTTCAAAAGGTTATTGGAATATGGCATCAAGACATATTGCTGGCTTGACCTGCGAGGGGAGTGGTTGGACTTGTGGCAGATTGCAAGAATAGTGTAGAAGGTGAAATGGAGAAAATAACAAAATAGAAACATTATATTTGCCAACTATGAACAAGAAAAACATCGTTTCAATCTGAGAAAACTTCTAGCAAATCTGAGTAATTTTTCTTATTTGTTCTGATCTCTCGTAAATCTAAAATTCTGATTGCATTAATGCAATATTATACTGCAAAATCATAATGAATCTGATGCATGGAATTCACAGGTACAAATGTTTAAACTCTCAAAATGCATACAATGAGTGCAAAGAAAAAATTTTGCTAGTTGCTTCTGCAATTGGATAGCCATGGTATTCTTTTGCATTTGGCATAATATCGTATTTCTGCTTTTTACCTTATCGTTTGATGTTATCTTCCTTTTCTGAGGATTGGGGTTATCTTTTTGCTTATTATCAAGCTTTCCATAAAAAGTGGCATTTATTTACAGTCGTAATATTTTGCATCGAAAACGTTTTTAAGACTGCAAACCAGCTTTTCTGTGGATCTTGTCCTTACTCTCATCTTTATGGTATTGTGAGATAATTGATAGTTAATAAAAATTCGAAATCGGAATACTTGGGATGCTATATGATGTATTATCAAATCCAATTCAATAGCCTTGAGCATAATTGTTTAATTTATTTAAATGTACGTCTAATTAAATACTCTTCTTAATACATTTAAAAGTAATTGGTTTTAAATTCAATATTCTGATACAAGATAATCTTTCAATTGGAATAATTAATTTTTCTTGTAATGAGGCTTTGCTTTCAATATTAAGATCGTTTAATTTTATTACTCTTTATTTTTTTAATTCTAATGAATGCAGAAACGCTCATAATACTATTCTGTGGGGATAAACCCTCTAAAAGAGTTCTATAAATTCACATTATGAATTCCCACTGATATATTTGATAATGTGGCAGTTTTTTGAAATTGTAATCTTCATTAAAGATTGACCTTACACCTATATCAAATTCATACAACCCCCTATTAAATTACTGATATATGACTAAATTTGAATATACGTATTTAAAAAGGGCAAAACACGTTATTTCACATTTAATATTAGAAATACAATAGAAAAGATTCTTTTGCATCCATTTTTCGAATTTCCCCATTTCAATTTTTTTATGAATGCGATTTTTATAAAAATTATGTCTATATGCTTTGGGTGAAAATGATGGCTCAAAAACGTTTTGAGCTATCTCGTCGAAATTTTTTACGGTTGTTACAGCTAATTTGCAGATTCTTATCAGATCTTCAACAAAATCCATTCAGAGGAAATCTATATGTCCGGCCATCTAAATAAAAGTTAACATTTTAGCTATAAAATGATGAGAATGGGTTAAATAACATTTGGTGCACAGACAATATCTAAAGTGTAGATACTTATCAAATTTAAAACTAAATCAGCCAAGAAGTTGAATATCTCTTGATATGTATTTTTGCTTATATGTAAATGCGATTAACTCAAACACATTGATTTGGATAAATAAAATTTGATATATGAACTTGTGATTACAATTGTAATTCTGTGTCAAATTTTGGCTTCAACTGGTTGATGAAAGCGCCAAAAATACAAATTCAGTGTTGATAGTTTTTTTAACTATTATTTGTCAAAGGTACTTTGCTAATAATACACAAGGCCATTTATAGGAAAATTTTAGAAAAAATGTTGGGAAGATCCTTTTCCGCTGCTTTCATTCAGAATATAATTTTAATAGTTTCAGCTGTACGATATATGCAATTATTCAAGTCATTTATTATATAACTTTAATCCTAGGATGCATGATTTTTTTTTTTTACAATATATAAGTTTAAAGAGATGTTAAGTATATGTTAAGTATGTTGGTGGTTTATTCAAAATGCACGCGCGAGCGCGCTCTCACACACACAGACACACACACTTTTAATAATACTTAATAATTTACAATTAATGATTTTTCTAAATTATATGCTGCTATTCAAAACACACATACACACAAGTATGTGTGTGTGTTTTGAATAGTGACATATAATTAAAAAAAATATTAAAAACATTAACATTTTTTATGTAATTAAAAAAAATTAAAACGCACAAAATGGCTACATTTTAAATTAAACAATATTCCAGGGTCAGAAATCCCATTATAACCATTCTATAATAAAAACAAAAGTACTTTTTCACCCATATATTTTTTTACATTGCAAAAAAATATAATAATAATAAATGATAGTAGTTTTAATGGTAGAACTATTTATGACTACCATCTTGGTATTTTTTCAATTATCCAGTTTAAATCTAATTCTAGTATCTCTGTTGCCATATATCGGTCATTTCTACAAATATTTATTGAAAAATTAAAAAAAAAAAGATTTCCAGACACTCATTGTTGTCTTTTAGTACAGTCATTTGAAGCTTATAAATGGAATTAAAAGCCTGTAGCCAAATGGCAACATGATGTATTGATGGGTTAAGCTATGTCATGCTGTTTTGTTGCATTATTTTCACTCTTTCAGGAAACATTTATAGATTGTGTACTCAAAACAATACTTCGTATTTTATTCGTTTTAAATGAACATGGACCGATTCCAATCAGAAACTATAAACTGAAAAATACAAAACTTTATTTTTATGAAAAGAAGATGCTATATAAACACATAAAAATATTGCGCGATAATAATTTCCTCCGCGGTAATAATGACACTATTTAACTCAATTTAATTGACTGATGTTAACCGATTCCTTATTGCTTATGAAACCGTACAGGAAAAATTCTAATTAAACCAATTACAACTGACGCAAGCAACGCGATTTGACATCATAGATGACGTTATGAGTTTTTGAAATCTGCCTAAATGAAGGTCAAGGTCAAAGATGCCAACAAGTTTACTTGTTTAAAAATAAAAGGTAAGAGCAGCGAAAAGAAAATATAAACCAGTAATAGTTATCAAGATTAACTACGCCTAAAGGCATTTTTTTAAATTTATGTGCTGCCCATAAGGAACAGGAAAGAAGGAGGGGAAAAAAACCTGTCAGTGGGGTTAATTAACAGGTATTATTAGATTTAATTATTATCGGTGCGTCTAATTATGCTTACTACAATTAATTATGTTGGATAAATAAAAGAGTAAATGAAGTTGTTTATTATTATATGCGATTAATAAAATTTTAAAAAACCCATTCCCAATTAGAAACTGTAAAGGTTTTATTGAAATCTCGTATCCAAGATATAAATGTGGTCAGAATGGTGTTAATATGCATTTTAGTCTGTATCTTGTTTTTAAATCAAAGCAGAATAAGCAATTTTAATTATTTTTTCATTTCAATTACTTTTGCTTTTAGTTTTAGATTTCTCAGATTGTGACAAAGGTTGTATATAAAGATAACTAGCAATAAAAACCAACCGATATTATTTTCTTTATGTATTCTGGCAATAAATTTGGTAAAAAGCATTTCAAGTGCAATTTCTACTAATTTATTTTGCTGAACGGAATTAAAATTTATTCGAGATGTTAGTAGGATTTTATTTTATGGCATGGATCTGAATGAATGCAAACATATTTAAACAATTTCAGTACAAAACATTTAATTTATGGTAATTTTATATTACACAGTGTTTAATATTGAATTATTAAGACCAATTGTAAAACTAGAATTTTTTGAGAAAAAAAAGGGACATTATTTTTGTAAATAGATTTAAATTGTAATTCATGTTTTAATAAATTTATTTTAATTAGATGTATTGCTAGTATTTATTAGCAGGATTTATTTTTAGGGTATGGAACTGAATAAATGCAAACATATTCAAACAATTTCAATGCAAAACATTTAATTTATGGTAATTCTATTTTGCCCACTGTTTAAGATTAAATAATTTAGGTCAATTCTAAGACTAGAATATTTTTGTAAAAAAAGGGAAAGTATTTTTGGAAATAGATTTAAATAATAATTCATGTTTTATTAAATTTATTTTAATTAAAAAAATTGACAAATAAATTAAAAATTACTTCAATGTATTCCTTACAATCATTTAAAATGATTTGTACAATTTTTACGAAAAATGAAATAAATTATTTGCAATATGAGAGTTAATTTTATAGAGAAGGAAAGAAGCTATTCATTCCAAACTAACTTGCATTCTACTATTTTTTAAAATTTTATTTAATGTTTTTATTAAAATGCTATTAACTTTGAAAAAAATTATTCCTTCTTAAATTGTTCATGGATATAATATCAACCAATTCTAATCATGCTTATTAAATATTAAAAACGAGCTATAAAAATGCGCATACAAAATTATGTTTTTAAAAGATTCAGATATTTACTTCATAATAGAAAACATTTAAAGAAACTAGGGCAAAATATATGATTTCACGTGCATCTCATACAAATATTTCAATAATAAGGATAAATAACATCTTTTTATCAAACTGGATCGACTTCGGAAATCAAGCACGAGTAATGTTTTCAACACTTATCAATTACCTTGAGAAGGTTACAGCATTTGTTTACTAACTTCCGTTCCAAGGTTTTAATTTTTTTATCCGAAACTGATCAGCATTTTATGAATAAATTTGTGTTTTTGAAACTCAAGTTTTTTTCGCATCGCTTTTTAATATGTATTGATATCTATGATTTAACATTGCAGATAAAAGTAAAGTGTGGATTAAACTATGGTTTAACAATATGATCTTTGTTAGTAATAATGCTTTTAATTATAAGACGTCCAATAGATTTTAGAAAATTTCTCTGCCAACTGAATTTTTTAGAGATAATTTAGAATAATATACACAGGTGTTGTTTCCTTTTTTTTTCTTTCTTAATTTTGTGATTTGTATTGCTTTGCGATTCCGATAACTGTTCAAGGAAGTTGTTTATATTGAGAAAATTAATGATTGTTAGTTGTTGTTGTTGTGACTTTTTTATACTGTTTACCATTACTACATACCATTTCAGAAGTATTGATTTGTCTGTAATGACTTACAGGAATTGATAAAGCCATGTTTAGATCAGTAAAACTATCATGTTATAATAATGGTTGTATATATGTAAGAACTTATTGATAATTTCATTTCTTTGTGTAAGAGATAAGTGTCTTATGTTTCTCGAGGATATTTTTGGCGTGATTCCTGCAAATGAATGCTGTTGATTGAAAAAGCATGATTGTAATTAAAACATGGAAAGCTGACGTAAACAGCAATATTCATGTGCTTTTAGCTATCAATGCAAGTACTAGTTTGCCGAAATTAATACCGTGAATTTACTTTTTAATTTCCTGTATATGAAGTATGCAGAAAGAAAATATTGTAATCGCTAAAAATTCGTATTTAAGATTGTGACTAATCTCCTCGTTTTAGATCTCCCCGAATGAGAAAAACACCTTTAAAAATTATGAACGTCTATCTGTGAACTTAATAATTGTCCAAGTACAAGTGAATACGATAGCTTCAAAATGAAAAGAGCTGCATAAATAAGATTTTGGCATATAGGTTTCTCATTTAAAAATCCGTCAAGGGATAGATAGTCTATGGCCAACAATTTTGCGTACATGTAAACGCGATAACTTCAATAGTCTAGGTAAATGAAATTTGGTTTCACTAGTTTAGAATCTAACAAATAGATTCATATCAAATTTTGAACCAAATCTGTTTACGGATTGACTATCTATTGGTCTGTAAAATTCAAAAATTTTTATTACTTAAATAAATGAAATTTGGTATATGATCTTGTGATTACAGTTGTAGTTATGTGTCAATCGGTTCGAAAGAGGCGATCAAAATACAAATCCGTTTTCCAGGATTAACCACATTTCAGGACTTCAATCCCCCTCCCCCCCCCCCCCAAATAATCAAAAATTGTACTCTAGACTCGCACTCAAGATTTACATTTTGTAACTATTGTTGTAAAGTTGTGAATGCCATGCTTGAAATCTTGAAAGACTTCTGATATGATATTTATTTTATCATTATTACGGAAATTAGATTCTCTGGATCTTAATGAGATGTTCTGACTTTGACTTTTAATTTGTCCCTCTAGCTTGTCGCCAAAGCTTTTAAGTTAGCAAGTAAACAGAGCAAATCTAGCTCTTTTAGCAATCCTATTTCTGATTTGTTTACTGTTGTGCCTTCTTAAATTTTTTACTTATTATTTTGGTTACTTGATTTTAACATTAAAAAGGCACATTAAAGTGGATTTCAATCGGTTATTTATAGATTCGCCATAAATTTTCCCTGTTATGTCTATACAAAACGAAATTCAGTGGGATGTGGAAACCAAAAGTAGGGTGTGAAGATCAATATGAAATCCTGCACGTCCAATTCACTACTGAAGATGAATCTTTATTTCAAAAGCATATGGCTATAGTAGGAAATAAACTTGAATTGAACATATTTTAATACGCCTCTTTATATCAAAGATGCTCTTGCGCCATAAAACTAAACAAAAACAAAAAAAAAGCCTCTTTATATTGTCAAAGATGTCAACAATGCTGTCATTAAACTACAAGTTTATAATTCAACGAGGTAAAGCATTAGTCAACAAATAAGTAATACATTTTAAAGAAGAACTATTTCTCTTTCTTGTTTGGGTTAGAAATTTAGCGGCAGATTTAATGGGTACATTATTATAGATTTCAACCGTGTTTTTGGTATTTCTCAAGCATCTACCATTTGCCCAAGTAGGTGACTGGACTGGAGCAACTTCAACAGCACATGCTATTGAAAAAAGGAAAATGCACACTTCTCGAAAAATATGCAGAAAAAAGGGATACTATATTGCCAAATATGCTATAGTTTTATTATTGCTGTCTCTTTTATGTTTCATAAAATAGGATCAAATTGAGCAGGCAAAATTTGTAGTTTCTCATTTGAGTGCATTGAAATTCTATGCTTAACAACAAATGATTTTCGTTTTGTTACCAACCATCCACTTCTATTGCTGCAAGAATACCTGAACGTCTCAGTTTATTCATATGTGAATTCGAAAGAGTATTGAAGATGACTTGTTTTTGTTTATTGATTAATTAATTAGCTATGCAGATTTGTCTTTGCATAAAATTTATTCCCGTTTTGATAATTCACTAATTGTAAAAAGAAATTTATTAAATATATAATTTTTATTTAATAAATGTTTATACATTATGAAATTATATTTTAGAACTTAAAAAAATTATTCTACGACACTTGGTACATTCGCTGAAAATTCAGATTTATTTTGCTAACGAGGAAATAACTTTAAAAACAAGCAAATGCTTTTATAAGAGAAAAAAAAAATTACTACGAAGATTCATGAAGACTACATTAGGTCAAATTTTACCATTGTAATTTGACGAATTTGCTATTCTTGAAATGACCCTCTACTTTCAATTCTTATACATCGGATTTATTAATCTAAAGAAGTATGATTCCCCATTAATTGATTGTGCATAATGAATCATTGTGGATCATTAGAAAAATCATGCCTCACCTCATGAATCATAGAGTCTATTGTCGAATCTAGTTTATTACTAATACACCGCAGTCAAAGACGAAATGGTAACCAGTCGGCCAACAGAAATTTTCTTTTCAATAATAATGTTATCACTCTCGATCCGCGTAAAGTTGTGGGCCTTATGTAAGTTGCGATTGCCTAGTATAACACTGACGATAGTTATCTTTGGTATGATTAATCCACCTTTGAATCTATTTTTTGTACACATTTCTGTAGGCCGATTGAAACCAAAATTTAACAAGGAACTACAGTCCTATCTACAAAATCACATATTAAATTGTGGTGATTTATGCGATTACTTTGTGAATTATTTCGTTTGCATATATGCCAAAGTACAAACCGACAGACGGTCAACCATTTGACAGATTTGGTTCAAAATCTGATAAAAATCTATACTAAATATCAAATTTTATTTAATTAGCTCTTTGAATTTTGTAGTCGTTGTTGTTGTATATGGTTTATTGGCGCAAGAGCCATATTTGGCTATACTGCGCCAATTGAATTTTGTAGTCATTTAACCCTTTCTAGGGCCGTGGGAAGTATGTTTCCCACCCAATTTATCAATCTTTATATGAAATTATGTAGGTTGGCATAAGTTCTGACATATTTCATTTGAAAGGCAGTAACTTAGATGCTTCAGTTCTTTATCTCAAACAAAATGATGTTTCTTGGTTTGTTACTTAATTATTAATTAACTCAATTAATTAATTAATCAAATTAAATTTTTTTAATAAGCTAAATGAATTCTTTTTCTTATTCTAATTTCAAGCCTAAAAATATTTTAACATAATATGATTAGAAAAAAATGGCCCTTTAAAGGGTTAATTTACTTGTGCTTGAACAACCAGACAAAAATAGACTTGCTATCAATAGATTTCGTTCAAAACTTGGTAGAAAATCTGAATATTTGGTCATAAGTTCATATATCAAATTTCAATCAAAATACTTTTCAATATCATGTTTACAGATGGACGGACATAATACCAAAATGTTTTTTTGAAAAGAGGTCTGAAACTTGAATACTCATCAAAGTGTCCAGTCCAGTTTTTTAATGATGACAATATTTCAATATTTTGTATACGAGAAATTAAAAATGTAAGTGAAAATGATTTGGGAAATAGTTTTGTATCCTTTCTCTTTCTTTAATGTATTAATTCCCCCTTAATGTAATGCCTTTTTTAATTAATTTAATCCTATTACTGTCAATCTGTTTAGTGCCTCACTGAGGAATTTTTAAAATGTAATTGAGATAAAAGAGAAATATCTTATTGCTCAACCGAACAATAAGATATCTCTTTAATTGCTGTGAGTGTGTCTTGTTACGCCATTTAGGCATACATTTCTATTGTCAAGGATTTGCGCATTGGGTAAACACATTGTGAATTATACAGATTGGAAATCAAACGGCTTTGATATTTGATATCCTGTTTCAGAAACTAAAGAAGAACTCGCCGCTTTTAATATTATTGTATAATAAAGAATAAATATTATCCTTGAGGACTTTTGAAAAGAAGAAAGAAGATCAAACACATAGAATTTTTCCCTTTTGAATTCACTTCCGTCTAGATTTCATAATTACTTTTCTGTCAGAACTATACGCGCATTAAGTTTACATCAACGAAGCAATTCTCTCCTGTAATTTCGACTTAATACCGCTTTGTGCTTCTACAGGAAGCGGCATTGAATTTCGAAAGAAAATTTTTTTCAGGAAATTCAAGGGTTAAAAAAAGAGGTAGAGACTGTTATTTAAAATCGATAGAAATAAAATGTCTGCTCCATATGAATAGTAAAAGGATTCATTCTTTTCTGACTGTCTTCCTTTTTTTTTAAATCAATATCAATATTGAGATCGTACTTCCGCAATGTTGATTAAACTCTTTAAATTCATTTAAATACAATTTTACTCTTATCTGTAAAACAGAATATAGTAATTTACCAAAATATTTCAGTACGGTATTTCTTTCCTTTTAGGAATATAATGCAGGTTTTTTAAACCATTGAGAAACTGAAGTACACTTAATTACTGAATTGGTTTTCTTCGGTTTAAGATAAGATGAATCAGAAAATATTCAGCAAACTGGTACTTGATATTTAGTCAAAGGATGTATAATTGTTTATCACGTTAGGAATCTCATTAAGTTTGGAACTTTCATCTTGTGGTAAATGTACCACTACCGGTATATAGCATTGGTTTTACAATGAAATTAAAATAAAGTGGCGTTCTTTTTAAGATTTTGTCTTAGTCTTTATTATATATATCACTCAGAGTTTTGTGAGTTCATTTTTTGATGTTATCTTCACTTCGATATAATTTTTCGTATATTCGTATGACTAGAAGCGTTGCGCAGCCAGAATCTGTTCCCTAAATCTGAACAATTTGTAATTATATGGAGCAATATCTGGTGAATACGGGGAATAAAACCTTTCATTTCGGGGTTTCTAATTATTTTTGATTACATGCGTAATATGCAGTTGAGCGTTGTCATGCAGAAAAATTACTTCACTGTACTTTTGCCTGCATTACGGGAATTTTCTCCCTTCATTAATAGCTCAGCCATTTCTGTTCTATTTGATAAAGTTCGTCAATGATTGTACCCTTCGGTTCAAGCAACTTATAGCACACAACACCAATCACGTCGAACGAAATACAGAATTACTAATATTTTGTCTTGGCATCGATGATGATGATGATGATACATGACTAGATAAAACCCATGTTTTCTACACTTAGGATTATCGTAACACATCCATTTTTCTTCTCCTGTGACATTACGAGGCAAAAAAGACCTCTAACGTTTTTAACTTCTAAACAATTGTTCACAGGTGAGAAATTGCCATTCAACATTTTTCTGTTTCAATTCGTAAGGCCCCCACTTTACTTGCTATTGAATAATACCGAGAGTATTTAAACATTTGAAAACAGCTATACGATCAACATTCAACAGACTCGTCTTGCCTTTTGACAGGAATCCTTGTAGAATAATGCTAATGACCACAGAATTTCTTATCAAATGCATCGAAGTAGCTACTTAGCAAATGTTGAAATCCAGTTTATCGATGGAGTATATTCACCTTAAATTTCCAACACTAACTCAATAATTTTCAGCAGCACATATCTTTGATTTAAACAAGAAGGGCATAACTCACTGCTAAAGGTGTTTTGTTGACTCGTTATTCGACTTCTTCGGAGACGAGAAAAAACATGTTGTTTACACTTCAGCTAAACGACACATAATAAAAAGTAAAACCTGAGACCGAGCTTTTAGATGAGTATAGTCACAAAAAAGATCCAATGCGATATAACATAAGTTATGCCATCTGTTACAAATACTGTAAAATTAATTAACAGTTCAAATATAGTTTTTCATATCGTATATTTTTAAAATTATATATTCATTTATGCTATTTGTTCAAAATAAATATACACGACAAGGCTGCAACTTTGCAATCTAAATTTCGCTTAATGATGATGCTGGACGTATTGGATACAATAAAATAAACTCTTTTATTGTATGTTATGTTTGCTATCTTGTATTATTTCCCAGCGTTTATGACAATATATATATATATATATTTTCCTTCCTTATAAAAATATAAAAATTTTATTTCAGAATTAAATAAATTGTCTTCTTTAATTATATTATTCTTTGAATTTAAATTGCACTATTCTTCGATTATGAATATTTAATTTTGGATGCACTTATTTTTAATCGAAAAAAACTTTTATGGTGGATGGTATCTATATTTTTGATTATTATTTGTGTGGTAGAAAATATTAAAAATTTGAGAACTCCTATTATAAGACAACCATAATATTCAAATTACAGATTGATTGAAAAGAATTCTGGAATACTTTAAGTTTCGATTAGGAATTGAAGGATTTGCTGTAGAAAAGATAAAGCTCCAACCTAGGGGAATTTGGAGTTACATTTACTATTATGTGGTAAAATAAAAACTTATTCGTTTGGTGCCAGAAAGATGTAGCTCCAATCGTTAGTCTCGCGTTACTCAAGCGATGGAGCTGTTTGCCTCATTAATTTGTTGCAATATAGAAATAGCTCCTGATGCTACCGCCATTTTGAAAAACGTCCAAGGAAAGTAGAGAGTTTTTCTACAATACTGGTGACAGTATACTAGTATCATAGAGAAGACAAGTGAAAGGTTTGATGTTACTAAAGTTACTTAAGGAATGATTTTCAACTTCGTTGACATTAAAGGGTTTCTTCCTGAAAACTCCTTACATCATTTCTAATGGTAATAAAAGTATTTTATAACGAAATAGAGAAAATAGTTTTTACTTATGAAAAATCCCAAATTAATACAGGAAACATTATGTAGAGAAAGTGTTGGACTATTCTGTAATAAGATAGTACGAATATTCCCCATCCAAAACATTACTCCATTAATGGTGAACAAGATTCAGCCATCTTATTCCCACTCCCTTCCACTTAAGAGCCCAAAATATAAAGATTAATAGGAATACATTTTTTTGGTTTTTTAAACGAAGTGTATATATATTTTTGTTAGTTTACTTTAAATAAAATAATACTATAGTAAACTGCAAATTTTATTGTGAAATATTCTTCATAAAGAAATTGGCTGCAAGAATTTGGAATTTTCAAACGTTTTTTGCGGCTTTCTGCTAAATTGAATAATTGGTGCTACCTCCTTTTTACAGCAAACCCTTCAATTATAAAACAAATGAGTTTTAAATAGAATCATATAAGTGATAGCTTTATGAATATGTGCTCAAAGGCATTGTTTGATTTTAGGTGGCTTTGAATTTAATATAAAAATAGCATGTATGTATTAAAATTAATTAATGCAATTCCGTACGTATGCTATTAAATCATGTCATCTTATCTCTGCATATAATGAGGATGAAAGTTTCTTTTTATATGTCTGGTCGTTTTAACTAGAGTTATCAAATGTGGCTCCTAAATATTTGAAAGGTACCTCTTAGAAAAATTCTTTAAAGCTTTATTTAAAATTTTAATTATAAATTCGGCACTATTTTCACGTTTGTTAACCATAACTTTAAAAATATTACAACAGAAAAGCGATTTTTGCATCACCTTGAAATTCAATAATAATTATAACCTTTTCAATTACACCAATTTTTTGCCGTATAATATATTTTCTATTTTTAATTACTTTTTTAGAAATATTTTAATATAAAACATATTGTTGAAGTGAAATTCAAAAGGTTTTCATTGTTACTACTGATGTATTTCTAAACTTTTTCACCACTTTGGATGATAAAAATATGAAAATCTGGTTCATTTTTTTCAAACTGAATACGTTTCAGTAAAAGATATGCTTTAAATAAAATTTTCGAAATTTTGTTATAACAATATTTAATTTCAGTACAAAACGAAGGCGAGTATTTTTTTACTGTATGAACTGCAGAACTGCATTATTTTTAAAACAATGCTTCTCTTTCTTTGATCTAATTGACAGACTAAATAAGAAAAGATTGTGTAAAAATATAGACAGAAAAACGGGAAATGCTTGCACAAAAAACAGAATAACGTAAAGTTAATGGCGTAACGTTATTTAATGAATATATTTTAAGATATTTTTCTGGAAAAAATTCATTAAAACTAAATTAACAAAATATTTAATTAAAACATTTAGCAACTGCGAATTCTGGTAAACTGGAAAGGTCGCCAAAGGCGGCCAATTTCACATAAAAATTTAGCACTAGAATCAGCAAATTCTCACAAGGCATGACAAAAAAAGAGTCTGATAAAAGGTTACATCGGAATCTTATAATGATATTCTTTAATTAAACATTTACAGAACTCGATAAACTAAAATTGTTTTAAAGAAGATGTAAATCATAAAAAATAAAGACAATATCACAGTGCTTTGGACATATACCGTGGCTTAATTACAACATATGACGCATTTGGTGAATTGCAACTGTGCATACATTAAAGAAACTTCCGAAGAAAAGATCATAGCATTAGATGCGAGCGATTAATAATTTAGTAATGAAAGCCAAAGGTAGCGATTTAAAAATTACATGTAAGGAAACCCCAGATCCTGTTAATTTAATTTATGTTGTACTCAAAAACCCTAAATGCATCCACCTCACTTAAATGGAATTATGTAAATGAAGTCGATCGATTTAATTAAATATTTATTTTTAAGAGGAATAGGGGCGTGTTTGCTTTGTTTCTATTGTAATTAATGGTCAGAAATAAATGGAAAATGTGCTGTTAAGTGCTTTCGTTATGAAATCTTTTTAATCGATGGTTTTTGTGTAGGCAAATATGGTGACGAAATGTCTATGAATCAGGCCTTTTATTCATTTATTTATTTTCATTTTTCTAGTTTGAGTTTTTAAAATATATACTTAAGCAATACTTATTTGTTAAGTATGAATTAATTTTTTTTGTCTTAAAATTTTTTCAAGGCAGAAAAATAAAAATTAAAAGTAAGGTTGGAAATCAAATTTTTGATTAAAATATTCTATTTTTTTTTTTTAAAAATTCATAATTCTTGAGTTTTTCGCAGTTTTTTTTTTTTTATAAAATCGCTTAATTTTTCTTTTAGTATTCTTTCATTTGGGAAGTTAATTCATTTTTATACTTGTATAATATACGTTTTAAAGGCATTTTGCAACTTTGAATGCTATTTTTTCAAATTCAAAATTTTGATAAAATTTTCTTTAAAAAAACATTATTAATTAAAATCCAATAAACAGATTTTTTCGAATTTGGTAACTAGTAATAAATAATAATAAAATTAAACCATGCATAAATTTGGTAATTATTTCTCTATTTACTGTTCTTAAATTTTAGATTAAGTTATCTGTTCATTTAAAGAAATTTTATAGTTTCTTTTAATGCTTCATAAAGCGAAAAAAGGAAAATTTTATTGTTATTGAATTATATTTATTATTTTAAAATTAAAATTTTAATGTTATTAGTCGAATCCCAATATTTATTCATTGGATTAAAGTACTTATTATTTTTTAGCTCAGAATCCTGATAACATTTGAAAAACTTCTCAAATAGACAGTTGGAAGTTATTCTGTTAAAGAGAAATTCTGAAAACAAGAAAGTAACTGAAAAATTGATTTTGAACGATCAAATTCCTGCCCTCTTTCTTAAATAATTAAATTAGCTTTGATTAAATTCAGTATTAAATTTTTGAAAAATGCCAAAGGAGATAGATTTTGCTAGTTTGAAATATCGTATTATGATAATTTTTTAAGCTGGCTTCCTTTAACTTTTATTCATTAAAAAAATTTTTCTTAATCATGCAGCAATGATAACATATATATATTTAAAAAATATATTTGGCAGCAAAAAAATCTTTAATAACTTCACAAAGAGTGAGTAGATAAATATATGAATAAAAAAACAGATAACATTTTAAAAAATATATTTAAAAAAATCTATGACAATTATAGAAAAAGCAACTTTTGGATATAAAATATATTTCACTTGAAAGTTAATTTTTTAATTTTGATTTTTGCAAAAGAATCTTTGTCTAGTTATTGATGAGAAACGTTGAATATTTGTCTATAATAAAATCATACTGAAATTTTTAAAAACCTTTCTTTTGAAACACTTTTACCTAAGAAATAGTTTCTTGGCAAATTTAATTACTGTAGAACCAACCATTAGTTTTAGAATGGATTTGAAGCGAGATTTCACCAAACTATATCACAACGTACAGATAGTAAAGCTATTCTATAAGCATTATCGTGTTAAAAGGTATTTAACAGCTCCTCGAATAGTATCGATTATTACAATATCTAAAACAATAAAGGTAATGTTGTAAAATATATTAAATTTTTATATGTTTTATAATAACAAATATATTTAAAATTTAAAAAAAATTATGCTTAAATAAAATTGGTATCTCTGTAAAATAAAGTTTTGAATTTTAAAGAAGTGTAAAATGAAGTTTTCTGCATTTGCTCGGAAGTTATTGAGGGAAAACAGCTTCTACCTAAAAAATGACTGCTTGCCATATTTGAAAGCTCTAGATCCAAAAATCTGCATTGTATAGCATTAGCGTTCTGCTTTTAAACTTATAAAAGAAACAGGTAACTTAGTTCACATTGCAACATAATCACTACGTGAATCACACTTAAAATTTTTCACTTTTGAATAATTGAAAGGGCTAGTATCCATATATGAAATATTATGGATCAGAAAGGAAAAAAACAACTATTAATAATAATCTTATAAATAGCATTTTTATATCTAATTTAATATGAAATGATAAATATGAATAAAAAATCACATAAATTTAAAGTTCTAATATTTTCTTTAAAAATTCAATATATATTATATTAAATTTGTTTGAAAAATGTGTGAATATACTTTGCCATATCGGTCTGCAATCGCTCCATCCATTTTCACTACAAGTTTAAATTTTAAATAACTTTAGGAGAAAATATATCAAATGTCTAAAATCCGCCAACTTCGCCAAATCACTTATTAGAAATGATAGTAAAAAAAGTTGAAACATTTTTGTCCACGAGTAGTGTCTAAAATCCGCCAACTTCTCAAAACTACATATTAGAAAATATAGTAAAAACAGTCAAACATATTTGTCCACCAACAGCCTAAAATCCGCCAACTTCGCCAAACTACTACTAGAAAAAATAGTAAAAACAATTATGCATATTTTTCCGCTAACAGTGTCTAAAATCCGCCAACTTCGCCAAACTACTTATTATAAAAGATAGTAAAAAGAGTTAAACATATTTCACAATCCCTTCTTCATTTCATCAGAATAATCTAAACATTCAATTGAAAGTTACTCTACATGAAGGTCAAGGGATATTAAAAACCCACCACTGAATAGCAGACGAAAAGGTGTGGACGCCTTTTCATACTTCGATTTCAAAACACACACTCACACTTGGTGTTTACCTTTTGAAAAATAAGGATGGAAATAATTTCGAAAGAATTTAAATGACTTTGGGCAGTCGGTGAAAGCTTTTCTAAATATCTTCTTAACCGGAAATCAAATTTGTCCGTGAAAGACCTGTTTGATGCGCATGATTATTCATAAATTTAAATGGAGTTATTTGGAAATTATTAAAATATAAACAATTCGATCTAGTTCTCAGATACGCAGTTGGATATGAATTTCGTTCCTGAATATTTTAAGATTTAATCACCATTTTTATCTAGAACAAATTGCAGTATTTAATTGACGTGTTAACACAAAATATCTTAAATGCTCCAGTTAATGAAAACCTGTTGGAGAATATTGAGTGTTTACAAATTCTTGTAATGACAACAACAAAGTAGAAGAGGTGTTTTGTATTTAACTTCTAGTAGTAAGTTTAATTATATTGCTTTAAAACTAGCGGGAGTGATTTTGGAACAGATTGCCTGATTCCAAATCGTGATTAGTTGCCAAGACAGATCTTCAGAGAATGTTCTTGAACTTGTGAAACTATTGCGTTTTTCATGTCTTTATTTTTAAAGATTTCAAAACTGAAACTAACGTCTTTTTATCGAAAATTCTCTTATAGCCAAGTCAGGAGAAATAATCTAATGACGAACTGGCTTGGAACGAACATCAACATACTGTTCGTTCAGTCTAACTAAGTTTTTAAATAAATAATGCAGTTTCTTAGAATACATCATAATGTTTGCTTATTTAATAGAATATTCCAATTACGCATCAAAAATATAATACCTATATCAAAAAGAGACTGATGTCAAATACATATCCATGGTGATAACTGGTAACATTTGGATTTTCTTGGTGATAACAAGTAACAGATGGAACTTTTTGGTGAGAATTAGTATCAAATAGATATTCTTGGTGATGAGTTTGGTAGCTAGATATCATTGGTGTCATTAGCTTATCCTTTACCAATAGTACGTGAAACAACTCAAAATATTTCTATTATGTTCAAAAATATTATACTTACATCAAAAAGAGATAGAGATATAATACATATCCATGGTGATAACTGGTAGCGTTTGGATATTCTTAATGATAGCAGATAACAGATTGAATTTTTTTGGGGGGAAATTAGTAGTAAATGGATATACTTGGCGATGAGTGCTGGTAGCTAGATATTTTTGGTATCTTTAAGTTTACCCTTTACCAGTAGTACATGCCACAACTTAAAATATTCCAATTATTTTCGAAAATATTATTCTTACTTTAAAAGAGATAGAAATAAAATACATATCCATGGTAGTAACTGATAGTTGAATGCTTGTGGTGATCCAGGGAACGCTGGGTATTCTTTTTGAGAGCATGTAGATGTTTTCAATAATAAACAATAACAACAGACTATTCTTGGTAGCAACTGCTAACAGTTTTAAACAATGACTATGAAATAAATATTTAAAGAGAAGCTTGCTTCTTTCTGTTGTGTCGCTTGCTGTATATAATATCAATGCGATAACACTATAACATTTTTAGAGACAATTAAACTGTATTGATAGAATTACTTTAAAATGACATTAAAGATGCAGATTTCCAAATATGACCTTTCGTTTCCAGTAATAAATTCATTCATTCAATTTAATATCGTTCATTAATAATACCTTAAAGTAAAAAATTAATTCTGAAGAATGACAATCAAGGTTTGTTTCATTCACAATCAGAAAATTGCTTTTTTTAAGGTGTACGTACACACTTAAAACTTCGAAAATCGTTCAAAATATAGAATATTTCTTTAATGCTTAATAATGTTCTCTGATCCTTTAGCTTTCAAACGATACCAAGATGTTTTCAATATTCGAAATATTTCTCGAGTTATAATTATTTTTCTTGAGGTGCTTTCATTAAAAACTCTAGTTACGGTTTTTTTTAAAACTGATTTTATGAAGAATGATATTTTCCCACTATGTTGCTGCATTCAAACAATCATAACTCAACAAGAAATTAACCAAATACAATTATTTATATATCAAAATAATCTGTATGAAATAGCGGATGCTTTGTGCCTCAATCAAAGTTATGTTTAAAGGAATAAATTTTTAATAGCTGTTTAAAAGTTAAAATTACAGAAAAAATCTCGCTTTTTCTATTCATCGTTGATGAAAAAATTGTTAAAAAAACTATATATTTTTATAACTTGATTGAGGCAGACAATATGAAGACTAATATTAGGCATCATTTCCAACTAGAATTGTGTGTCTGTACAAATTAGAATTTAAGATATCATGTTTCAAAAAATAGGCTAATTAGCTCATTAAATTTTATTTAATTAATTAATAATTAGTGTAATATGGCTTTTTCTCACTGAAATGAGTAAAAACATATATTAATCACCTACTGTGAAAAAACTGGATTTTTAAAGTTAAAATTTAAAAAAAAAATCTTCTAGTGTGTACGTACACCTTAAAGCTTTACTTTTCACGAAAGAATGTTGATTGTAAGTTATCAGATATAAAATTTCCCTATGATCACAATAGTAGAAATCATAATTTACGGAATAAAGTTATCTTTTCAAGAAAAACTAAAATTTTTCATCATATCAAATATTTATTTAGTTGCTCCTTGATTATGTGTATCTTTTCCAAATATTAATGCAATCAATTCATTTTTAGCTATAATTTACACATTAACAAAAAAAAATTGTTAAAATAACAAGATTATGATATACACTACACCAATAAAATATTAACTAAATTTTTATCCAATTATAAAATTATTGATAATAATTATTATTAAATATTAACTTAAAAGTTATTTAAAACTTAAAATAAACACTATATTAACGTTATCGTGAAAACTGTTTATTAAAAATTATTTTTACTAAAATTTATTAAAATATAAGAACAATGTGATATGCTGTGTTTATAATAATTATATGCATTACAGAATTCTGTTATTTTAAACTGAATCAATGTATTTAAAACTGGAACTTTTGAAAAGAATCTTTTAAAATTATAACAAATATTTTAAAATCGCCAGAAGTCAAGAAAACTATTTTAAAACACGCACAAAATTTTCTTTTACATAGATTTTAAAACTGCCCATTTTATTGTCAAATATGGTTAGTATATGAATATATTTATCTCCTCACATTTGCTTTACTCGAAATGAATTCTTCGTATCATCTTGGAAGTCTTCCAAACATTTTTATTCCATTTTCTCAAAATTTTTAAAACAAATGTAAAAATTCAAAAACACATATGTTTTTCTCACCAAAATATTTCAAGCCTAACTTTTATACAGTAAAATTATATTTTATAATGTGAAGAAAATTTCTCTTCTTCAAATAATAGCCACAAGTCAAATAGAAAATTCAAGGAAAAGAGGAATTTATCTTATGAGTGTTCTTCAATAGACAACTGTATAATGGTTAAAAATTGAAAGAAACGTAATATATTTCTAAAAAAATGTCAATGATAGTGTACAATTTTGTGTATATGAAACGAAGACCGGAAGCTATTTCCATTGTTCTTCTGAACTTTAACATCTCAGAACTCTCTTTTATTTATCTGTAATACAAATAAAGCAAGTTTTGCAAGTTTGTGCAGACAATATAATAAAAATTTAAATATATGCTTTCATATAAAAAATATATAAATGACAAATTGTAATATTTACATTTCTCTTCGTATATGAAGTGTATTAAGAGTAAACATTGTAAGCATAGAGAAATTCCCCTTCGAGATTATGTTGAATCTTTACTTTTAGACCAACTCCTCTTAGCATGGAACAGGAAAAATTCTTTTTAAAATTATATCTAGTTTTCAAATTGTAAACTTTTGAGTTAAAATACAGCGATGAAATTTTGTATGTGATTGTGAAATCAAAATAATTCCTTTTGTTGTGGTTTTTTATGGCAATTACCATGAACAAGCTCGCTGTTACGAAGACAGCGATTTTAAGCCGGTGGGGAGCGTCTCTTGTTTTTTTAAGTAGCGCCAAATAGTGCCTAGAGCACGACTTTGCTACTCACGCATCACTCATTCGCTTGCTCGACCCCTTTTTACAGGAGAGCACCTTCACACATCTCACAGATAGAACAACGGAAGTACAACCATGCCCAAACCGGGACTCGAACCCAGAACGCCCAGATCAAGGGGAAGACGCGCTACCCCTATGCCAGGACGCCGGCAAAATAACTCCTATAAATCGCCATTCATCCATCTTTGTATAAGTGTGTAAATACAATAAATCAAAAACTCAACGCACTTGATACTAATTAAAAATATAGATTTGCCATCAAAAATTGTAAATTTGTATAAATTTGAGCCAAATTTACCAATTAATCGTATCATGCTTTGTATGCTATTATTATTATTATTAAATACTCAAAATGAAACGGATTTGATTAGGTTAACTGTTAAAAAATGCCTCTGCAGTCCAGAACAGAATCACTGATAGCAGGTAAAAAGTAAAAGTAGAATTTAATATGGAAGATAATTTGAAAAAATCCACAGACTTAATGGCTAATGTAAATGCTATTGTAATGAGTTACCTGTCTTAATAATTGTCTTGATGAATATTGGGCACCATTAAAGTCATCCTTAATCAAAGATAATATTAAGCCTTTGTTCCTGAAGAATCTTCATAATATATACCAGAGATCTTTTGTTTGGAATGCTAGTTTCGCATCAAGTAGATAGATTTCCAACTTGGCTTGGCGAAATGAAAGGGTTTTCTCTCTGATAACTAACTAATGGTATAACTAAATGGTTATAACTAAACTAAATATATATATATATAACTAAATGGTATGAATCATTTTTGTCTTCTCAGACGCAATAATTGTTTGCATCTTAACCAGACGAGGAACATGGGTCAAAAAGAGTTATATTCAATGATAAAGTAAATAATTTTTGAATCGAAAAAATATCGTTTTAAGTTAAAATGAGTCCCACGGAGGACATCTCATAATTGAGGATGAGAAGCTTCCGGTATGGTGGTTGGTTCTCGCCACCAGGATGGACACACAAAAAAAATGGGGGTCTGGCTCCTCCTATCGATGACGGGACGTACTTCCCAAGGGAAGGGTTATACTGTGGTATGTGGTAGCCCTTAGGAGTCATCCACAGTTCCCGCCAGTGTTGCTGTTGCGATGGTTCGGTCATTCAGATTTTTCCGAGTGCTTCCCAATGGGGCGGAGAAATTAATTTTATGTTATGTTAAAATCAGATACGGAAAAAATGTTCTACGCCATTTCAGAAAGGTTCCATCTGCCTTGCCAAATTTTCAGTGAATGTTTTTTTAAAACAAATTTTCTTGGTATTTATAATTTTACCAATAAGCAACTGCCTGACAAATTGACTAGAACCGTGTTTCCTAGTACATCCAAATATCCTTGGCAATAATAAAAATAGAAACATTTTGAAAGGATTTTAACTGAACAATATAATGGATTTTTGAATCGATTACATTACCCGAAAAGTGAAAACTTCAGCAAAGTTCCCTAGATTGTCCAAGCGATTCAGAGGTTAGAAACAGTGGCATTTGGAAATATTCATTTCCTCATAATTTTTTATCATTAAGATAAGAAGATGATTCGAACTTGAAGAATTACTGTCTCCTCATAATATACAAAATGCTGAATTGTTATTTTAAAGGTCGTGCACCTCTTTGTTCATTGACTTTTGTTCAGTTTAAGCATCCGGCAATTCTTTGAAAATTCTAGTCACCTTCTCAAGGTCATTCATCATCTTCTCTCAGATCAATATTAATTCTTTGTGAAGTTCGAGATAGCAAGGATCGGGAAACGGGAAGCTGAAGATAGAAAGTCTTTTCTTTGCATCTCACTCCCTACTAAATTAGAAAAATAAATCAAATCAGGCAAATTATTGCCTCTTCATGATTCACAATATTTGCATTGAAAACTAATTGATGTCATTCTTTAGAAGTTGAGATTCAATAAGATTCGTATCTTCTTCCATTTACTGCAATATTTAATTGCACTAATAAAAGAATTGCATTGATTTTATGAACCGGTGGAAAAGAATTTACCTTCGCTTACTGTCTAACCGAAAGATTTTTTTTTTTAATTTTTAATTCCACGGCCAAAACATAATCCCATTTCATATAAAAAGTGTACTAGTATACGCATACTATTAAAACTATTTAAGGCCTATAATTTAAAAAAAAATCAAATTGGAAAAAAAAGGCAGACAAAACTTATAAAATTAATTTTATTATTTATTCTTGTGCCTAAACTCAAAGTTTCCATGAAATAACCCGGAAGAGCCTTGAAGGAAAAGATACCAAATACTTCAAAATCGTGTATAATTTTTTTTTCTTTTTTAAATAATTGTTTCTCTATCTAGAAATCTTTGCTAACTTCATCACCCGACCACTTTCTCAGAAAATGATCGAGTTTAGTAATACCCCATTGTTTTTTGTTCTTTTTTTTTTCGAGGACACATCAACCTTTATTTTTTTTCTGGAGCACTTTTCAACCCTTAATCGGCCAACGCGCCTTAAAGTATGGAGAAACCTTTCTCAAAGATCCAGTGACGAAATATTAATTGCAGGTATTAGCGAGCCCTCCAGTAACTTAACCGAGAAACTGTTTTTAAAGTGACCGCAATACTTTGCCATAATAGGTAGGTGCGGTCATCGAGAAATGTGTGCTGGTTATGTCTAGGCTGTGATTCTTCAAAAAGCTATTTATTTATTGTTGTTGTTAGAAGCGATGAATTAAAGAGAAGATGATTGAACTCAGAGGTGATGTTGAGACGTGTGTGTAGGTGATAGGATTAGGTCAATGCTATGGATATAGATTAAAACTATGGGGTGAAGTCAGCGGTATGTTTGGGGCCTTAGGGTTCTTTTAGACAGTTGAAGAGTTGGATCGTTTTTCTGGAAGATGATTTAAATTTTCTTTCGGTGAGTGGTGGACAACCAAATGGGGATGTGCTGTCCCAATTTTTTTTTCTTGGCTGGGTCCTATATTATTTGTTTTTCTTCATCCTGGCTACTGAAGCTATAAGCGTTGAGTGATGAGTTTTTCCTTTTACTAATTAATCATCTAATTTTGTTTGCCACACACAAAAGCTGGGCATTAGGCAACGGGTACACAATTGTGGCTGGGCAGATGAATTAAATGAATTACTAATTTCCATGAAAGATTCGTGTGGTGTTTATAAAACATTTTTTAATAGGAAGCGAAGAGAATAGATTTCGTAATAGAATAAAAGGAATCTATTACACGTAAGTTAATTGCATGCAAGGAGGTAATTCATCAAAATACCTTATTATTAGGAAATTTTTTTTACCAATTTATTTTTAAAGATAAAGAATGGAGTGTTAATTATTCAAATTGAGTCAAAGCATCCATCTTTATTAGGTTTTTTTTCGCTTGAGGCCAAGTAAAAATATTTAGACTTGTTTCGTTTTATTGACCTATTCAGAGATTTCTGTTATTGCATTCGAAATATGCAATATATATGTTTTAAATATTAATTCAAAAATTAAATAATTTTTAGTTTTAATTTTGTTGCTTTAAGAAATAACGTGTCTCTGTAATGAAATGCAAATAAAATCTTAGATATTACATTCTTACTTTCTCAAATACGAAGTATAGAGGAAATACTGAAAGCTTCAAAAAGTTAAAACTCTAGATTTTGACGAATATGAACGTTTCAGATTTCTGTGAGTTCAAAAAACACATTTTTTGCTTTACATCTCTCTCTGTCTCTCTGTCTCTCTGTCTGTCTCTCTGTCTCTCTCTCTGTCTCTCTGTCTGTCTGTCTGTCTGTCTGTCTGTCTGTCTGTCTCTCTGTCTGTCTGTCTCTCTGTCTGTCTGTCTCTCTGTCTGTCTGTCTGTCTGTCTGTCTGTCTGTCTGTCTGCCTGTCTGCCTGTCTGCCTGTCTGCCTGTCTGCCTGTCTGCCTGTCTGCCTGTCTGCCTGTCTGCCTGTCTGTCTGCCTGTCTGCCTGTCTGCCTGTCTGCCTGTCTGCCTGTCTGCCTGTCTGTCTCTCTGCCTGTCTGTCTGTCTGCCTGTCTGTCTGTCTGTCTGTCTGTCTCTCTGTCTGTCTGTCTGTCTCTCTGTCTGTCTGTCTGTCTGTCTCTCTGTCTGTCTCTCTGTCTGTCTGTCTCTCTGTCTGTCTGTCTGTCTGTCTGTCTGTCTGTCTGCCTGCCTGTGAACGTGATAATTTAAAAATACTTTGAGTTAGATGGATGAAATTTCATATAAAATACATGACCCAGTTTGTAGATTTCAATAAAATTTTGAATGAAATCTATTCGCCAAAAATCTGTCTGTCTGAACTGTTCAATTGCAAATAAATTCTATAATTCAAAATGTCAAAGAATTAGGTAGATAAAATTCCAAGTACACATTTAATACCTGAAGTATAGATTTATTTTTATCAAATTTTGAAGCAAATCTGTCAAAAAAGTTGACCCTTTATTGGTCTGTACATCCGCATTCTAATATACGCCATAACTTACAAGCGGGTGATTTAAATCAATGAAATTCTGCACCTTATTTTGAGACTACAAATGCTGCTCCTTATCAAATTTGGGCTTCATCTGTCGTATCAAAAATTTATACTTCGTAACCATTTTTCAGTATTGACATGCCAGGTCCCGCGATTATTATCCTTATACCGCAATAATTATGCCTTATCTAAGGCTCACAAATGTATGTGGGGGAAATGAGGAGAAGATCTTAATTGAAGAGTTTACGGAAAAATTCAAAGGAGAGGACTACTGCTGTTTAATATAGATACGATGCGATTATTTAAAGAATAAAAGTTTTATAGTAAATTCTGTATCAAATTATATTTAAAAAAAGTTATATAATTTGAAGTAAACATAATTAGATGATAATTTAATTAAAATCTTGTGACTTTATATTGCATAAATTTAACTTGCTTTATATTATAGTTTAAATATTGTTTAAGCTAACCATTTAAAGGTAGAGAATAGTATGGTTTAGGTTTAGTTATATTAACATCCCGTTTTTAAAGCAACACTAGGGCTATTTTGGGATGGACCTCGTAATTTCGAACCGCAATCAGATAATGAGGAAGACACCAGAGCTGACACCCCCTCCCCAAACTTCCACTCCACAAAAGAAAGAGGATATTTGATCCCGACGGATTTAACATGCACTAGAACCGCTTACACGACGGTTCTTTGGTGGAATCGAGTCTCAAACCTGCAACCTTCTTGTTCCGAAGTCGAGACCTTACCACCAGGCCACCGCGGTCCTAAGAGAAAGCAATATGATTGAATCTTGATAAACCAATATTTGCTTAACAATCGTTGATACGATAAAAAATGATACATGTAATAAAAATTTTAAAAATAAAATGCTTTGGAATCTAATATAATCTTTTAAAATGCATTATCTGAGAAAATCTCACTCTGCATTGGCATTTAAATATACCTAATGTTTCTTCAATAAAATGCCAAGGGTCTACAACAGCTGATTATTCTTTATTGATCAATTTCGATTGCTAAGTTTGAATGAAGCATTTCATATTTTAATGGGTCCTGGAATTCAGCTCATAATAATGAGTTTCTTCTGGTAATCCTGATAGTTTTAGTAATTTTTTGCAGCAGAAAAATTTATTTGCTCTTCTGAATTTGAAAAATATGCTTTTATGACAATAAAATTTAAAAATCAACCTAGATTTTAAAATTATTTTTCTATAAAAAATTACATGTAAATTATGAAATTGCAATAATTGTATAAATAATAAATATCGATATATAACATTTTTTAATGCAAAAGTATTTCATCCTTAAATTCTTTAAAATAATCGTTTCACTTTGATAATATAATTTAAGTTATTATATGAAAAAGATCTTATTTTTTAGATTTAAAATAAAAAGTGCATTAAATTTATACAAACATCAAATCGAAGTTTTTTTGCTTGAGTTATATTTAAGCAAACAACTAAATAAAGCCTTCATTAAACCCTTTAAGTGCAATTATTTGACTATTCATCGATTAAATATTACTCTCAGAAATTATTTGAATCCTTTATCATCAACAAGGTTGATGATTTCGACAACTTCCCAGCGTCTATGGTGTGCTTATACATAAATGTCACCTGTCACATACACCCAGTGACTATTTGATACTATGAACTCTATAATTAAAAAGAAGAATCATCGTTTTTTTTTATGACAGAAGCGAAAAATAAATTAAAAATCGCGCTTGTGTTTAGATACATTTGAATGACGCGCGAGGTCAGATGCTGCCTACTTCTTGCAGTACCTCCGCGTTTTTGTGATCATCCGGGTAATTGCGTTTCTGCTATCGCTCGAGCTCTTTCCGCGTGAGAAGCTGTCACATTTTTATTGTTTGTTAGATTTGAATGTGCTAACAGGATAAGGATTTTTCACACTCGGTGCTGTTGCTTTTAGCGAAATTTAAAATATTTAACACTGCAACTGCTATGTGTGACAACTTGTTATCGATTGAACATGGAACTTTTGTCAAGTACTGCAATTAAAAATGAGGACACTTGTATTTCTAATCTTCCAGTTAGGATTTCTTTTCTTTTTGCCCAATTTGCCTATTTAAACTATAACTAAAAGTTTTGTAATTTATTACATACAAATGATAATCTATATTAACATTAAAGAAAATTATTCTAACACTTTGAAATTTAATATATTAAAATTATCTCAATACGTGAGTTGCCGCACAAAGGGCAATCCGCTGGATCTAGATTTTCTAGATTTGGCACAAAATAATTTTTGATTGGTGTGAATATGCATCTATTTTTAGCCATTTTTTAAAAAAAAAAATTGAAATCAGATTTTTATTAATCAAAAATTCAATGTTTTTGGCATTTATCGGTTAATACAAAAAAATATTACTCAATATGAAATTTTAAAAATAGTCCTTTTTATGATAGCAATTTATTTGCGGCCATATTTTTACACAAATTTATTAAATTATTAAACATACGATTAGATTCAATTTACAACAGCTTTTCAATTGTTGAAATCATTGTTCACGGTTCAGAAACATTTTGAATTCCACAGGAAATATTTTATGCTGAATTCTTCTTCTAAATTTCATAACCAAGATATGATTTGGTGTTATCTTTCATATAAAGTAGGTTTCTTTTGTTGCTTATCCCCGTTGGATTGAACTCCAGTTTAAACCAAGTCCAAAAGATCGGGGAAAGACGGGTGCAGTAGCTTCTGAGGGTAAGGACCCCTGAAGGCAGAAGTCTGACTTTAGCTCATATGAAGATGACACTCTCATACTTGCTTGCACAACCCCTTTTACAGGGGGCCCTTTCACACACTTCACAGATTCACACTTCACAAAGGGTAAAGAAGAATCATGCCCGAATCACGACTCGAACCCGGGACGCCGAGATCACAGGGAAGACGCGCTACTCCTAGGCAGGACGCTGGCATTATAGTAGGTTTCTTTTTAAAACATGATTTTAATAAAGTTTTTGAAATTTTAAAGCCTTTTTGTTAATAATAGAGGAATTTTAACTTTATATATACGAAATGATAAAAACATTATAATTTAAATAGCTTAACTTTTAGATAAGACGACAGAGATAATTGTTAATTGCATAGCCCAATGAATGGAATAAAAGTAAACTTTTATTGTCGAACTTTCAAAATTCATTTCTGAAAAGTCTGTTAAGACCAGTCTACGAACAAATGATCAAATTAAAATTTTTCATACATAATAATTTCAACTAGCAGTCTAGTTACGAAAAGCGGGTGGTCAATTTTATTAACTTTTAGATATAATGCTATTTTCAGCAAAATCTGAAATGTTTATCCGTTCCAATATGTAAGTTCGTGCTTCGTAATCTATCGTTGTCTTGAAATACAGCATTAAATCAAATTCTGTTCACGACTCTAAGGACATGGTTCAAATTCGATATCTGATCTGATTTCATTATAAGAAAATCGGTTATTAAAATGCAAACATCTTTCGCATCTTAATGTGTTTTTAAAAATTAAAATATTTATGAACTTAAAGTGACAGAACCTGAGTGGGTATGTGGTGCATTGTCATCAATTAAAAATGACATATTGTGTCAAGTATTGAATAAAAAAAATGAAATATTTATAGCCTTCCAAATTCGGCCACTGTACTCAATGTCATATAATTTAATGATTTGTTATGGACGTGATTTCAAAAGCCGGATTAAATATTTTCTCAAAAATTTAACGAGTTAACACGACATCAGCCATGCATATTTGATGACGTGCTTTTATCAAAATGAAAAATATTTACAATTTTAATAAAGAATATAGCACATTTTTTTATTTACTGGAAATAAGAAAAATGGAAACCGAATTTTATTCAGAGCCACACACACACACACACACACACACACACACACACACACACACACACACACACACACACACACACACACACACACACACACACACACACACACACACACACACATATATAAATGAAATTCTATAGTCGTTTTTAATGTTTCTGTTAGGGTATCAAATATTTAATCGACTAATTCTCAAGGGTGATTAAATTATTAAGTAATGTTTAAATGGGTTAACAGAATAATATTATTTCTTTATTTGGTAGCTAAATTCAGTTTATTAGTTTTTGTTAATTATTTGTAACTTGTTGAATTGAAGAGGACACTAGTGACATAAATGTTTAACCCAAATAATTTTTTTTAAATTTGGTATAAGGAAATTTGATTAATTATTACTGCTTAAGATTTCAATATGTTAAAATGTAACAATATTTCCTACTTCATAGTTGCTTTTAATTGCAGGTAATATTCTTTCCATTGTAGCAGTTTGTCATCCACTGTTACTAAAGTCTTTCGTCAAGCTTTGAATGTAAATTGAACTTTTTGACTTAATCTCTAATTTATCTTGAAGTTTCTTTAATGCTTTTTTTCTTGCAGCCTTAGTTTGTATTTGGTTAATTACTACAGATGAATCGCATAATTGTTCAAGACCTGAATGTTTCCAATGGACAACGATCTATCAAACTGTGTTCAAGCTTTTCACCTTTAGAATCTATCATTGCTTTGAACAAATTATTTTCCATTGTTTCGAATGTGCGTTGTATTTTGTCACTGAAGGAAATAAAGTATCTTTAACCCTGGAAATAAACTTTATTTGTCACATGCTATGGATAAATCAAGGATATTTGTCATTTCAAACGTGACATTCAAAGAAATTCCTTCCTTCTTTGTTCCATTTACATATTTGGATGAATAATAAAATCTATTTAACTTCTATATGAGATTTTAATGATTTAACGGGTTGACGTTTTTTTTATTGCCTCAGCTCTGTGAGATAAATTGTCATGAACTGGAAACAAATCAGTTTGTCAAGCGTTTTATGCAAATCAAAGATAGTTGTACCTAGAAAAGTTGTCTAAAAGGATTATTTATCAGTTTTCTTTTATTGGATTGAAAATCGATTAATAACACATTGGATTAAATTAATACCTTAGAACTGAATGTTAATTTTTTAGCGTAGTTTACATTGTTACTCAGTTGCATGTTACTGTCTGACTAATTTAGAATGCTAATCGTAACAACTGCCGCATGAGGCTTTTTCCCATTTGTATAAGAAGTCAATCTGTCAAGTTCCGTATGTAAATTTAGGGCACTTGTGGTGTCAAATGTGCTAGTTAAATGATTTTCTAATCGACGTCCTATTTATGCATTTGATTACTGAATGCCTCCTTGAAGGAGGTTCATTTTCCATGCATTTTACTTAGCTAATTTAAAATGCATTATTCATCGTTTCGATGACAATAGTAGGATTTCTGCCAGTTAAATAAATGATCCAGATCAATTTGCGTTAGCATTTTTCCTCCGGACTAATTGTGAAACTGTGTCCTCTTCAATATTTTGTCCTCTCATTTAAATGTGTCGCAAACAAATGCTAAAGGCATTGTAGGCATTTACGGTTCTAGCATTGTATGCATACAAAGTTAATTGCATAAATATTATAATAATATTTGAAGTGTTTTTTGAAGAAACACATTGAAATACACTGTTTTTATTTATATTTATTTAAATAGAAAGATGAAACAAATAAACAAAAAAAAAAAAAAAACTTTAACCGGCTACTCTAACCCACCCAAAAGAAAATGGAAAAATCTGCCTGATCGGACCGCCTCAATGGCGGGAACTATAGTTGAGTCCTAAGGATCATCATCGACCACGGTACAATCTAATTATGGGTAGTACGTTCCATCATCGATTAGAGGTAGCTGACCCCCATCATTTTTGTACCCACGCAAGTAGTGACAACCAACCACCGTACTGGAAGTTTCTCATTCTCATTTCTGATGTGCCCACCCCCGTGGGAGAGAAAAAAACTTAAAAGAATGATCACGATCTTACTCAAAATTACCAAATTAAATTAAATGAACAATCGCTGACAATAGTAGCTGATGTACTAAGGACAGTTACAAAATAGGCACCACCGGCGTGAACAACCCATCTCATAGGAGACACAATCCATCATCGGAATCGGCTAATATGACTACATCAACACTAATTTATTTTCTTGAGAAGCAAGAACTCGCTTACTTATAAGGTAATTTCTCATCCACGTACTCGTGATGATCTCTAGAGGAACTTAGTAAGACTTTCACCGTAATTAACATTTCATTTCCAGTAAAATTCTGCTTTTCTATTAGCAAACAGCGAAAGCAATTCATGACATACTTCAAAGGCAACAAATTTACATCCCTTAACAGGCTGTTTCTCGCCATTTCTTGATACAGACCAATTATACTTTGTTTGAACTCATTTGCATTCCTTGGAGAAGTATGATATTTAAAGCCAAAATTAGCTGCTGTTAGTAAGTAGTACCAGTAACTGCTTAACAAGAGCTACTAGTATGTATTAAGCGCAATTCAACTATTAATCACCAAAATAAACTCGGCAAGTATAAGCTCTTTCGTAACTAATATCCTCCAGTGACAGGCGAATAATAATATGAGAATATACGAGAAAATTTCAGAGAGACTACTCGCGCTGGTTTTTTTGAGTTCTGTAATCTTCTATTGTCCAAGTTATCTCCTCTTACGCTATTCTAAAAGAAATAAAATTTTAAAGTTTTTGTAAACCATTATAAGGGCTTTCTAGATTTAAAGTTCTTTATAAGTGCAATCGCTTCGAGTTTTATAAATCTAAATCATTGGAATTAATACATATTCCTTGGACGTATAGAAATATAGCATTTTGATAAAGGTTATTCAAAGATTCAGATTACAGAAAAAAGAACACTTTTCTGTCGAATTTTGAAGAATTTTCGAAACAATGTTAAAAGTATAGAATTGTATCAATATGACTTTTCATTAAGTTTTTATTTATAACAAATAAAAACCAGTGGAAGTGGTCTCTCCAAACATTTCCCCATACTCTCTACTAAAGGTATTAGGCCATAAAACGCCTTTCGTGGCATACCCGCTAAAAATTGCGAAATATAGGAATCTCTGACGTAAATTTAGCATTTTTACTGAATCTACTGTGTGATACTTGGCGTTTAATCCTTGACGGACTGTTAATAATACTGGAAAATTGAAGTCGTGATTTAGAAGCGTTTTTTCCATACGATTGAAACAAAAATTTAATACAAAATTACAGTTGTAGTTATAAAATCTCATACCAAATTTGATATATTGAAATCATTGTGTTTTTCAGTTGTTGCATTTACATGTTTCCTAAAGTACAGTTGCACAGACGGTCAACTTCTTGTTGCATTTGGGATAAAATTTGATAAGTGTCTACACTATATATGTTAAATGTGTATAACGAATTTTATTTATCTAACTCTTTTTGTTTAGTAGTGTTATTGTTATTCGAACAAAAAGACAGACAAACTTTCTCTAAAAGGATTTTTCTCAAAATTTGATAGAATTTTGGTGTAAAGAATCGTATACCAAATAGCAACCATCTAATTCGAGGTCTTTTAGCGTTATCTTTGTCACGAATGGACAGATGGACATTTGCCAAAAATATGTTTTTCGAACTCAAGGAGATTTAAAACCGAGAAATTCGTGAAAACTAAAGTTCAATTTTTTTTTATTTTTTATGATTACCATACTTTCCCTTTACTTCGCATACAAGGGAGTAAAAAACATTACATTTGAATCAAAAAGATGGTTAAGTGACCGGCATTAATCAATCAACTCTGTGCTGAATGCAAATTTTAATCTAACCAAATGGCTCAAGGCTTTTGTATTGAAATCATTAAATTATTAATCATTAATCTATCATCATTAAAAGACATTTTGAATACAAATCATTAGAATTAAACTCATTAATTAACTTTAATGTTCTAATTTAAAGTAATGCTCAAAATTTTGTAATTTCCAACCAATGGGTTGTAGGTTCATTAAGGGCGATTCTCTATTGTTACGAAAACAAATCCAAAATTCCATTCATATGTTGTGTGATGGAAAAAAAAAAATACAACAGACCCAATCTATACTCAAAATAAAAATGAATGTGCATGTGTGTACGTGGGTGTGTGAGTGTATGTGTGCGTGTGTGAGACCAGACCGTTTAACCTACCGCTATCAAATTTGGCACATGTATGTCTTGGGGATCAGCAGGAGAGATTTAAAAAAAATTAAATCAGAATTTTAAATAATTAAAAATAACGTTTAATTTTAAACGTTTTTCCATCTTAACTTTCAAGATATTATCTCAAAAAGTACAATTTACACCATTTCAAAATTAATATATATCTTTTTCATGATTCCATTTAATAGTCGTGAGAATTTTTGTTGAATTTTAGCAATTTAAAAAAAAAAATTGCATGATTCCAACAACGTACTTTATTCCAGGTTCCAACAGCAGTGACGAATTTCACTGTTTTTATTGTTTCATCAACTATCTGATCTCGTGATTTTTTTTCCATTGTTGAAAGCTTGCAACAAGATTTTTGTTTAAGAACTGTATAGCTTATGAGATGTATAAAAAATAATGTAACAATATCGCGAAACTTAGTAGATAGTTAAACTGGGTAATTATGTTTTTCCATGATATTATGGAACTAATCTCCATTAGCTTCATGTGCACAATAAATAGAGCATATGTAAGAATCAATTAAAATAATACAGCTTCAATGTTTGATAATAAGTGGAATCATGGGCATGAATTTATATATGCATGTTTAAAGAAAGTTTACTGATATTCCCAATAAACCTGCTACTCACCAAAGGCTAATAGTTTTAAATAAAAAGATAAGTCCAGTCTATGGCTGCAAAACCCAAGTGAGTTAGGAAAATTTGAATATTACTGCCTTATACAAACACGCGAATTTATATCTCTCCATCGACTATCTTGAAGAAAATACGCTAATAAGTGGTTGGACTTTCTTCAATACAAAATAATGAAATTGTTGATTGTCCCAAAATAATGATATTCAGAATTTTATAACTCGGTCATGCTTGATTTAAGAAGATTGAAACGTTAAATCGCCAAGACAATTTTATTGAATATGATTTATAGGATCGAAAGACTATCAAATTTAGAATTCATAATTGTTTTCAGAAGTACATCTTTTGATTGAAATAGGATAAAATATTAATTACCGTATTTAAATATTTTTGAAGGTAAAATTAAATTTTATGTTAAATCTTGTTGTTGTTTCTTATGGCACTTGTCACGAACAAGCCCGCTGTTACGAAGACAGCGATTTAAACCGGAGGGGGAGCGTCTCTTGTTTTTATAGTAGCGCCAACTAGGGCCAAGAGTACGACTTTGCTACTCACGCATCACTCATTCGCTTGCACAACCCCTTTTTACAGGAGGGCACATTCACGCATCTCACAGATAGAACAACGGAAGAACAACCAAGACTCCTGGACTCGAACCCAGGACTCCCATATCAAGGGGGAGACGCGTTACTCCTATGCCAGGACGCCGCCTATGTTAAATCTGAAAACTTTTTATAAAATTCCTTGAAATACTCAAATTATTTTAAAAAATCTATTCATTCGTATACATAACATTACAATGATGCAGGATTCCATTTTCTACAATCATATTTTTAAAAAATGTATATTTGATTTCAGCAAAAAAGGTTTATTGAAGTTTCATCTCTTCTATTTCAAATTCAAGTTGAAATCATACGGCAGATGACAGCAAATTAGAGAGAGATATAGCTTAATAAGCAAAGTATCTTCTATAAAAATACAAAAAGTCTTCTGTAATGATATGTATTATGTGATTATTGAAATTTGAAGCTTAAAAGTATTTTGCTGAAAAAACTTACAAAACAAAGATACATAAATATTTTTTTTTAAATTTTAGAGAACCTCGCTCCCGGAAAATCAACTGGTAGTTAAATGCGGCAAGATTATAATATTGATGAAAAGATGGGTTTCCGAATTTACTATCAGACGACGTCCGTTGTGTTTTTTGAGTTATATTGTTTGCAGAATAACTTATAGGCATAACACTAAGACTGATTTTCTTAATTCAGGGAGTTTCCAAATTTTATTTCTCCCATTCCCAAAGTCTACTTTTTTTTTTTATCTGTCGACCATTTCTTTCGCTTTATCATATCGAATATATGCAATATTTCAAAATGTCTATCTAATTCATTAACTATTTTTAGAAGTAATATCTTTCGCTGCTTTTTCCTCAATTAAGCTATTAACTCTTGCCCATTGCGTGCACTTTCTAAAACTCTTTTAAATTACTCTTCCCAGCTTTTGGCTATACTACATCTACTTGGCTAAAGCCTAGTAGCTTCTGAAACCGAAATATCAATGAACGGTTTTCAGAAGGAACCTGGAAAAAATTGCCTATAAATCTTCTCCCGGGCACCTGATAAGAAAGCTCTTTATATATGGGGCCCATAGCCAATAATTTAGGAGAGTTTGTTTATGTTTTTGTGGAGCGTTACTAATTGGCTATAAAGAATCGAGTTCCTCCCCATGAAAAATAGCATATCACGTTTCTAATCTCAATCTAATTCGATCAGGAAATTGGCTGAAGAAGCTTCATTTATTAATTAAGATGAGAAATTTGTGCCTTGGGGAGATCTGGACCATAATTGCTGCATCGCTTGTAGACTCAAAGAATGAATGGTCCCATGAATAATGGGCCTTCTTAATCCGATGAAATTAATCGATTTTTGATGTATCTCGTTGATTATTTCCCATCCCTTACCATGTCATGGATTACCTCATCGAATTTGGCTCATTATTAAGGTAAAATTCCAGCTGCGGTTATTGGTTGGTTATTAGCTCGAAAGGAAATGAGGGAAATTTTAATCCCCCTCCCCGTATATCTACATTTTCTTGTTGCCAGTTTTCATTCGGAAGATTAAAAATCGACGCTTTCTAGGGTTAATGAAGCTTTGTGCATTGTTTTGTAATATAATTTTTTACATAAATATTCTTACCAAATTGAATTAGTTAAATAAAGGAATATCAAACTATTTTAAGTTTAGGATGCTAAATCAATATGCAGAAAAACCTTTAGGGAAACTTTTATATATGAAGTTATTTTTTATGAATATTTAATTACAGTAAAACATTACGTAAACTTAGGTTAATCTAAAGAACATTTCTATCACTCGTAATAATGAAAGTGAATGTGTGTCTGTGTTTGTGTGAGCCTGTTGGTGCACTTTAGAACCGATGAACCGATCGTTAGGACTAGAGATACTATTAATGCAGGTATAATCTATAATCAAATATTTGTCACAAATATTTTGGGTTGGAATGTGCAGTTTTTAGAGATATTTCAGTGAAATATTAATTAGAATTTTAATTCATTAAAATAAAACAAAATTTTGATACTTTTGGTCAGTAATTCCTAAAATATTATCATAACAAATTTCATCTTAAAATTTGAATAATTATCTTTTAAATACTTTTAATTTAGTTGGCGTACAATTCATTTTCACTAAAATTAATAAAATTTTAAAAATATTTTATGTATAATTTACAATTATATTTTTCATTGTTCATGTAAGCATTTAAACCTCTGTTCTTTCGCTGAAAGCCAAGATCATATCTTAATTTAATTTTCCACATTATCAATTCAATAGAAAAAATAAAATTATTCCTGAAGAGCAAACTGGTCATCAAGCCAAAGTATATGGAGAGATTTCAATTCTACTGTTTCATTCTGATTTGAAATTCAATAGGTAGTATCAAATGTGAACTTATACAATATTCACTTCCATTCCCACATTTTTACCTATTTTGTTCCAGTTTCATCTTACAGAGGCTGCAAAAAATTATTTGTAGAACAATTTCAGGACCTTTAAATAATATTTATAATGTAAACACTATATTTTTTAAATATTTGATACTCTTTTTCACGGATTATAAATCTATATCGTGAATTCTATGATAAATCAACTTTTCATAAAATTTCCAGGGATATTAATTTTCTTTTTTTTTTAAATCCATCAATCGAGATGAGTTTGCACTTAGGAAGAAAACTTTTCAACAGACTAATTGAACAATAATCCATCCATATAAGGAACGCCAAGGGATTTCGGATAAATATGTTAAAGACATATATGCAATAGCTATTTCAATCTTTATTTTTTCAATTTGACCAGTTTTTAACATTTTTTAGTCTTCTTAAAATCAGACAAAGAAATAAAATGTTTTCTTTATATTTAAAAAAACACGGACGATGTCTCCCCAAAACCTTTTCACCTTTTCACTTCATCCTCCGATAGTCAATCATTTGACGGACTTGGTTCAAAATTTGATAGGTATTTGTTTTAGCTGCTAAATCTATGCGTTAAGTTTTATTTACCTAGTCCTTGCCGTTTAGAATTATTGAGTCAGCCAGACAGATTGACTTCCTCTGAACGGATTTTGTTCAAATCGAATAGCCAGACAGATTGACTTCCTCTGAACGGATTTTGTTCAAATCGAATAGCCAGACAGATTGACTTCCTCTGAATGGATTTTGTTCAAATCGAATAGCCAGACAGATTGACTTCCTCTGAATGGATTTTGTTCAAAATTTAATAGAGATTTACAAATGTGCTCATAACTCTATATACTAACTGCTTTTTGTGAAGTTCAAAGCGGTTTTAAGTTAATGCCTTCACAATCAGAGGAATATAATGCCAAAAATGCGTTTTTCGGACTCGGGAGGATTTGAAATGGGAGATTGTTACAATATCGGTTTGGAGTTTTTGATAATTGCAATACATCGTATTCTAGAATTTTTTTTTTTTTTTTTTTTTTTTTTACTAAGAGTAGTCTGAAACTTGAACAATTGTCAAATTCCAGATATAGAATTTTTTGATTGATTACAATTTATTTATTATGATTATTTTTCTTATAATTCCTGAACAAAATAACAGACATTTTTCAAGAGAATATCTAATTTATGAAGATCAATCAAAACTTCGAAGTAAAAAAAAATCCCGCTTTTTTGCAGTTTTTAAAATACTTTCTGTTTTAATATATCGTTTGCGAGGAAATGAAAAAAATATTCAAACTTTGAATGATGAGCTTTTTTTAATTTTCTATGCGTGAATGTAAAATCACCGTGTTTAAAAATCGTAGTAACATTGAAATTAAGAGTGATTCCGATTAGAAAATAAAATTCTTGGAATTTTCCATAAATTCGTTTTGTAAGTATTCTATTCACTCTGCAAATATTTTTAAGTACCTACAGGCAAATTTCATTACATTTTATAGACAATACTTGTGCTATCAAATGTTCACACTTATTAGAAGAAATATAGTTACTATATAAAAACCTATAACCATAATATTTTCTTCTAACCAGAAATCATTTTAAACTTTAACTTTTAAATTTTCTTCACAATCTAAGTTACTCAAAGGGTGTAAATAATTCAGAAAGAAAAGAGATGTAAGTAAAGGCACAGAGAAAAGGGATAAGTCAATAACATAATTTATAAGAAACAGTATCAGCCATAAAATTTTAAAGGAAAAAATAAAGAGGTCTACCAATCACTAGGATAATCTGTTGCATATGAGAATCAGTGACCTTAAAAAGTTCTCAAATTTTAAAAATTGCTCTAAAAAATTCGACATTTTTATAAAATTATGTGAGCATTTGAGTAGAAGTCAAAGCGATTCTTTTACAACCAGTTTAAAGAACATTTCAAGAAATGCTCCTGCTCCTTCTTTACAGGAGGCCCAACAGCGCCAGAAATTAATGAAGAAATATCCATATATTTTGTACATATTCATAACAATATTATAAAGAAACAAAGATTTTTAGTGATAATAAGAATGAAAATAAACTTCGCAATAATACAATTAATAAGATACCATAAAAAAATGCATTCAAAAAATTCTCCTTCCACAAATAATTTCATTAAAAAATTTTAATAAAATTTAGAATGTCCAGAAATCGAAGAAATTAATTTTAGGGATTAAAGAAGAGATTAATAATTTTTACGATAATTACTGTACAAATTCAAAACTTCTTTTAGGGCAATACAGAACTCAATGTTAATAATACATAATTCGTGAACATTATGAAAAATCACTTTGTTATTCACGTTTCACAGTAAATACAAATTACTTTTCTATTTAGCTGAGTATTAGCATAATAGTTATTAGTTGCTTTTGGCGAAAAGTGGGCGAAAAATATTGGTTACGTTTATTTTCAATTAAATCAATTAAATATAACCTCATGTCTACGAAAGTGTTATTTAGTGATAATGACACATAATATCACTAAAAATTATCACGTGTCTTTTTTTTTTTTTTTTTGCCAGCGTCCTGGCATAGGGGTAGCGCGTCTTCCGCGTGATCTGTTCGTCCCGGATTCAAGTCCAGGTTCAGGCAGGGTTGTTATTCTGTTTGCTATCTGTGAGGTGTGAGAATGTGCCCCCACCCCGTAAAAAAGGGTTGTGCTAGCGAATGTGACACATGAAGTAGCTAAGTCGTATTCTTGGCTCTAGTTGGCACTATTGTAAAAACAAGAGACGCTCACTCGGCTTAAATCGCTGATACATCTGTCAGCGGGCTTCTAAAGTGCCATTAGTAACAACAAAGTGTTACTTTTACTGGTTTACATATGTTCTGTTCATTGTGTAATGAGCATTTCTAATAGAAACCAGTTCCTTGACATCATAGGCGGTATTAGGAATATAAATCTGCGTTTCAACTAGCTTCTAAAGTTTGCAGTATTTTTAACTTCATTTTTAGTTAAAAATTCTGAATAGGTTGGAAAGATACGTCCAGTAAAAAAAACAACCTCCCATCCAATCCAGAATCTTTTTTTTCAGCTTTCAACAATGGAAATGCTTGATAACTCCAAATATTTGATGAAGCATTGAAAAGGGTTTGAATCTCAGGACAACTATGTAATGAATTATTCGGTATTAGATAAAAATATTTTTCGAAATGCCAAAATTTAGAAACATTTTCAAGACTATTAAATTAATATCAAAATTAACGTCAAAATTCAGTTTCATTTATAAGGAATACGTTTCAAAAATAATCCCACCAAGGTGTACATTTTCAGAATCCAAGTATGTATATACCAAGTCGAACAGCTTGATCTGCAAAGGCATATATACACGCACGCACCGTAGATATACGTAGTATACTTCCAGTTTATAAATATTTCAAATGAAATAAACATTCATGTTACAATTTAAAAAAAAATAAAAATGAACTTATTTTTTACAATTACAAAATATAACATTTTCTGGAGTCCTATTATTATATTTATTGAAACTTTTCAGGTATCCTAAAGGTTATAACATGAAAAGTTAACTTTTGAAGGGCAAAAACCGACAGATATTTCATCTTAAAATTTCAATTGGTTCAATAAATATGAGAATTAAATTCGATTTGATTATGTAGAATGAATAGATCAAATTAGAATAAAATTTGCCTAATCTTCATTTGCATACGTATTATAGCTCTGCTTGTCATTTATATTCAGCTGGCATATTATTATTTGTATTTGAATGTATTAACTGGTTCCAGATGAGAATTTTCCATTTTTCAGAGTATAAATTATTACTTTTACATAATCCAATTAAACTTCAAATTCTCATGTAAATAGGATTCATCTTAAATTTTAAGATGAAATAATTCTGTTAACATTTGTTCTTCAGAAATGACATTTTTGAGATATATATTTGTTAGGATACGTGTAAATACTTACTAAATATGACTCTAGGAATAAAGGGTTTAGAGTTTGTAATTTTTATTAATTTTTTTTTTAAATTTCGGAACATATTTATGTCGTAACATAAATAGTTACTTTTTTTTAATAATATATAATTACTTTTTTAATAAATAGTAAAGTTTTTATATGTGATTTTATAGGTCTATGACTATAAAATCAATTATAAAATTGATTACTATAATTGGTTTTTATATGTCTGTCTGGGAAATAAAGAAAAGATAAAGATAACACTTTAAATCCTGTATACTTTGCATTTAGAGAGGAATTATTTTATCCTTTAACTTACAGTTACATAAACGTAGCATCCAAATTTAAATCAGTGTGGCAAGAATCATCTAAGCACACAAACCATCAAGTTTCCAGCCTAAAGCCATCTATTAAAACGGATTCATTGAAGTTAATTTATGAGGCGGCCTTGTTGGTATATTAATTATAACAGATTTTAACCGCACATGAATATTTATACATTTTTTTCTGGTTCTCTATGTAAATTGATGGGTCAGTAACAAGTTCAGAACGTCTTCACCGTTACTGAGGATACTCATACTGAGATATAAAAACAAATTCAAGCGACTGAATTCAACGTGTTTTGTTTTTCTTTAATACTAATAAAGAGTTATGTATGTATTTGCCGCTGTAAAGGTTAAACAGTACATTACAAACCGTTTTTTTTTTTTTTGATACTAACCAATACAAACGACTTATTCCTTGTGGTTTTTTTTTTTACTAATAATAAAGGACAATGTACGTGCCGTTGTAAAGAACACAGTTTAACCCTTTGTATAACAACAATTCAAAGATTATATCCTGTATTCAACGACTATGTTATTTTCTCTACTGAAAATAAAAGAGAATGCATGTATGTGCTGCTCTACAGTACAGAGCATTTGACATAGCATTACTTATACTCAGATATACTTGAGGTTGAAAAAATGATCTTTGGGAAAAAATGATTTTATTTTAATTAATTGAAAATTAAGATATATTTTATTTCTCTATATATTTCTGCAACTGTTTGCACAATAAAATATTTGATTAACAAGTCATCCCCCCCCAAAAAAAAACCAAATACATTTTACTACTCCAGATAATTTAGTTATCTTTAAAATTTTCCAGAAAATTTTTTTAAGCGAAATAAATTATAAGAATTATAATCATAATATAGATAATCATATATATCATTAAAAGGCTTTCGTGCAATTTCAAATGTATTTAGTAGTATGGTATAGAATTTATAATAAGGCTATAAATTTCATTATATGGTTTTAAAGTGGCAATAAGAACGTGTTTATTATTTAAATAAGTTGATAGTAAAAACTTCTCATAAAACTCTCGCCTTAAAATGCGATACTAAAAGAGAAACTATATCAAGATGAAATTTTTTCATACTGAGTAGTAGATATTTTAGAAAGAGAGAAGTTAATTTATTATTTTATTTAAGTTTATAATTCTATTGAAAATATTAAAAATTACAGAAACTGTCTTTAGATTATGCATTCTATAATAGGAATGCCTAAAATATATTTGAGTACAAATTTTTTTTGTAATATAGCTAATATTATATTAGATTGCAAAAAAAGACCGCATCTTTATACAAAATGTGATTATTCATCAAATGTTTAAGGGGACAGTGGACTTTGAAATTGTCAAAAATTGACTAAAATATGGAAATTTTTTTTCCATATATTAAGATTTTACTCATATTACTGAATCTAATACAAAAAACCGCTAATGTCTAAGTTAAATTATTAAAAAGTTATAAGCATTTAAAAAAATTTAAAGGGACTCAAATGTAAAATTTAAAGGGACACAAAATGTAAACAAAGAGCTGTCATGATTTTTTAAAACATTTTATTTTATTTTAGAATTAATAATTTTACATTTTCTTCACTGCTCGCCTTAGCTGTAACTGTTAACTGCACATTCTACTGTTTTGTTTACTTCTACCTCATGTTTTACCGAGCGGGAATAGCGTTATTTTTACCAATCAACTATTTTGAATTTCGAAATTTTTTCAACTTTATTTGTTAGCTACTGTTTGCTTTCCAATATTATTTACCTAATCAAGGTTGTTTTTTGAACTTCCGATTTGCAAACAATATTAATAATTGTTTCATTTTTATTTACATACTATTTCGATAATGGATACTATCAACAGGCGTTATCGAAAACTGAAAGGCAGACCTTCTAAGAGGAAACGTATGTGTTCCGCTAATATTAGCAAGAGATGGAATAAAAATGTTGCAGAGAATTCTGAAAATGTAGTATCTGTGGAAAATTCTATTGCTATTGAAGAAGTATGTATAGATAAAAATAAGAAATCATTTAGTGCTAGTGCTAAAAAATTAGGATTATTTCCATCAACTTCTTCGTCCACTAGTAATGTTACAGAAAAAAATTCCTATATAATGATGAACAATGACATGTGGTCTTCTCTTTTATCAAATATAAATGCAGTGAATGTGACATGTGCTCATTGGATGTTGAATCTAATGGTGAATATGGCTTTTCAACAAAAATAGAACTGAAATGTAAAAACTGCAATAAAATATTTAGCTCTATTTTTTCAAGTCCTCGAGAAAAAGACGGTAAATGCTTCGAAGCTAATAAAAAGCTTGTCGAAGCTTTTCTAAAAATTGGGAAAGGGCATGCGGCTTTGGAAATTTTCTCCATGGCTATTGGTATTCATGCAATGGACAAAAAGACATTTTCAAAATGTTTGCACCAGTTTTATGATGAAAAACAGACCCACAAAGATGACATTTTAAAAGTATCTAGGAAGATTGTTCGAAAAAAGCATCAGGAGTTATCGTCTGCAGCTGAAGAAAATTTAGATGATGCGATTGACATTACAGTCTCATATGATGGGACATGGCAAAAGCGGGGACATTCATCACTGTATGGAATTGGTATCATTGTAGATATTTTAACGGGACTTATTATTGATTACGAAATAATTTCGAAGTATTGTCCAGAATGCACAACTGCTAAAAGAGACCTTGGAGAAAAAAGTCCTGAATTTTCCATATGGTACAAAACACACAAATCTGATTGCAGTAAAAACTATATGGGATCTTCAAATTCTATGGAGACCAAAGCTGCTGAAATTTTGTGGAAAAGGTCTATAAAAAATTGTGGTATGCGATATGTGAGTGTCGTGCCAGATGGTGATGCCAAGACATATCAACATGTATCAGAATTAAATGTGTATGGTGAAGATGTAGAAATTACCAAAGAAGAATGCGTAAACCATGTGGCAAAGAGACTTGGTACGGGGCTTCGTAAAAAGGTTAAAGAATGTCAAAGTAAAGGAATTACACTTGGTGGCCGTAAAGTGGGAAGTTTGAAAGAGAGCACCATATTAAAGCTAACAAACTATTATAGAAAAGCTATAAAAGAGAATGTCCCTGATGTCCAAAAAATGAAATCAGCAATATTTGCATCATTATTCCACTGCTCATCGACAGATAAAACACCTAAGCATAGTAAATGCCCTACTGGTTCTACTTCATGGTGTTTTTATCAGAGGGCTCTAGCTAACAATGAAGAGCCAAAATCACATTCCACAATGAAAACAAAATTATCGGAACTGGTGCTGGAAAAAATTCTACCGATCTATCAGAGGCTTGCTAATAATGAATTGTTAGCGAGATGTGATTCTGGAAAAACCCAAAATGCAAATGAAAGCATCCACAGCATTATTTGTAAAAACTGCCCCAAAGAAATTTTTGTTTCTAAAAAGAGATTGGAAATGGCAGTAATTACTTCTGTAGGGGAATATAATTTTGGCTGTTTCAACAATATTACTTTAGAACAGAGTGGATTTAATGCAGCATCTTTAGATATAGACGTGACAAAAGGCGTATAGCTCAAAGTGAAAATAGAAGTTCTGATATCTGGAAAAAGAAAAGAATTGAAAAAAAGATTGCTAAATCAGTTAAAACCACAAAAAATATTAAAAAAGAAGGGAAAACATATGGCTCTGGCAAATTTTAATATTTTTATCTACTTTTTTTTAGAATAAATTATTTTTTATTGCGTTAAATAAATTATGCCGTTCTTAAAAATCTCAATATGCCAAATTGAGCTGTTTCATTTTAATATTTTATTCTCAAAAAATATGCTTTGAACTGAAGAATAAGATATAAATATGCCTGTTGTCCAATAAAATCAGCATTTAGTTGCATCAAAAAAACAAATATTAAAGGTAAGTGTAAAAATATTATTAAAATGCCTTTTTCTCAAAACTATATTTTATCAGTTTTGCGCGCCTTTAAAATTTTCCATGCGTCTTAATTTTTGAGTAAATTTTATGAAATTTCATATACAGAATCCTGACATGTACTGAAATAAATCTTGGTATCCATTTTACATTCTAGCTTCATTTAGATAGTTAAAAGTTAATTTTATTTTGAATAAGCCTAAAATTTTTATGAAAATCAAACACATATGAACAAAAAACCTTTTTAAAAATCAAATTTTAATTGAAATGACAAAATAATACCTAAATGTATTTTAAATATCTTTATAAGTAGTAATAATGTAAAATAAAGTCAAAAATTAAAAAATTGAAACGCATGGAACATTTTTAAAAAATTAAAAAATTACTTAAATTTTTAATTTTTTTTAAAAAAAAATTTTAAGTGAAAATATTTTTTGAAGGATATTTAGTATAATTACACTCCAGAGATTATGAGCAAAAAATTTCATAACTCTAAGTTTATTTTTAAGAAAAAAGTTATATAGAGTCCACTGTCCCCTTAAATTAATTCTAAATACATTTAATTTAGAAATGTATGTTTTAACTATATTGACATCCATTATTTCAATTTATTCTATTGAAGGGAATCTAAATTAAAAGAATTAAAAAAAAACTATTTATTAAGAATTGCAGGGATTTTTTTTTTCATTTTAGAAAGTTATACATTGATATTTGAATGACTTAATATCAATTGAAACATCTTATTTAAGTTTATATAACTTGATGCAATTCAAATGTGAAATACTTTTTTATGCCAAATAAGTTTCACATTGAAAATTTTGTTTCTTATTATTAAATAAGTCGGTTTTTTTAACGTTCGCGAATTTTCTTATATTTTCAAAATCTTTCATTCAACTTAACTTTTTCCATTTTGTGACAATGATATATTATTAAAGATTTTGTGTTTATTTCCGAATATGACTGAACCTTGAAATTTCGCAATCTCGTTTATTATCGATAATAATAAGCCATTTCAATATTTTTAGAATTTATTAATTTTTGATCGATTAATTTAGTTAAATTTCGATTCCGTAGATTCCGGTAAAAATAACTTCAAGATTTCATGATATTCATGATTATAGATTATAAATTTTAAAAAGAAAAAAATTAATTTTGCTTTATAGTGGACTTATAAAAGTGTCTTTAAAAACTGCTTTCATTAAATTAAAAAAAAAACATTTTTGTAAAGTATGAAATCGAGTTTATAGAATCTTCCTCTTACTGTATCAATGACAGTCATCTATACATACTCTATATATTTCACCTTTAACTCTTACTTAAGTTTCAAAAGCCTAATATGAAGTACAGTAATTAAATCATCAGATGGGTGCAATTTATTCATATTAATAACAATACATAACGCCATTTACTTACTAAGAAGGCACAGTAAATTAAAAATTAATGAGTGATATAACACAATTCACGAGATGTGACGGTCGTTTCCGCATATTTATCACATATTCCATTAGGTGACATCAGTCTTGCTTTAGTTCCGGCAAGATGTGATTGATATAAACTTTGTTTTCTCCTTTGCACACCATTCTTCTTCACTTTGGCAAAAAGAACATTAATTAAATTTAATTACCATTTAATTATTCTAATTTCCGTTACCGAATGCATGCCAATAGAAGAACGCTGCTTGCATATCTAATAAATATTATGCATATTAGAACGGTTTGAGTATTTTTTAATTTCATAGGAATCTTCCGATAGGATTTTTCCTGATGATATTTTGATAACTAGATATTATTGAGCTCATCAAGATAGAATAAGTATGTAAGGATAGGTATACAGTACTATCTGAATATTATTTATATAGTATTTTTTATTAATTATATAATAATTATTATTTTATTATATTTAATATATATTTATATATGTATATTAAAATTATATATATAAATTTTAGTTCATTATTCTTAATTTTTTTAAGGAAATATTTATTCAAAGGAGAATTTTATATTAATAACCAGTGATTATTAAGCTCATCAGGATAGAATAAGAATAAGCATATCTAGTCAATTCTATGCATATCAGAACGATGAAAGTATTTTATAATTTCATACAAATCTTCTGACAGGGTTTTGCCTACCACTTAGATATTAGTTCATGACAAAGCATATTTATTTGGCTTCACCTAGAATTGTTCATGTATTATTTATTTTGAATTTTAAAGTTATACTTTTCTAGTGTAACTCTTACAAAAATTAAATATTTGAACTTTTTTTTCATTATGCATTTATTTGTTTTAAATAAATGTTTGTTCTTAAAAAATAATTATAAGATTACCTTTTAACACCTATGCTCTTTTAAATGATTTGGATTTTTTTTTTTTTTTTAGGAATTGTCTGTTGAGAATTTTCCTTATTTTGATATTAATTTTGACGTAAATTATTATTATCAAACAACTCAAAAATTTTTAATGTATGTTTTCTTTTGAATTTAAAGGTATATCTCGCTAGATGAATATTTGTATTAATTATTCATATGAATTAGTTTATTATTTTTCAGTTTTTTTTTTTTTTTGGAAATATTTGCTGAAAGGAGAATTTTATATGAATATCTAGCGATTATTAAGTTCATCATGATAGAATAAATTCTTCAGAATTTAAAGACAGAGATGATTAAAATTTCCCTCTCATTTATATTAGGATTACTGAATATTGTAGAAAAAAATTAATTATAATTTTTTGGCAAAACAATACCTGTATCTATTTTTGCAAATTGTAACATTTTATTGCTTTATTATTTTTTTATTAGGAATTTTTTATGTGACTCTTTCAGCATGTATTTCCTATAGGTAAATTCTTTAATCAAGTAAAAATATTTATTTTTAATAAAAGATTCTGAAGAGAATAAATCCATTGTTTGATACTAATAGCTTTAAAAATAAGTATACTTTGTCTTCCTTCCTTCGAACAAAAGACAGAATGAAAAAACGTCCTGAAAATAAATTTACTTCAAAATTTTCAACACGATACGAAGAAACTTCTTGAAAATAAAATGACTCCAGAATAGAAAATTTCAATTAGAAATAACTAAATTGCCAAACACGAAGATCACGACAATGGCTTTAATCGGTGAAGAAAAATTCAGGTTTTGATAACCACTCAAATATTAAAAACTTTACAAAGTTGCAAGAAATTGCTGAACGATCACGATAGTAAACCTTTTGACAATATGTTCTGGTAACAAGCAATTTAATTTCAAAAATAACACGGTAAGTCAGGCAAACTTTCAGCATATACCTGCACATTTTCGACACTTTCAGGTCAAGAAATTTTTTATAGTTAGTGTTGCAGTATCAAAAAATGGAAAATCGGCTTCGAAATTCATTGATAAAGGACTAAAAATTGCTACAGAATATTACAGACAGGATATATTGACCTCAGATTTACTGCTACCTGCTGAGGTATTATTGTTTAAAATAATATGAAATCTTTTTTTAAAATGCAGTTTAAAACGTTAATGAGGCTATTTATAAAGCCATCATGAATTAGTTAATTTTACGACATTTTTATGCGTTTACGTAAAAGGAATTTATAATAAGTGTAATGTTTAAGCGAACAAGAAAGTCATTAAATTTGTTTTCTATGAAAACCATTCTAGAATTTTTATTATCTTTCTTCTAGAAAATATTTACATAACTTGACTAATAATAATGAAAATACATAGAATGATTTTTAATTTAAAATACACCTATGTGTAAACTGCATGGCGATATTTGTATTTGTAAATTACTTTCTTCTTCATTAATGCAAATAATAAATGTAAAAATAAGTCAAATCAAACATAGGACATATTATTAGATTTGTATTATAATTCTCATGATTCATAAAGCGTTGCATAAAAATATTTTGCTTTCATTCATTTTACAATAATGTTAAAATTGGAAAATATCTATATTAAAATTTTAATTATTATATTAGTATTTGAATTTAATATTTTTTTTTATTTATTCTATTATGAACTTTTATACTGCTTTAGAAATTATAAAAAACTGGAAACATTCAAGCTCGATCGATAAAACAATATGCAATGTCTTGAATGGAAGGAAATATTGTTCGAATTTTTGAATTTTAGTTTTACGTAGAAATAATACTTATTATGTGCTTAAAAATACACACATTTATCAGATTGGCTATTTCATGTGTCAAAATGTTTTTTGTCTGCAAAAGAACTAAATAATAATATAATGTATTACTATTATTTAATTTACTTATATTTTTCTGTCTTATATTTATAACTCTTTCATTCTATTCGTGATTTTAAAATTATATATTTTCTAATTAGTTGAATTCAAATTAATGTTATTATTTTTCATCCTCCCCAGATTTTTATTTCTGAAATTTCAATAACTGTCTGGCAATAAGTTTCAATATCATTTGAAAAGCATGCGACTATAATAAATGTTTACTTAACAAGATTTAGGAATAATTCCCTTTTAAAACTATACAAGTTCTGAATGTGCTCACACAGGCTCCTTTTTCTTTACTGAATCTGTTGCTCTCTAGTTATATATTTGACACAGACATTATTAAAACATCATTCCTTTTTCGCAAGAAATAAAAAAGCTGTCGTTTAAAGATAATCCCTAATTATTATTTTTTACCAGAATAGATATTTCATGTTGTTATTTTATTTATATAGATTTTAAGGTATTTATTTCATATTCAATTGATAACAACTTTTGTTTTCTATACAGTTTAAACTTAAATAAAACCTTTCAAAAAATTAGTTGTATTAAATTAATGCAATCATAGAAATGAATTTTGGAAACATAAATATCACTATACATTACGTTCAAAAATTTATTACTCTCTATAAATTACTAAATATTGCTAAGTAAATTGCAAAGTAAACTTCAAAGCATTACCTCTATTATGCAGATCAATATTTTCTTTTATAGAATGAGAATAAGTTTCATATAAAGATTTGTCTAAAATATAAAGAGGGAATAAACATGGATACAGAATGGAAAAAGAATAATAAACATAGATACAGATTAATAAAAGAATGATGAACAAGGAAACAAAAATTAGTGAATTCAGAAGAAAAAAATACTTTTTAATGCGCAAACATCTAAGTATTCTGTATTTTTTCACAATAAATATCAAAATTCTAAGCTTGCCTTCGAATAAATGGATAATATATGGCTCGTTGATATGCTAGACACGGTTTATAACCCATATGTGGGTGGAACATGAAATATGGCTGCTATTAAAGCACTATTAACATGCTGTAGGAGTATATCCTAAATGCCTACTTTTAACACTAATTTATACTGACAAATTAGTGTTTATCCTTATTATTAAGCTGTAGAACAACAACTTGCATCTCTTTCTGGCAGTTAAACTGTTATTCTCTTTAGTATATACAGTCTAATTAATTCGTACTTTTAAAAAAGTAATAAAATATTTCCTGAAGTATATCTTAATTATCAAAGAGAATATGGTTTAAAAAGCTGGGTATAGATAACTTAATCTGAAATTCAAATTGTTATTACATTAACAAGTTATAAATTGCCTCACTATTATTATGGGAAATTTAAAATAAAAATCTAGAATTCAAATATTTTATGAAGTTAAAAATTTCAGCAAAAACACACAACAGTATAAAATGCGGATAAAAATTTTGTTGAATTCATTGGAACAAAGAAAATTTTACTATTTATTATTATTTAACAATTTTACAATAAATTAATATTTTATAATATTCTTTCTATAATACAATTCAGAAAAATTATATCACGGAATAAAAAGAATATAGATGTTTATTCAATCAAATATGATAATGTACAAAATCTTAACAAGAATTTAGTCTGAGTGACTCATTGATATTGTTAATTTATCTTGTTTATGTGTTAGCAGGCGTATATTAGGCAAAACTATTTAGTTTCTGTAATGTAGAATGTTTTTTACGAATAATCTCTTCCTATATTGTAAAAATGCTGAATATTCTTTTGATCAAATTAAAAATCAATATTATCTTAGGGTTTTTGTGGGTATTTTTTTGAATTTTACAAAACTTTAACTCTTCTTCTTTGTACTATTTGCTCAAATGATAACTTATAGAATTTCAGGAAGACGACTTGTTAGTAGCTACGGCAAATAAACAAATCATACAAACAAAAGGAAAAAGAATCTGAGGAAATCTTGACAACTGGAGTAACAATAAGGTTTCTTTTGCTCATGGAAAGATTAAACTCCTGTCTTTTGGCAAAAAAATGTATTTACCAACATCCCGTATTCTTCATACCCTAGAAAAATGGAGAAAGTTTGAAAGAAATTTTTAAATACTGGGAGTAATCTTGGATGACCAGTATTCCAGAGAAGAGGTATTCCAGGGAGAATTCTTAAGATCTTATACAAAGGAACATTCGAGAAGATTCAATATTCAGATCGATGAACTATTTTACTTGGCTCCATTATGTTAGTTTGGATGAACAAGACAAATTCAGGAAATTTATTGTTCCCAGCGTCAGGCAATGCTAGCAATCACAGGTGCCTTTTGCACTATTTTTTCATCCGCTCTTAGATCATCTTAGATAATTAGATCCAAGAAAATTAATATTATATCTGTTAATTTACATCTGCGCATATCTCTCCTTTAACAAAAATCACATCAATCAAATTTCACTTACAATAAAACTCATTATCGATAAATTACCATGGATTTGAATGTACTTCAGCCTATTTAGGCAGTGAAAACAGTAAAAATAACTGCAAGGATAAGCTATACATCTTCTAATCAAATAATCGAATATATTCTGAACAATAAAATGTTTCTTAATTTAATAAATCAACAGACAATTGTTTGAATGATCATGAAATCATGAAATGTCTTATTTTAAGTCTGTCTAAAACTATAGGTTATTATTCTCATTGCTAATGATTGTATTGTATTTAAAATTTCATCCATTTAGTTTATGTATTTTTAGTTTATATTCATTTACTTGGACACTGACAGACAGAGAAGGTTTTCGTCAAAAATTTCATATGTATAATCAATTTTAATGCAAAGATTACATATTAAATTTAATATTTCTTATATAATTTTTTCTGTTTTCGAATTACTGTGGCTCTAAACTGACAAACAGAAATGATTCTAAAATTATTTCTTTTCGCGCTCGGTGAGATATCTATACTTATAATAAAGCTCAATGTGTGTGTGTGTGTGTGTGTGTGTGTGTGTGTGTGTGTGTGTGTGTGTGTGTGTGTGTGTGTGTGTGTGTGTGTTGGCGCTCTACAGGCCAGGTCATTTGACATACAGCTATCAAATTTGGTACATGTATACCTTAGAGGTCGGGAATGTGCACCTGGGGTCCCGTTTTTTGAAATTTTAATTCGAATTTTAATTATTAATTAAAAACTAACTTTCCCGCCAAAAAAATCTTCCATTTTCCCCACCGCCAAATGAGTAATGCTTCAATTTTTTTTTCTCCCAACAGTAATGAGGCTAGGGTTAACATTTTTCGGCAGATTATTTCAAACGATTCTCTTTATTTTCTTAATGTTTTATGCATTTAAAATTAAACATTGTTAATTAATCCATGTTTCAGATTCATTCTGAAGTACTTTTGAATTAAAATAACACAGAATAAAGGAAATTAAAAATGTATAATCTGCATAGCGTTACCCCAACTGGCGTAGAAAAATTCACGCATTTGCGTTACCGGAGCTGGCGAAGAAAATTCACGCATGCGCATTCTGCTTGTTGCCATGACAACCGTTATCAACGGATGATTTAAATTATTTTTAGGTTAGTTGCATGCTTTTGTAAATAAATTGTATTTATGTTAGTTATATATTTTTTTGTATATGCTTATAGTTTTAAGCACATCGTTTTTTAAGTAGTTTTTTAAACCTGTTTTCGACCGATTATTTTAAACGATTCATTTTATTTTCTTAAAGTTTGATGCATTTAAAATTAAACATTATTAATGAATCGATCTGTTCATGATGAATCTGAGAAAATTTTGTTGACAAATTCTTGATATATTACATAACTTAAGAAAGATATTCTTTAGTGCCCATAAAGTTTAAACGCTGAGTGACTATTATCAGTAATCATATTATTAAAAAAAATGCTTTGTTTCAGTAAAAAATATTATTATATTAATTGCAGTTTAGTCATTTCCATTTTAATTTTAAGCATAAATTCTACCGGAACTAACAGAAAATTAGAGAGATACATATTACGTTATGGCTGAAGGACTTTATATTATTATGAGTGAATTACATGACTATCAAAATTTGAAGCTTTAAAATATTTTATGAAGAAGCTATTAAAGTAGGAATTACATAAAATATTTAATTATTAAAATTTTAACGAGCATTAAGATTGGCGAACCGGCTGGTCGCCAAAGGCGGCTAGTAATATAATATATGAAGATTCAGATTTCTGGAGGTCGAATTTTTTTGTGGATTGCAGTGCTTTTTATTTTATACTTCATATATGAGAAACTATAAAGAAATTATCTTATTCTTTCTAGGATCTAGGTTGAACTTAATAACCAAGCCACCAAGTATAATACTAAGGAGTTTTGTGACAAGTGCATAAATATCCCGTTTTGAACATCACATGCGACTATACCTACAAGCACATCGTCGATGGATTCGTTAGACAACATTAACATTAGCAACCGACCAGGGAAATGAGAGCCTAAAAAGTAAATTAAAAATTTCTTCAATTTTTAGAATTTTTTTAAACAAATTGCAGAAAATTTGCTTACAATAGCTGTGGGCATTACAGAATGAAATCATTTAGATAATTTCACAAAAAATTTGTCTGTTGAAACTTTATTACAGAGTGTCCGGGTATATTTAATGAATAAAAATGATTAATTGAAGAGCTTTCAAAGTTTCAACTTGATATTATATATTACGCTTTCCCCAATTAATTACCCGAAGTAAGATTTCAAGTATTTGGAGCAAACTTCCATATTCGACAACGAACACGAGACTATAAAACTCACTTCATCACAGATTTAACGAACCAGAATTCTGAATGAACTCGATACTCAACAAAGTTTATCAAACATTTATCTTTTTCATTAATCATGGAAAACATAAAGATTAACTAATTTACCTGAGGTATAAACTGTGAAATCGCGATGGCATTTCCAATCTTTCAGACGTTAAAGCATTCTCTTTATGAAGATATACTCATTAAATATTTAATAGCAAATTACTTTTTAAAAATGGGATGAAAAATTGGGGTTTGCTTTACGGTTTAATGAGCAAATTTTACCAGAATTATTTATGGCAGAAAGCACAGAAATCATTAAAACAAGACACCGATTTTCCAATGGTAGTTTACTTTGCTGAAGCCTTCGTTAATGAACTTATTAATTTTTGGAAATAGTTTAAGACTCTGTAAACAACAAAAAGAAATCTTGTTTGATTTGGTGAAGCTAAGCTCTTAATCAAACGACTTTCGTTGTTTTGAGTTGTCTGCCACTTAACACTATTCATTTAAAATTTGATAGGGCATTGGCATTTTTTTTGTTTGATAAAAGAAATTCTGCTTTATATCAGCCTTTACTTAATTTTGCTTAGTAATAAATCAGAAAATTCTGACTGCTGTTTATAGCTATAAACTGAAATAAATTTTATGTATTATACAAGTTTGAATTATTTCGAATGTTATATTCTTCTAAATCAGAACAAAAAATATCTGAGAACGAAAAAAAGCAAATATATCCAATACATCAATAAAAATCTATATGAGAGTTATAAATATATATTTAAAATGCTCTAAGTAATGTCATAATAAAAAATTATGCAAATTATATGTTTATTAAAAGAAGAAAAAATTTTCAAAGAAAAAAAAACAGTGTTGTGATTTTATTTTTATTTATTTATTTGCCTATATGATAAAGATAGGTGTGCATAAAAATAGTTTTTTTTTCAAATAATTTTTTGGCATTTTTGGCACAAAATTTGGCATCTAAAAATGTGAAGATTTGATTTTCATTTAGGAGTAATTTTTCATTCATTTCATTAAGAATTTAAATATAAGTAATAATTTTTGCCATTTCACGATTGTAACTTTAGATTTTATTTTTGAACCATCTTTTAAATTCAGAAAATTGTCGATATATTATAGATTAACTGCCTCCTCAATTTTAGAATTAAATATATTTTAGAAAAATATAATTCGCAATATTATGCAGGATCATTGTTTTAAAAAGGAAAAGATTTTAATTATTTTTATCGCATGTCTTTCTTCTATTAATATAAAATCTCAATTATGAAGATATCATTATTTTCTTTTCTTTTTCGTATATGATGTATAAAGAGAGTATTGTAATCATTTAAAAAAATCGAATTTGAGATTTTGGCAAATTTCCAAGTCTCGATGTTTTCAAAAAAAAAAATGATATTATGTCTACCTATCTTTTTGTGCTATGGATAACTCAAAAATGCTTTGAGCTAGATAGATAAAACTTGGCATATGATCTTTACACCAAATTTGCAGATTTCTATCAAATGTTGGGCTAATTCATTTCAAGGAAATCTGTCTATCCTACTGTTTTAATATGTATTCAACTATCTGTTAGTCTTTCTGATGTTAACGAGATGACCACAAAACGAAGAGAGCTAGAGGGATGAAATCTAGTTTACAGATTTAACATTTAAATTATAGATATCTTTTAAATTTGAAGCTAAATCCATCAAGGGATTAATTTTATGTTTGTATTTTCACAAGCATGCAAACACAGTAACTCAAAAACGAAACGACTTAAATTTAACAAATTCGGTGTGAGATTTTTTTTATTGCAATTATAGTTATGTGACAAATTTTCGATTTAATCAGTTCAAAAATACAAGTCTAAACCGCCAATTCTCTTTTAGAGTGCTATTAACTGCATGACATGGATTATTGGACAAAAACAATCGCTAAGGATCAGTAAAATTCTAATTGTAAATGCATTTCATAACTATCGTTCAGAACTGTCATGTAATACCTTAATGACTTGACACAAGGTTCAAATTTTTATGCGGGATGAAGGAGTTAACATTTTTATTTTAGAATATGCGAGAAAGTTTTGGGGAAATAACTCTTTGGCTTTTCATAAAAAATTGTCAAATGATAAAAAAATTAAGGAAAGAAATAGTTAATAATTACAGATTAAAGGTTTCAATGAAAAAGTTCCGTATAAACTGGTTGTCAATGATTGTCTGCAATAAACGAGGACAAACGCTTTCATTTCTTAGAATATCATTTTTACAAATTTTAACTAGTTGGTAAGTAACAATTAGTTATTAATTAGGATATTCAAAAATAATTTATGTTGTTCAATAAAAAGAATATAAAATGGAAAGGAATAAAACAATTGATGTATTCAGATGATCCTGATTTAAACATAATTGCTATTTGTGTAAAGACATGTGTCATTATAAAGAATCTCATTTTGCTTTCCTGTATCGAAGAAGTACTCCAAATATGGTAATAGCAAACAGATTACAGCATTATCGTCCAGAACATTCTTACCAAATATGAAAGTCTTAGCTCTGCTTAAATATTTGAAAATCAGGAGAGAAGAGGCTTAATTGTATGAGGGAATTCCTCAGCAAATAATCCGTCATGAGGCTAATAACATTTCCCCCCCCATCATTTTAAGTTTACTCTAGAAATGATATTTTTGCCTTGCACATAATTCCGAAAGTAGCGCACTTGTGACATAAATTACCTACTGAAATTACTTTTTCAATAACTTAAAGTTATAATAACTTTATATATTAGGTTGGTTAGGACAATAACAGATTACGGCACTCTTCAAATTTATATCTTAATTCAAATCTTCAAAATTATATCTTTATAAAGTTAAGATTTAAGTTATGCTCTTTTTTCTATATATATATATATATATATATATATATATATATATATATATATATATATATATATAAAGACTATTCTTCCACCCTTAGAAAAGCCATACTGACCTCAATGCAAGCTACCATGAATCAGTTCGTCCAAAACTAGGATACAGTAGCACTTCACAGTCATTGAAAAAAACAGCAGATCATTAATTAACTCCTTCACTTTCAGGTCTCCTTAGATTTATTAATTTGTCTGCAGACCCTCAGTTTCAGTGCCAATAACTTAAAAATAAAAAAAAAATCACTATATATAGTGGGTAAATAATTTTTTGACAGGGTTAATAAAAAGTTATTAATCAAATTCCAAGGAGATAACCACCGAAATAGTTCCGAAGAAGAGAAGATATGGAGAATGGTTTCGAAATAGAGAGGAGATGAGAATCACATTCCTTAATAATATTTTAATTACTCGACTTTCCAAATTAATCAGTAATTTACATCTTTTCCTTTGCCAAAGTTCACATTCTTGAATGAAGAGATCAATCATTCCCATTGTCATTACACTGCGACATTTGTTGTCTTTACCAAAAGTCTTATGTGGCGAGTTCAAAAATCCATGTCCAGTAAAGATTTTTTTTGAGAAAAAAAATTACCTTTTATTCAATTGAAGTAATATTTCCAAATATCTTTCTTCTGTAAATTAGTGTCTTACTTTATGCTTAAAAGAATTTATACCAATAAAAGAATGTTTGCATAACAATCCAAGGTACTAAATTTAAACTGTATGCGAGTTTTAAAATACCCATTATAAATGTAATATGTTAGTTATTATTTAAATAGATAATTAAAATATTCTAAGTAAATTTTTACAAAAGCGGAATTTTAAATGATATGAGTCACTAGATAAAGAATGGGTAACTTTTGAATTAGTTTAAATATTTTCTACACTTCATTTGCATTTTACTTGTCTTATTTAGAAACTGTTATGATCGCTATCAGTTATTTTTATGTATGTAGTAATGAATGAACATTATTATGGTATTAAAGATAACGGAAAGCACCAAGGTAAGTGACACACCTTCAAGCGAGCACAATAAAGATATTTGCTTATCTTAGTAAAATCCGTTGTTTTTAATGGAGGCTGTTTATTCATTTATTTAATCACAATCATAGTTATATATTCATATAAAAAGCGTTTTATTGATTGTTTTGGGTTAAATATTTGATGTATCACAAATAAAGGAAAATGGTTATTTCCACCATTATTTTATAACTTTTTTTTTATTAAATTACGAATAGAGTATCATTTTTATATTACAACCTTTTGTGAGAAGCTTGTGTATCAAGTATACCAAAATAGTTAAAACATTAGCATCTTTTGTGCGGATTCTAAGAAGGATTAAAATGTATATAGGCAATTAAAACATTTAATGTTACATTTCATTCAGAGTTATTGTAATTAACAAAATATTTTGCTTGGAAATTTCGATAAGAAATGAGATTACATATATATTTTCACTGATAAAAAATTTTACTTACAAATTAATTTAAAGAATTAAAGAATACGTTTTATTCACTAAATGTCATTAGTTTATTTTGTTATATCTATTCATCTATAAAATATATTTTATTTGTTATATCTATTTATCTCTATCTATAAGAACAGAGATTGTATGTGTGTGCCTATATGTCTGTATATTCTACACATAGACACACGTCTAGCTATTTCTACTTATAAGAAAAAAGGATATATGTGTACGTCTAAATGTCTGTATATTCTAGACATAGACACACGGTTAGATAATTTAGAGCTACCAAACCAGGTATTCATATACTTTGAACAATGAGAACCTCGAAGCATTTTTTTTTTTGAAATTTTAATTGAAAATTGAGATAAAGTTTGCATTTTTTCCATGATAGCTTCCAAAAATATTGTTGAACAAAATTAATACTTACACCATTTTAAAATTTAAAAAAATATCTTTTAAATCATATAATTTAATAGGTTAATTTTGGCAATTTTTGAATCATATTTTTTGCCTAATATTCGACAATAGCATTGAATGTTACATTGTTGTCCTATTCTTCCGTAAATTTTTTAATCCAGTGCTTTTTTATACCTTTGTAAGATAAGGAAGAAAGACACTGTCTGATACTTATATAATTTATAAGTTTGAGGGTTTGAGATTTTATGGCGCAAAAACCAATTTTGGTTATGCTGCGATATAATTTATAAGACGAATTAAAAAGTTAAGTTGCAATTTGGAGAACGTTAGAAGATAGATTAACATGCAAATAAGCTTTTATAATACCGTGATGTAATGGAATTATCTCCTTTAGGAAAGTCGATATACACAATACCCAGAACATATGCAAGACTAATTTAAGCTTAAAAATAGTTTGTTGACGGAATCACGAGCACCAAATTATATATAAGGTATTAAATGAAAATCAAATACAAATATTATCCTAGAAGAACAGTTTGTTGCCAGAGATGGCTAGTTAAATTTTTAAAACTATTAAAACGTTGGTAACATAAAAATTATTGCTATAAGAGACAAGAGACATTAATATGGTAATAAATATTAACAATCAGATATTATACTTAAGGTACGCAGAATCGTATTGTGAATGCAGAATAGATATTATGAATACAAAATTTAACATAATAGTTAACGTTTTCATAATTTAGAAAATACCAACTGGAAAGGCAATCAGCTAAGATCTGACATCAAGTTGGAATTTCCTGATTTCAATAAATATATCCATGTTTCCATTTATCTATAAATAGAAGCGAAAAAATATTTTACATTACTTGCTTTTCAATAAAAGATTTAATAGTGAAAAACACTATTAACCCTCTTTTTTTTAAACAATGTAATGTATAACATATCTGTTAGTATTTTTTTTACATTATTCATTTGATTCGGGAGATGCTTAAAATCCATTCATTAGTTTCGGCGCAGCAGGCCAAACATTGCTCTTTCTCCAGAAAATCCAAAATAAATAATTCATTAATTTTGAAGTTGTCTGATATCAATGTATTAATTATATATTTTATGAGCAATGTTCTGGAAAATAATTTTTTTCCCAGCATGATTTTTTTGCAGAGTGTTCGAAAAGCTCATCATTGGGAACTATAGCTAGAACTTTGACTAAGATAGCTTTCTTTCTAGCATTATTAATGTACTTTTTTATATTTAACACGAAATAGGTAAAGATTTAAAAGCTTTTTAGAGAGAAATATCAGTAAAGATTTTTATTTCGGCATTTTGTCCTAAAGCCCAACTCATGGCAAAATTGAATCAAGCTCGGTTTGACAATCCAAGTTAGACGAATTCAACTAATACCAAAATGTTTTGAAAAATTCTTGATTTTTGAAAATGCACTTTGCAGATTCTTGCCATCAACCTTTGAACTATTCGTGTATACCTCAGAAATTACAATTGTCTACATTTCCGTTGATTTATAATTTTTTTTCTCTATTTGGAATACTTATTAATAGTCTGAAGCCATTAGGATTGCTAGTATTTTCTACCAAGGTAAATGGAGCTGGAAACGAGCACAATAACTAAAAAAGTATGAAAAGCTAGATAAATAAAATTTGTCATATAATTTTCTAGTAAGAATTGTAAATGTGTATTATACTTCCGACTTAGTTCATTGATGGATTGAATGTTTATTTATATGTCTATCTTTCCAGCGGTTTTCCTTACAAAAATATTTGTTTTCTAATAGCAAATGGAATAAGACTTAGGTGCTCCCAGAAAAAAGAACTCTGAATAAAATTGCTCCAAAATTAGCAAAATATGCAAATATGGTCTCAAAAAAATCAATTACCTTTATTTTAATCCACTTAAAATAAAATAGTTATAAATAGTATATGCTATGTAACTTAAAATTATAAACTACAAGACTTTTTTATTATATACAACCACCTAAAAATATACCATCGAGCAGAAATAAATATGTTAAAATTTACATAATTGTAAAAGCTGTAGTATAAATTTTAATGGGATTGCCATAAAAAGAAATTTATCAATGAATTTAGCAAATTAGAACGCAAAATCTGAAAATAAATAAATAAAAAAAAACTTAATTTTAAGAAACAGAGGGCAAAATTAAATTATACCTTTCTATGTATTACAAAAGTTCCCATTAAAAGCATTTTTTAGTTACTTTACAAGCAAACAGAGTTTAACAGTGTGATTGAAAATGCATCATAACTCTGCTGTTAGTCCAGTTAATGAAAATAAGAAAAAAAATATATATATAAGTAATAAAACTATAAAATAAGCTATTGATTGGTTCTGTTTCGAGGTAATTTCATCAGGAGAAAAAGAGCAATATTGGTTCTGTTTATGAAAGGAAAATCAGTGTTTAAAAATACAATTGTTGGGCTATTTAAAAGTAATTATGTCGTTCAAAAAACTTCAGAACTGCTTCTTATAAGTAGAAACTGAAAGTTTAGCATAATAATCATCCTAAATTGCTAACTTAGCTCCAAAGTAAATAATGGATACTACTTCAAGAATAAGAAGAAAAATAATATTTTGGAGGGCGTCCACTAATCAGGTAAGTGACAGCGCATTAATGGAGAATGAAAAACTATGTTTGTTTGGACTCAATTACTAAGACTGACAAACCTATTCTCAAATATCATAATTAGAAAATAAAGACTACAATATGTTTTTGTTTTGCAATAATAGCACATAAAAACTAATGTACCTCACTATGTGAAATTAATTTGTGAAGTTGTTCAAATTACAGAACACACCTATAACAAAAAATGAAAATTTTATTTTCTAAGCAGAAAAATTAATCAGGGACGCTAACACTTTCTCATGATTGTTTTAATATAGATATTACTAGCATAATGCAAACTAGACTTGTTTATTACATCTTGAAAAGAAAATAGTAAATATTTTAATGTATATTTTCTATATTATTTTAACAATTTTAGAATTGAATATATGTTCCTCTAAACCGGACAAAGAACAACGAATAAAAAAGGATAATGTTTCTGTGCAAACCAATATACAGGTGATAAAAATACTATCCCGATATATCCCGAAAAAAAAAAAAAACTATCCCGATATATGACATCGTAATTATCATACCATGCACAGAAACGGAATAAAATTATGATTCAAGGTATTTTGAGGCATGAGATCAAGAATCGTATGAAAAACACCAGTTATGCTCTAAAATTACGGTTACAGGAACAAATGGTTTTCAAATGGCAACACCAACTTTTTTTTTTTCAAAATTTCTAGACAATATAAAGACAATAATATTGAAAACATATGATAAATTATCATTCTTATGAGAATTTGATTTTTTTGTCTGAATGGAAAATGTTTAATTAATTATTTTTTAATTAATCTTTATGTTTAATTGTACATGCTATTTAAAAATAAGAATGCATTATTTAATCACCGATTGATAAAAGAAATCTTATTCCTTTTTTTTTTACTCTCATAATAAACACTTTAATTGGTCCAAGAATTTTTTTAATATAAAAATAATTTTTTTAACAACTTCATAAATGAAATATTTTTATAATAAATTATTTAATAGTTTTTGGAACTCATTCGTATATTATATATTTTTTAATTCCTTTAAAAATAGCTTTAAGCCAAATTTCAGTCTACAATCACGGGGACAATTACGAAATATAAATTATTAAGCATACAAATTATAAATATTTGCTTTTAAATAAATGATATAGTCCTTAGTTGGCGAATCATTTCTTATTTCATTTCCTTATTCCAATTAAATGAATCAAAATAATGTCCAAACTGTCTCAACAATAATTAAGAATAGTAATGAGATCAGAATTTATAAAATGGCATAAGAGTTTGATCTTAACTTCTTGTAAAATTGTAGCATTCATTGAGCATATGTTCTTTTCATTTACTATTACCCTATTTCAACACTCCAATTATCAATATGGTAACCCTTATTCAAGTTATGCATAACAATAATGCAAAATAACAATAATTATGAATTGCAATGAGATGCATCATAAAATAATTGATTAAATAATATAATCTTAATTAAATACTAAAATCAGAATTTCGAAAACGGCATGAGAATTTGATCTTAGCTTCTGGTAGCATTAAAAATTCATTGATCTTATGTTCTTCTGTTTATACATTTACCATTACCATATTTCAATCCGCAATATGATAAAACGTACTCACGTTATGCATAACATTAATGCAAAATAATAATAATTATGAAATTGCAATAAGATGTATAACATAAAATAATTTTGATTAAATAACATAATCTTTATTACTTAAATATTATGATCAGAATTTATAAAATAACATAAGAGTTTGATCTTCACTTCTTGTAGAATTTAACATTCAATGAGCATATGTTCTTTTCATTTACTATTACCCTATTTCAACACTCCAATTTTCAATATGGTAACCCTTATTCAAGTTATGCATAACGATAATGCAAAATAACAAAAATTAGGAATTGCAATAAGATATACAACATAAAATAATTTTAATTAAATAATATAATCTTTAATTAATTAAATATTAAAATCAGAATTTAGAAAATGGCATGAGAATTTGATCTTAACTTCTTGTAGCATTAGAAATTCATTGATCTTACGTTCTTCTGATTATACAATTACCCTCTTTCAACATTCTAATCTATAATACAATAATCTTTGCCCAAGTTATGCATAAAACTAATGTAAAATAACAATTATGAATTGCAGTAAGAAATATAACAAAATAATTTCGATTAAATAAAATAATAATTAATTAAATATTAAAGTCAGAATTTAGAAAATGGTATGAGAGTTTGATCCCAGCTTCTTGTAGCATTAGAAATTCATTGATCTTATGTTCTTCTGTTTATACATTTACCATTACCATATTTCAACACTCCAATCCGCAATATGGTAACCCCTTACTCAAATTATGCATAACACTAATGCAAAATCGGTTTCAAACAATTAATCTTCCTCAATCCTGAGACGAAATATAATCACCGGATATTTTTATTCTCCTCTAGTAGACGCTTCTGGCTGCTCCCATATTTTAATTTCACACTGTAACACCGCATTAAACTCTCTTGACACTCGGATGAACGTCCTTAAGAAACAAAAAGCAAACCAACAGCAAAAAAAAGGCAAATTAAAACATAGTAATAAACGCTTAAGAAAGAACAATAACAAACGTTTTACAGCAACAATTGGGTCAGAATGAATAAAAGTAGCCGCAAACAATCAGCTGAGTTTTTATTCGCATTTTTTTTAATAGGCCATGAGCCTTATATGCTAAACTTTCTTGAGCTGAAGATGATGAATTACTTTGTACCCACATAAGTGGGTGGTGCCATGAAACAAGATAGACACCACAGAGAGGTTTTTATCAATTTCAGATGATTGAAGGCATCGCTTGGCCTAATGATGGTCAACTACTTTTTTTTGACCCTCTGAAGTAAAAACCTCAAGGTACTTTTACCTCGTGTGTTATTAAACGGGCCTCAGTGGACAAGGCATAGTTGCAACCATGTTTCTCGAGAAGTTCGCATCTGTATCAAAGCAGAAATAGTTTAATTTTGATGGATCACTTTAGACAATAGTTTGTATGCAATGATCCAAGGCGCATTGTTGCAATGGGGCATTTAAGATTTAAATTAGATAAAAAATACCGAGCTTTTGTCATGACATCTTTAGAATTTCGTGGAGTATTTTGGTGGGCTAAGGTAATCCAGTAGCCCCTGAGGGGACTTTTTGACGGTTTAATAGCCCTTTTGATGTATTCGTGTGCAAATAGGTGAATTTTACAATAAAGGTAGTTATTTCTCAGTTTTTGAAAGATACATGTTTGTAAGAACTTATTAGCTGATTTAAATATGTATTCGAATTCTCTAATACCATTATATTGCAGATAAGAATCTTTGATTCTTACAAAAGGTGCGTACTTTTATTTGTCCAAAAAAATGGGTCGAATTCTATATAATAATTGTTACACCCGTCATGTCTTTGAAAAGAAAAAAAAAAGAACATTATCTTCAAAAAATACATTCGGCAGAAGTTGTCCAACTTACTAAATAGCTACAATAGAAAAAAGCAACAAGCGTTTTTTGAATTCGTAAAATTTATAATGGAAAACAACATCCTTAAATAACACAGAATGATATGATTCTGAGATTTTATATATCAAGAAAAATAAATGGTAAAACTGTTTTCTGTACTCCTGAAACTAAACAATAAAAAATTTTGGATCCAGTTCTTTTAATATAAAAAATTTTAAGTTATTATACCACACTACCCGCCTTTCGCGAGCAGTTTGTACACCAGATTATTAACTAATTAGATTGTAAAATTATTAATATAGGATTAATTTCTTTAAAAATCATTTCACCTATTTAATACGACTAAGGCACATGAATTTTATTAAAACAGTTTACTGCAATTTACATAGCATATATATTACGAAATAAAAGCAGAAATAAAAATCCTACAAAGGATTGCATGATTGTCAAAAGTACGTGCTTGCATGTTTTGATGGAGAGTTTGTATCTGGTAAAAACATTGCTTCAATAATATATCAAATTGAATTAAAAATATTATTAAAATTAAATGAAAAATAGTACAAAAATGAAATGTATGTCATTAAATAGGTAATTTTTTCTAAGTCTTAAGATAAAACAAAAAGCACCTTTTATAAGATAATTGTTTTGGAAGATATGAGTATCAACTTCCGAATTTCAATCCTAGTGATTACGGGTAGACTTAAGAGTAATATACGGGCGCTAAAATTGAACAATTTTTGACCGATTTCTCGCCAAATATAATCAGTGCAATTTTTGATTGCAACTTTAAAAGCCTTTTGTTAATATTTCTGGTATATATCCAAAATTGCAGACTTTTTTGACCATAGGCACGATTTTGATATGCTTGGCGAGAAACCGTAATCTTAAGTCTTATTACAATTACTTATCTGACAACGGTTAAACTTACTCTTGCGCTTGATTGAACTTTTTGTTTGAAGAAAATTTCTTGATTTCTTCTATATCTTCTTTCCTCTGGCAGAATTTCCTCTTTGGTGACATGACAAACTATCTTCAGAACACTTCTAATAATATTTTGCAGCCTCATTAATTGGCTAAGCGAACTGTTTGATTCCGTACAGTGTAAAAGGGTTCAAAGAATAAAGCAGTCTGGAATTCGTGTGATGATTTGTTTATATTTAACTGTTGCCATTCGTCAATTAATAATAAGCCCGAATTCTGTGCCACGTGCATTAGCTTTTTATATATATTGATTGCAATCATTAGATTCAAAACTTGATTTTTTTAAGTCATGAAAAATTCTGTATTATATATAAGAGTAAAAATTCCACTTTCACTTTAAAAAAATGAATTGCTTCCGATTTTTTTCTCATACAAACGAAGGAATTTTCATTTAATTTGAATATAAATTTATTCCCATCGTAATCGCAAATCTACAAAAGTTATAAAGTTTTCCCATAATAATGATTAGTATTGAAATATATTACTTATTCTTTAATTTAATTCAAAATATATAAACTTTTCACAAAGAAGCAAAAGGATGGTTAATTAGGGATGGACCTAGTAACTTAGGACGCTATCAGATTGCAAGAACGACACCTAAAGCGATTTTTTCTTCTCCATGCTTCAACAAACCAGAGACGTAACATTTGACAAGGTGGTTAAGCTGCGGATCTTTCGTAAAATCGAGCTTCGAAACTTTGTCCTTTTGGTTCTAAAACAAAGTTCTATCGTTAAGTTCAGAACAAAGCAAAATGTGTACCCTGATCTGTACTCACGATTCCTTTATTGTATAATAATTTCTTAACATTTTTCGATCAATAATTATTATGATAATTTATAAATTTGACATTGCTCGACATCAAAAATTTTCTTATATTTAATTATTAATGTGGGTCATGATATGAATGTGTATATCATTATACAATGAAAGAAATGCTATTATATTTCGAAATTTATATGAAAAATGAACCTGAATGTATTTTTAATTACTCAATGCTAAAATTACTTGGACAGTAATTCTTTAAAAAGCATTATTGTATGTGGATATAAACTGCAATTAATCATTTCTTTCTTCTTATGGCGGTGTTGTCTGACTGGGTCATCACACATTACATGACATATCTTCAGAGAGATAAACATATGTGCCTTTGATGTACTACCTGTATGTATCACTCTCAGTTCCAGTATCTGCATTCAATCTAGTATCTGCCAGTTTAATCATTCAGTTTGACTGAATGGTTAAGACAGTGAATTTTTTTCGTATTGTCTTATATTAACCCTTATTTGATTTTACATCTCCGGATCCTTGTTACGTCGTTCATTTCACCATATCTGAAATACCGGGTAAATCAAAATGATTGTCTAAATTCGAAACAGTGCTATGAATATATCGTTGCTGCGTTATTTGAAAGACATATATTTACCCTATTAACCTTACATATTGTACAATATCTTACTCCGATATTGTTCGATATTCTGCATGTCATACAAAATTGGAGAGATATCCTAGCAATATCGTAAGGCATCATTTGATTTTAAGATACGGAGGAAATACATTCAGATTTCGAATGAAAATATCACAGTCCCTTTGTTGGTTTAGCTCTGTTTGATATAGAGAGGATACGCTGTATCACACAAAGATAAATGGTGGTCGGGTGGTGGTGGTGGTAAGATAAAGGTAAAGGACAGACACAAATATTATGCCATGAAATGAGATTTTTATAGAATTATATATTAGAAGATTTGTGCTTAAACATCACTAAAACGTGCCCCTGAACAGTGGCCACTTTATAATCAAATATACAAAACGCTTTTTTGTAATTTATTCATTATTTAATAAATCCCTTACTGTATTTAAAATCTTTCTTCCTTCTGGTTAGAGAAGTGAATTTTCCTTTCCTACGCCATTTATTGCACATACCTACAGCAACAACAACATGCATATATTATTCAATATTGTATGATATTAAACAATATTCGCAATATTGTATAAAATTGTTGAATATTGAATCATATAATACAATGTTGCAAAATGTTGCTTTGCTATATAGGAATAGCCCAGTGTAATCAAAATTTTCATATATAATGACTGGAAGTAAGTTTCCATCAAATAAATACAACTACTTGGTAAAAATTTGAAATTAAATAAGTCGTATACATTCACCTTATGTATAAGACTGTAATTTGTCCTTATGATCGTTACTATTTCTTTGGAAAATCATTGTCTGAGATATAACTACTTGATGGGCCAGAATGACCTGTGACAGACTGGACAGATTCACGGATTCTAATATGCAATCACTGGTACATTGTTGCATATTAGATCAACCGCCGATGTAGGTCTGTGTATTAAAAAATCTATCTCGCAAGTAATCTTAGTACGAGATATTTAAACTATTTTATTTACAGTCAGTATGTCTTCCTTTCAACGTCTTTTTTTAGATTATTTAAACAAACTTAAGAAAAAAATTCTTAAAATAATTCAAATATAAATGATATTTTAGAAACTTATGGTAACTTATTGTAAAGTTTTATGTTAAATGCTAATCTTTTCTCCAGATTATCTGATGATTAGCGCTGACACAATAAATTCTCACCGAACCAAAATACGTTGCTGGCATTAAATGATACTCATTCTGATCGAAAATATATAATAAAATTTAAAGAAATATTGAGGCTTCATCAGATTTTGCCCATCACTTTCTTCACTTGAATATTTACTTTCCAGGCTGTTAAACTATTAATTGAGCGTATTTAATTAAAATTTCCTCTTGTTACTTTCATAAGACTGAAAATACGAATTTATTACAAGCAATATACTACAAATTATTGTTGAGGCAAAATAAAAAGCGTATAACTGCGAAATAAAAGTGGAAGTAAAAATCCTATTTCTAGTCTGAAATCGAAATAAAACAACTTTAAGCAATGGCAAAAACATGGGTTAAATGGCCTGATTGGATAAGGAAATTAGTTTGAATTTTATCAGAGCAATTAAAACATTGCTACAGAGTGTGAATCAAAGAACATCTTTTTAAAAAATTACTAAAATTTGGAAAAAATATAACTATTATTTGTAAATACGCAATTTCATTAATTACATTTCAACCCTTTGTACACGGAAAAGTAAATCGATGCAAAATTATTCATCTAATACAGGGGATTGTTTATAGCTACAAAATATAAATATTGTTTGACAACGGATTCTAAAACTCTCCACGCTTTTGCGCATGCGTTAGGGTTTATTTTGTCAAAATAGGGGTGAGAGGAAAGATGAAAGGAGGGGATGTTTACATTTAACAAGAAAATAAACGTGGATTACTCGCGGACTGAATTAAAATAATACGGTCAGAAACGACATGATATTCACATACACGTAAAAAAAAAGTATCCAATAGGGCGGAAATCAAGGTCAAAGAATGATGCAGAATTCCAGAAATGCACTCATCCTCCCGCGTCTCTCCCCTTAATGAGATAGAATCGTCGAAAAGTGGTCGTCTCAGAATACTGAAACGAACAGTTTATATAATTGTTTCAAATTGAATTCCCCCCAAAAATTAATTTACATCATTTACTATTCTGTAAGTATTTTAACAATCAGAATTGAAAAATAACTAAATAAAACTTCAAAAGGCACCGCCTTGAATAGTGACCATGAGTCACCTCTCGAGTACAAAGGATTAAATATCATTTTTGTTAAAAATATTTTCGGAAGATATTAGGCGATTTTGATTAGAGAAAGGATGGATTGAAGAAATCGAAGCGAATTAACTGAAATTCTGTTAAGATTCTACAAATTTATGAATTTCACAAGAGTTTCTCCAAACCAGTCGAAGTGAGCGCAGTATCTGAAGGAACTTCTTTTTGATAGCATGAACGCGAAAACTAAAGTTGAGTTCTAATGGTCATAATCAACCTCCTCACAAACTCTTCCGAAAGAGGTATATCATTCATGGAAGTTAAGATAACTTGACCTCACATTCTTCATGTACTTACCAGGGAAACTAGAAGGTTTAAGGGTGGAATTCTCATATCTTAAAAATGAATCTCCGTCTTGAGGGATACCTTTTACCGAATTTAGTATCTTCACAAAAAAACCCTAGAAAGCTCAAAACCCTGTTTCAAATGGAAATACATTATATGACTGACTTCAAATTTTAGCTGTTTTGGATATTTAAAATCCTCGTGATAAATCGCCAACGAATGAAATCATAGAGCAAACATCTTGACGAAGTCTTGGCATCTTATGTAAAATAGGTTTTGGTATAGTCTGAAAGTCGCCAAGTAAACGCCAAAGGCTGACTTAATTATCAAAAAATACCCCAATTTTATATTTTATTTGTTTATATCATCAATAAAATTAATTCACATAATTAAATATGAAGGCAATAATAATAATTTTAAGACAAATTTTTAATTGCTTGTTAAAAATAATATTTTTTTAAATTTTTTTTTCTACTCTTAATAATAAATTTATAAGTTTGAAATCGACTATCCTCACAATCTCCATCAGATGGCGCCATTCGCATGAAATATAAATTTAACTAAATCAATCGATTACTTAGCAATTATCTGAAAAAATGATGTTAATGTAATTCTACTGATAATAAATGTACGAGATTATGAAACTTAAGCATTTTAGGAAATAAGTGAGAAATCCATTACAAAACTCTCATTCACAAACAAGAAAAATATCAAATTAAATAAGAGTAGTCAAAAATAAAAAAAGTGAGTTGGTTTTATTTGAGAGCTATAAAGAAAAAAAATTTTTTTTTGATAAAAATATTGAAACCAAAATCTAGCCATAGAAATATAAAATGTTGATAAATTACTCTAAGAAACTTAACATTTTAATTATGTATGCAACATATTTTTAATTTTGAACAATTTTGGAATTGCTTTTCTTTTTTGCCGTTTAATTTCTTACAATATTGTTGCTCATTTTACACACTTCTGGGATATGATCTTGCCCTCTCTATTATTTTTATAAAAATCCTTTTTCTTCACATATCTGGTTAATGAAAACGCATTTTTTTAAAGAAAGATTCTTACTTTTATTATTTTTTACTTTTTAAATCTTATATACAGGGTGGTTATTATGAGACTTCCCCTATAAACAGGTGAACGGATTTCAATGAAATTTGGTATATAGACTATACGCGAAATGCGCTCACAAAATTTCAAAAAAAAAAAGAAGTTTCAAAATGTCCACCAGAGGGCGCCTTTTCCAGGAAAAACATTAAATTTAACACAATAAAAGACCAAAAGGGAATACAAACAATGCTGAAGAAGAATTACGAGTAATAAAATGAAAAACGGGGGAAAGCTGGAAACTCCATAATCTTTTTATGTGCGAAGCATCACAACTGATCATTTACGATCTGCTGTTGAACGACATAGACTTAAAACTTTGCAGGTGAATGAGGGTGGTCATATGGAGCACCTTTCCCTACATCGTCCTAGACACGATTAACAACTGCTCCTCTTGTCGTCCTAATCTGTTCTTGTTTCTATAAACTGAACTATTTTTTTTTCTCAAAAATCGTATTGTTATTTTTTTCCCTTACCTTTACTTAATATAGTTCGATGACAAGGTGATCAGAAACTAGCGAATAAATGTTAACATTGTTTCTGTATTCCGTTTTGGTCGTTTATTCTGTTAAATTTAATGTTTCTCCGGAACATTCGCCCTCTGGTGAACATTTTGGAACTTTTTTTTTTTCTTTCAAAATTCCGTGAGAGCATTTCATGTATAAACCATACACCAAATTTCATTGCAATCCGTTCATCAGGTTTGCGTTATAGGATGCTGATTATAGGGGAAGTTTAATTATAACCACTCTGTATATTATAAAAATATTATTATTAAAATAATGTAGATTTTTAACATAAATGTCATGGATTTCTTAACCCTTCTTTCCCAAATTTAAAGCATTTTATATAAAATAAAAACATCAAGATAATAGATTAATTAAAAATAATCAGAAGCACTTAACTATTTAAATTTTAGAGCTATAACGTATCAGAAATTGAGTGAAAAAAATTTAAAAAATCCCTTCGTAAAATAAATAAATAAAATTTAAAAAATTGAAACAAACAACAGGAAATTAAGCCGTGTGCAAAAGTTGCATACTTACAAATAAATATATAAATAATACAGCTAAACCAATTTTATTAAAACGATTCATAAAATAAGAATTATTTTTCAATTTTAGTGATAAAAATAAGAAAGTAATAACATGTCTTAGTTCAATTTTTCCTTGCCTCATTTGTTTTCATCTATGTTTGCAATATCTTTATACTCATTTCTTGAACAGTTTATTCTAGAATAATTTCAAACAGTGTTGCAAAAATAATAATGATGTGGTTACTTGCTTCTAATCATTATTCTGATGATATACTGAGGCAACTTTCAGCATATCTAATTGTGAATTTTTGTTCAAGTTGGCAAATCTATATTATTTCTAGGCAAATCTTTTTCATTAAACTGGTTTAGAAGTAAATTTGAATCGTTCCGATTTCTTATAATGAAATACAAGAAATTTGAAATGCAAGTTTTTTTTGTATGACTAATTATTATCTAGTACTCTCTTCCGAGTTTTTTTTTTTTTTTTTTTTTTTTTTTTTTTTTTTAAGAAAAAAATGAAGAATCTAGTTGAACTCGTTTAATTCTAAATTGAATATTCTGGATAAAAAAATTTCTCATTTTGATTGCTGTAAGGTATAAATTGAATTTTGCTATCATTTATTTAATCATCTTATGTGAAATCGCGCAAGTCTTTTTAAAAATTTTTCCGAGAGTTGATAAATCAAACATTTGAATTTATTATGCATTTTCAATAATTTTAATATTATCGTTTTTATACAATGACATTTTTTAAAACATATAATAATATGAATCTTAAATATTAATAGTCTTTTTATTTATTTACTTTTTCGGTCAAAAATTATGATATACACTTTGAAATAATTTTTTTCATTACATTAATAAGGAATTGTATTTTTAATTGAGTAGGAAAGATTATTACTCTGTTTTACATAATGATGATTTAAAATATAAAGCATTTTTATTAAAAGTAGAGTCAGGAATAACCTTGCAATGAACTAAATTTCTTGGTAGCCAATTCTCAAGTTTAATTTCTTTAATATAAGAAATAGTATTGAAATTCCGATAAATTGCTTCGAGTTGCTATAATTTATTTTGCAATACAACATTAATTTCATCAAGAATTCTCATTCCGTTAATATGACGAGTGCTATTTTATTTTATACGAAAAACAATATTTTTCTTATTTGAAATTTCTGACTTAATCGAAATCGAATGTTTGTTACTATCGAATATTATTTAACGATTGCTCTAAATATAAAGAAGCTAATTGACTATTGAATAATTTATTATGTTTTGCAATACAACATTAACTTCACTACAAATTCCCATTCCGTAAATATGATGTGTTATTTTATACAAAATACAGTATTTTTTTTCATTTGAAATTTCTGGCTTAATCGAAACTGAATGTCTGTATTATTGCATATTATTTAATGGTTGCTCCAAATGCAAGCCCAACTAATTTTTCAAGCTATTGATATCATTTTGATAAAATAATTGTATGAATACAGCTCTATCTTTCTTCTGAAAGGGCATGATTAACAATGACAAAAGCAAGCAGAATGGTTTTCTGGCTTTGAGGGCACGTTTCTTTATAGGTTTGACTAATTTTTGTAAAATAATTTTTTTTAAAAGCCATCTGATGGTCAAAATATGAACTACTTTTTCATTGAAGAAATATTTTTCTCATGATCTTTATAATGTATATACCAAGTTTTAACAAAATCCGATTGGCAGAATGGGTTCTAGAGGGGTTTGAATAGGGTGACTTTAATTAGAACCACCCTGTATTATGCCTTTCTAATTGCTTCTATGTGTAAAAATAGGAAAGCACTTTTCTTTTTGCTTGAAAATTATTTGATTCAAAAGAATTCAAAATTTCTTTAAATTATAAATATTGAATCAATTATTCTCGTTGAAACGTCTGACTTTATGTCTAATGATTCGACCTTAATAAAGGACAAATACACGAGATATCGATACTTCCCTTCTTACAGACGTTCTTAACCGGATGTCGAGGAGACAATATTGAATACCAATGATTTTTTTTTCTGTCACCGTTAACACTAAAAAATAACAAATATATGACCAATTTCATCAACCTTGAAGTTTCATATAACTGTTGTAGCAAGGACTTTATGAAATATGTTCTTTTAATTGCTTCTTTATATAAAAAGGCGAAACCATCCTTCTTTACGAATGGTAAATTAATTCATCAGGAATTCGAAACTTCAGCAAATTATAAATAATTAGACAATTTTTAATTTTATTATATTGGATGTTTAATGATCCACGCTTAAAACAGATGACATTATAAAGATTGTCACGTCTGTTATTACATCTAAAACTGGTCCGACACTGAGAAGGCGTTACCTAATGATTTCAATGCTCAATTGAAATTAATTTTTCTGATTACATCAATGATCAAGAAACATTACATCTCTCCAGTATTCTATTAGTGACGATGTAAAATACTTGTTTTGTGGACGATTTGCAGTTAAAATGAAAAAACAAACAAACAAGGCCATTTTTGAGAAATTTACGGTCTTGTTAAAGGTAATTGGGTTATGTTGTTTACCAATAAATAGAATTATTTAGCATTTATTATTTTTGTTTCGAATCTTATGATTTATTTTATTTTATTTCTGGTTTCTCTTTGTATAAACAAACATATTTAGCTTTGAGTTTTGGAATAAAATTGTATACTATTTACAAATACGAAAAAAGGAATAATTTTCTGAATCTTTTAAATCTGTTTTCGTAAATTCTTGCAATTTAGAAGTGACCTAAAATACAATAATACAGGTATCAAAAACCAATTTTTGGTTTAATTTAAGAAAGCGTAATTTGAAACCTCTCAGCTGCACAATGTTTTTATATATCTAATCAAACAAAGAAAATTAGATCTGTGGACTTGGTGTTAATCTAAAATGTATTACTATGTAATATCATTAAAATTCGAGAGTATTTCCAAGAAATTTCTATATGATATGTAAAAAAGAAAATTAACCTTTGTTGTTTTACTGAAATATATAGTGGGATTACTGTTTTAATTATTGAAATTTTTTTTATTATATTATGCTCTTATTTAAATGATTACACTTATATCTAGATTGTCACAGTGATATAACTATTCCAATAACGAACTCCAGTTAAAAAAAAACTGATTAGATGGCAGACACATCTTCTGTAATCCCACAATTCCTTATAATGTTTCTAAATTGGCAGACGATTCTTCTGATATCCCACAATTCCTTTATGTTTTTTAAACCAACTGGATGACAGACGATTCTTTTGTAATCTCGCAGTTCCTCAATAATTCTAAAAGTTAATATTTTTTTTATTTATCATTATTCTCCAGCTTTTCTCTTTTGTACTAATAATATTCTGATATAATTTTCTAAAATAAAATCTGTTTGTAAGCAATTCATTTTCCTGTTTATTTTTTACGTGGCAATGTTAAGCGATATTATGCTCAAGTGAAGTTGAAGGAAAAATGCCTATATAATGTGTCTTTAACATGCATATATCTTTCATTATTGTAGAGTTCGTAAATCTTCACATTTTCGACAAATGTTACGATTAAAACAAAAGAAGGAGCAATTATTATCTAGCAGACTGCATTCATTGCTTCTACATGCAAATCTTAGAAGTTTGTCATTTTATCTTGTAAACTATGATACTGTGGTAAATGTCAAATACAAAATTATTCGCTTTCATTACTTTAGCGTACATTAACTGTGTCACAAAAATAACTGCTGTAATGGCCGGAACACTATTGCCATTGATTAATATTTCGATAAACAAGATAGATGTTTATCGAACTATAGTTTTCTATAAAACTATAAATGTTGACAAGAAAAATTCATATATATATATATATATATATATATATATATATATATATATATATATATATATATATATATATATATATATATGTGTGTGTGTGTGTGTGTGTGTGTGTGTGTGTGTGTGTGTGTGTGTGTTTCTGTGTTTTTCATAATTCTCGTTGTGGAATAGGTTTATTATTGAAATGTTAGTTTCGTAAATTATTTTAAATTCGTTTCACACTATTTCACTGCATCAGTGACGTAATTTTGACGCCGTTGTGATATCACGTGATACATTGTATCTTAATTTAATACTTTAAAATATTTGCTTTTTACTTTTTTAACTAATAGGAAAGAAGAGTAGGAAACTGATGGTATTATATACGATTTTTTTTTTGGGGGGGGGGGCTGGTAACTTCATAACTTACTTTCACTTTTGTTAATAATCATCTTCTTTAATAGATATTTCTTTAGATTTCTGTTTGGCTAATTATATAAAAAATGAGCTCAACTATGCATAATTTTTTGTAGGAAATTAAATATCAGTAAAATAAAGTAAAAATCGAATATAAAGAAATGCAATTATCTATCAGGAAAATTTTCATCCTCAGTCTAGTAATCGATACATGTCTATGAATGCCATAATATAGTTAAGTGAATACTATTTAAGATCATTCATTTTTTTTAAGTATAAATTTTGTTTCGTTTAGTTTTTATTTAAGAAAAGGCTGCTATTTATATCAATGTACGAGTATATTTAGTCATATGATCTCGGATGATTTTTAAACAATTAGATCCAAAGTAAATTATTCGAACATAAAAGATGAGTTTTTTTAATTAAGGGAATATATTTGTTGATATAGCATTTGTACCATCAGTAAGCAAATGTTCGTGTACAATTATTTCTTTTATTTTCTTTATTACTTTTACTGATCTTTCCCTTAATGATATGCAATATGCGGTATGAACACTTTCTTTTCCTATATTTAAGACTGGTATAAGCAGCTTTCTAGAAAATCATTAAGGCTTACTTATTTGACATAGCTAATTTGTGTAATCTCTAATCAGTTTTCAAATAGTTTTATTTCTTTGTCATACTGTAAGGGAAAATCGTCATGTTTGAAGTCACCTTAATTAGACTTTAAACCACTCCCTGTATTTCTCTAAAATATTTTCAAACCAGGCAGCTTAATGTTGAGTCAATGTAATTATGATTTGTTTTTTAAAGAACTCGTTACATGGCTGCTGTTTATGGATAAGAGTTTGCATTTAGATAGCGACTGGTTTTATATTTTCGCAAAATATTATTTGCCTTTAGGCTGTTTGAACGTATGGATTGTAATATAAGTTCATATCATCAGAGGGTAAATATGTTTGGTTACAATTTACTGTAATAATTTCATTGCATTTTTGTAAAGTAGGATTTTGTAAAATGTAAAGTAGGATGAATTTTTAAATGAGGAATGATTGATGATGGAATTTTATTTTTGTTGTTCAAAAGCTAACTAAACTGGGCAAGTGAGATTTTCTAGCAGTAAACATAAAAAGAAATAATATAAGATGAAGTTATTATAATTCGTAATAAATGTAAATTAACGATAGAACTCGATAAAATTAAAAACCACATTAAATGTATCAAATGTTTGATTAAAAAGAACAAAATCTATGGCTACTGATTTGCATTATCTGTGAGAAAACAAAGGATTCAGCATATACGATATTTTTGTAAAAAGTTACATTTTGTTTTTGCTCATTGGATGCTGGTGCAAATTTGATACATAAAAGCACTTTTAATTTACTTGCGAATAATGAAATCAATGATTTATTGTGGGAAACCCTTTTTTAGTTGGACTAATGACACAATTTGGAAATAAATATTTTTTAAGACTAACGTCTATGTTTCATTTTAATCCTTTGACCAAAATGCGTTATTGTATCCTCAGAAAAGGAATTGGTTTAGTACAATTTTTTGTAACAATTTAATTAAATTATTTTAATGAAAAAGTTAAGTGATTTTTTTAAAGTTTTCCCGAAGTTGCGTAAATTGGACCACAAAGAGATGTTGGAATTAGAAAAAAATCGATAGATTTATAAATTTTAAGTTAACATTTGAAAGAGCTTACAAGGTATTCTTAAGCAAAAATCATGTTTGTTAGATGGTACATCATTGTTTAAATAAAACTGAAGACCAGGATACGTCTTTAAATATTCATTTCACGATTGACACTCAAAGAAAAGAATTTCTTCAAAAATATTTTCAACTTGAAGAAAATATAAATTTTCGATAAATAATATTTTCAGTATTGGAACATAGAATTATACATAGCCTTGAAAGTCTGAAGGTCAAGCAAACAAAACAAATGTGTGCACACATTTTTTGGTACATTTTCCTAATCATATTATTTAGACTGTAATAAATTACTTGTTTTGTCTGTCAAATTTCATTTGTTTATTTATTTCGATATTGAATATCATTTAAATAAATGTATTCTGTGAATAAATTATAAATATTGGCTTTCAAAAGTGACCAATGATAAAGAATTAGTTATTAGAACCTGCGAGGAGACAATCAAAATATTTTTCTTTAATTATGCTTGAAAGTATTGTTAGCACAATGTGGAAAATCAGTACTTTCTATTGGACTAATAACAAAAGTTTGATATATTATTTTTTTTTCTATTCCAAAGCGTATTTTTCCAAAGAATTAATTACTTTTTTTATTAAAATAACTTTTATATCAATGCGCATCAAAAAAAATTTCAATTGTTCAAATTCTTTTTCTCACTTCGTCTGCAAACTTCTCACACCAACGTATATAAGATGAGTACATGTGTTGGCTATTGTATTAAGATATACTTTCAATCCGGATAAGGTATATTCTTCTAATATATTTTATACGACATTTAATTCTCTTTTAGATTAATAATTTCATATATACTAATATTTGTAAAGTCATGAGAAATTTTTGTGCATTCAAATTTTTTTGTTCCCTATCTCAAACATGATATAGTCATTTAGTGAATCCTCGAAATTAAATATGCAGCAATTAGATAATAATAATAGTAGACCAAATAATGATAATAGACTAAAAAAAATTGAAAAGTCTCAATATACTTACTTTGTTAAAAATAAAAGCAGTTTACGAACTATTGCCTTCAAAAAATTAATTATAATTACATACTTAAGAAAATACAATGTTTAAAAATTTATTATATTAAAATTACATTGTATAGCTAGTAATCTTTGTTAAGCAAATTAAGCTAACCCTAAATATGTGGTTATTTTTAGCAAATACATCTTTTGTGATTAAATTGTTTACTTTCTCTAGTTTTATTTTGTTTGTACATTTTTCAAAGAAATAAGGAAGATTCTTAGCTTTCAAGAAAAATGCTAAATTAAAAAAATATATTCATTTTAAATAGCATTTGATTTTTCTGATGTTACATTTCAATAATAGCATTTTTTTTCCAAGAAAACAAAAAAATATTTCATTTTTAGATAGAATGAGAACATTTGAAAATTTAATCTTCAAAAGCAGTTTTCAAGAAAAAAAATTGTGATGATTTTTTTACAAAGTTTTGATATAATATTTTATACGAAATCATTTTAATCTATCTTTATTTTATTTTTTTTTCGTTTAATCTTTCCTAAACATTTGAAAGCAATTCACTAGTTCGATAATAGTGAAAAATAAATAAATATGTTGCCAGTCCCTTCAACAAAACAAATGACACTTTTAGTCGTCTGCCATAATGAAGTTTCATCCGGCAGTATTATTTTTCTTTTTATTTCGACTCTGATCGTTTTGTTGTTAAAAGGTTCGTCGAGTTTGAAGATAAGTAGTCAGCTTTTAAGACCGTTTATCTTTGTGCGGCATCTTAGAATTTTCTAGTTCGCATTCCTGATTTTCTCATTAGAAGTCTGAATGTTTAATTCACCGGAAGTTGCAAGATCTTTTTTTATTCCTTCTGTGTTTCCTTTGCTCTTGTTAAATAATTACAGAAGAGAGTCTGCACGAAAGTCTCAATGGGTTCAAGATCAGGACATTATATGGAAATGGACATGTGATTTGCTATAATGAGCTTCTTGCAATTTTATGCTTCAGCTGCTTCTAATAAATAAGGTGCAAGCGCCTGAAAAGCTATCTTATTGACAGGAAGTGAAGGTGCGATATAGAAATCGCGGCTGATAATATGTTAATGGTTGAAACAATTTGTTTTTTATGTTGTCTCCAATTATAATAATTGTTAACTGATTGGAAGCAATTTTTATTTGATGAGGAATTTAGATACGAAATATAAATGCATTTAATTCAGTTCAACACGCACGAATTTTTTTAATTTACGTTGCATTAAGGTGTCTCAATACTTCTTTGAAGGAATCGATGCATAAATAAAAAGACGCATAATCAAAATTCTGTAAAGATCTTTAGTTATCACAAATTTAATATTTCTAATGGAAATGTATTTAAACTTTAATTTTAAAGATTAACATTGCAAACAATAATTGAATTCCAAAATTAAACATTTAGCATGAAAATGGAATAAATCATATCTTCATGGCATGTCTTCAGAATTAATTATACATTTTGAATTTAAACTGTTTATGGACATTGAGGTCTGACTTTAACTGAAAAATAATCTTTAATTATATGGCATATGACGAACTGATAGTCTGTGTACTGTGCTATCAATCATTCACTAAACGTTTTGGCATTAGAGTTTCGACAAACTACAGGCATTTATACCATCTTGGAAAATGGAAGTGAAATACGTTCATCCAATTTTTCTTAATCATCCTCTAAATTAGCGTTTCATATTTCGTCTTCCATTAATTTATCAATTGAAATAAAAGTTTCTCTTTTAATAATAACGACAAATATTGACTTTAGTGTGAAATTGGCGAACTTTAAGAAAGAGAAAACGGCATATAATCGAGGCTTTGATTCTCATTAATGAAATATTTTATGATAACATTGATTACAACTGAGTTGAAATGATGTTGGATAAATGATTAGAAACCTTATAAATGGTTGACCGATTCGTTTATAAAGTATGGGGAACTTTCTCCCTTGACTTTTATGTATTGTAACAAATTTGTAATACATTTTTTCCTACGCAATTAGTTTTATGTTAAGAAGGAGGGCTATGCAGATAGGTCTAATGGATGTCGGGTCAATGACTCGTCAGTTTCCCGACAAATTTTCTAATTTTAACGATGAAAATGGAAGTATAAGAAATTACTTGAATTGTGTCGATATCTCGATTAGGAGTGAAGATACCATATCCTTCCAGAAAATTCTTTTCCCCATCACGGTAACTTAAAAAGTCAAGACGATTGATAATAAGTGTGTTGTTGCAATTGTTTGATAGCGATTTGTTGCTTGCTAATTGCTATTTACTGTATGTAGTATTCTTCAACAGTTCATTCAACATCAGCAGTTTTCAATTTATGGTGTTAACATGCATATGAATAAACGGGCTATCCTATAATGGATTATGCTTTGCAGTTTTTTCAGATCTCTGTTGTTGGAGATATTTGCTTAATATAATTAATTTTATTCTCTGTGAATTTGAAATATGCTGTTCACATACGTATGTATGCATAGAAGCATCTCGAGTCTCTTTATTGGATCTGAATCAAATTTTGATAATATCTACAATGTATATGTTGAGACCAAATATTACCTCGATAATTCATTTTATTGTATATTATAAATTATCATGTTAATATAGAAAACATAAATTCAGACTCCCTATTACTTAATTGATTCAAAACTTACTTTGCAAAAAATAAACATAATACATATTTAATTTTGTCGATTTAATACAGTGCGTATTTCAATTATCGTTTTCATAATGTTCCGGAAAATTAAAAAACTTCCGGCGAGTGTATGGTAAAAAGTTCAACAAATTCATTAACCGATAACAACGCTTTATTCTACTCAAAAACACGAAGGGTAGATAAAAAAATGTTGATCATTAGAACAAAAAAACATCACTCGCAGATATCAACGACACATAAGCAGCAAACCGATGTTAAACAACGCACAGCTCAGGGATTCAGAACTGTCTGGAGATTAAAACTATAAAGAGAGACTTCGCTCAACTACTCTCTCTCGATTAGACTCCACTTTTTTTAGCTGTCGTGATCAATATGGAATATTTTAGTAAAAATGCTTGAGTTCTGCAAGAATTTCAAATATTCTGGTTCCTTCATTTTTGTTGCTGAATTCATTGATAGGTCGTGAAATGGTCGCCAAGTTGGTCGTTATGGCAAGGATCATTGACCAGCATAAATTCAACATCCATTAAAACTATCTGTAAGAAGTCCTTATTTGGGATATAACTGCAGCTTGCATATATTATTAACATTTTTAACAATATATACAAAGAATATAGAGACAAAATTCTAAAAATGTTTTTTTCTTGCTCTGTAAAACCTAGAGCGATGGAATTCATTAAAAGTTAAAAGTTGATTTCTTCGACGCTCATAAGATTTTATCTAAGATATACCTCGTGCATTGAAGTAGCAATACTTCGTAAACAATTGAAACAAACATTCTTTCATTATATTTAGAGGACATACTTGGATAGTTGAGGACAAATAATTAATTCACAATCTCGGTTACAAAGGATCAAGAGTGTAAGACCAGATTTTAAGGACGGATTTTTGTCCTTTAATAGCATTTTTATAGGATGTATCGGGAATATAAAATAGTCTAACAGCTTTATACTGGAAAATTCTTTAATAATTTTTCAGAAAATCTACCTGTCAAAGCTTAAATTATTAATTATTTGCTTCTTCACAAAAAGCGGCCTTTTAGAGGTTTGAAAGTTGATTTCCAATTATTTTTTTATTGAATTATATTTAAAATATTTAACATGTCTGATAAAAAAAGACCTGAGGGTTTCACTTATTTATTTATTTTGAAATTAATATTTCTATCGGTATGAATATTAACAATGAAAAAAAATGATCAAATTCTCAAGTTAATTAATGAAAAGACAATGTGATAGAAGAGAGAAGAGTTATTATAGCAACAATATTAAAAAGAAGTTGTTACCAAAAAGATATAAAAAGAAAGAAAATTATTACAGAAAAGATAAAATAAGGAAAGGTTTATTACAGATACCAAACAGAGAGTATAGTAACTGAGGTGTAGTTAGAGAGGAATATAATTATTCCGGGCTTCTACAAAGACCTAATATTAAAATATTTATTCAAATTCTTTGAGCTAAATATGATAGGGTAGATAACAAATCATACTACAAACCACCTGGTTGAGAACTTACCCTTGCTTCTCATTGAATTACCTACATGGACAAGCTTTATGTATTAAATCAAAAATACTCTTTTTCGTACATTATTTTTGCTATAAATAAAAGTTTTAAAAACAAACTAATGATTTAGAGCCAATTAAATCATAAATCATTATTGCATTAATTATATTAGAGAAAATAAAAAAAAATATTTTTTATTTAAGGCGTTTGTATATACTTATGCTAGTATTGAATACATTAATACGGCAGATGTTTTATAAAAAGTTGAATTTTATTTGGATTTTTATCACCTGCTAGTATTTTATAATGAAGAATTGCATTTGCATAATATTTAGAATCCTTACTGTCCACATAATCCTTCCGGATGTTGATAAATTCAGAATACTGAATGTAAAATGTGATAGCAGATAATCTAATTATAGAAACTGATAATTCTTAACAGGTGTCTTCAAATGCAAATGACAGATAGAGTTTTATTTTTTGAAAATCATAATATAGCATCTGCTTTTGAAGTATAATTTTTTTATTGATAGAACTGGGAATACATATTTAATAAAAGCGATATATATTAAAATATATTTTACAAAATGAATAAATTGTAGATAATTTATTGCATTATCTGCATATAATATAAAATTATAGATATTTAATGTATATTATTTTTTTTCTTATTATAAGTGGGAAACGTAATACACATATACGCGTGCCTATTTGAATATTAAAGACTTTTAGCAGACAATTAAATTATTTAATAATGTCAATAATTTGTATTTGATCTTACAAGCATAAGTTTATTATAGATATTTATTATGAGAAGATTAGAATGGTTTAATATACAGATTATTATGAGAATAATTCTGAGGATAAATAATTATTATTTAAAGGTTATTTCATGTTAATTTTACCGATTTATTATTGCTTGGACTATTATTAATTTGAAGCTGTAACTGCTTTTGAAAACTTATATTAAAACATTTTGATCCTATAAATGTTTAAAATATCTAAATTTTGTCGTTTTCCTGTATTATATAGCTGAAAGTCCTACAATAGATTTTTAATTTCAATTACAGTTGTAAGAGTTTAATACAGGTTTAAAGCAGAGTTAAGCAGGTTTAAATTATGAAAAGAATTCTATCATGAAAGAAGTTTCTTTATCCTAATTTTTCAGTCCTATTATTGAATGAATAATATCAATTTGAAGATGTGACTATTTTTGAAAATTTCATTACGTTTATTAACATGTCTGTTTGTTAATAATCATTAATATGACTGTCATTACCCACTCTCCTTTTATAACAATGGAATCTTGTAAAAGAATTTATATTGGAAATTAAATCACTTATAATAATAATTTTAATTCCTTACTAAAACTAAAAAGCATTTTGATTTTTATTAACTCATTATTCTTGCTAAAAAGGTGGTGAAAAAGTTATGAAATGTGTCTCTTAAATTCCAAGGAAAATTTTCATTTTTTTTTCTTTCAAGGTAGCAATCATTAAAAATCTTAAACTTAAACTGCTCTATAAACTAATTATAAAATGCATTTATTTTCTATAAATGCTTTAATCTCTTAAATTTTGTCATTTTCTATTATTAAATAAATAAAATGTCATCAAACTATTATGAATTATAATTCAGGCTGAAAGTTCTTTTTAGTTTCCTTTCTATTTTTTTTCTTTGATGTATATAACATCTTCTACTAAAAATGCATTAAAAATGGCAGAACATATCTCTCAATTACGATATATATATATATATATATATATATATATATATATATATATATATGTGTGTGTGTGTGTGTGTGTGTGTGTGTGTGTGTGTGTGTGTGTGTGTGTGTGTGTGTGTAAATATATTTTTTTAGCAGTTTTGTGGCCGAAGAGAAGACACTTTTGAATTTTTAAACTCGAATTTTCCATCCCGGGAGGCATAAATTATGTACAAGAAAGAAGTGACGAGGTACGTCAGTCTACAACGCGACACAAGAGAAAAACAAAAGAGATCGAAATTTTTCCAACAGTGATTTTATACTACGTGATTCTGATAAGGATTTCTTTGACAAGTATCGATTTAAGTAAGAAATTTAGGTATCTTTAGAAGAATGTAGTAAGTAATAAGATTTTTTATATCGTTTCACTCGGAGCGTGAGAACTTACAAAAGTATACATTTTTATAGAGCGCATGTAAATAAATTAAATAAAATAAGTAATAGTAATTAAATAAAAAAAGGTGGAATTGTATCAGGAAATTTTTGTTCCTCTTGAATAATATTCTCAAAAACTTTTGAATTATTATACAAACTTAATAAATTTTTAAAACTTATTTTAAATCTTTTTTTAAGGTCAAAATGTTCTTTGCCGTGTACGGAATGACCAAACTGATAATGTTGCATATGTAAACGAATTGCTTGCAATGCTTAAGGTGATAAAGAACGACCGCCGCTGCTTCTTAATTACTGAAGAAAGTTTTTCTGAAACTTTTTCTTCTAACAAATTACATTATTTAAATTTCAAATTAGATATCTGAAATTGAAACTGTTTTTGAAATGTTATTATAATGTATACTTATAGATGCCTTAATCTATTCAATTTTCCTATTCAGTAGATGAAATCCCTTTAAAAAGTGTCACATTTCAATTTAAACTTTATACATTTTTCAATTAATTTTTAATTGCTAATTGTGATCAGAAGTTTTTTAGATTGCTTATACACTGACCACCCAGATTAAATTGCTCACGGCTGATAAAAAGGTGAGAAAAAAAACGACAAAAGAAGTGTATCATAATTACCGAGAAAAATCTTCCAAACACTTTTTCTTTCAAGATGGCAGAAATTAAAAATTCTATCATGCTTGCCTGTGAGTTTGATTAATGACAAGTTAATGACATTTAGATGCCATGCTTTAGAATCCTTGTCCGGGTTAAATGTGTCATGTGTCAAAATCTCATTTTCTGGATTAAAGTTCAAACAAGTTAACATGCATGATAATATTTTTTTTTTTCAAATTGTGTCTCCACAAGAATTGATATTCATTATTTTTCATAATAATCAAGAAATTATAATCAATAATAATTTTTAAAAATCCAATTAACGCTGTTAAAAGGATCCGAAAGTGATATGGTGGATGTTCATCAGATGGGGATGTCATGTAAGTTCATTAGAAAGTATGTTTTAAAGTAGACCATTGTTGTTATTTTTTTAATTACTAACTGCTTTTTTTTGCAGAAGATTAATGAAAGATGAGAAGAAATGGAAGAGAAATGATATGGAGGTCATAAACTGAATTACGGTTCCAAAATTTAAAAACAGCATTAGCATATGAATGGAAAGTTTTAAATGTTACGTGGATAAAAGTCAACCAAGTAAATTGAATTTTTAATTAGAATTAATGGAAACATTTTGTTTCAGATAGGACACTTGATTTCTTAATCAAGCATTTTAATAAATTCTTATTAGTTTAGAATTGTTTTTAAAACTTTGGCCGTTGATGATCTTATTAAGACTTCTGAAATCATTAAGCTAATTTTCAAAATTCGTAATAAACTTCTTTAATATCTTGGTGTAAGAATATTATTGGAGAAATAAACAAGCAGGCATCCATATTTAGATAACTGTGTTAATACTTTTTTTAAAAAAAAATATTCTTATTTCAAATAAAATGTTTGCAACAATTAATAACAATATTTTGTTTTTGAAATTGTTTAAGCATTGCTTTTTAAAAAAAATTGCCATTGGTAATCTTATTAAGTCATCTTTTTTTCTGAAAACATTAAGTTAATTCTTTAAATTTGTAATAAACGTCGTGTAGGTGCAATTATTCATGTTTAGATAACTATGTTAATTTCTTTTTTAAAAAAAATTCATTATTTTTCAAACAAAATTTTTGCAACAATCAATGACAATATTTTGTTTTTAAAAATATTAATATCGTTTTAAGGCATGAAAAAAAATCGATTTAACCCTTTAAAGGGCCATTTTTTTCTAGTCATATTATGTTAAAATATTTTGAGGGTTGAAATTAGAATAAGAAAAGGGATTCATTTAACTTATTAGATAAATTTAATTTGATTAATTAATTAATTTGGTTAATTAATAATTAAGTAACAAATCAAGACACATCATTTTGATTGAGATAAAGAACTGAAGCATCTAAGTTTCTGTCTTTCTAAAAAAAAATGTGTCAGAACTTATGCCAACCTACAAAATTTCATACAACGATTGATAAATTTGGTGGGAAGCATACTTCCCACGGCCCTAGAAAGGATTAAAGCCAATGCAATCAACATCAAGGAGATTAAAAGATTGAACCTCGTTTGTTCAAAATATTCGTGTTCTAAGAAAGATTTGCCAAAATAACTAATAGAGACATATAACTAGCAGAGGTGTATAAAAATTTCGTAACTGTTGGCTTACACATTTATAGACAGAGGTAATAAAAATTTAATTCTTTTTGTATTTTAATACATTTTTCTAATTAGATCTATTTGTCTAACTATAGCGATTCAGAAATAAGGTATTGGAACATGATTTGGAAGGGCTACTCAAGTATATAAAGACATAGAAAGCTTTATTTGACATAGTTATTATGAAAATACACTTTTCTTTCTCGAAATTTATTGGCTCGTTATCTCCCAGCTTTCGACCGATTACATTTCACTTTTGAATCGAGACGATTGAGTAATATTCTTTCTTCTTCAATTTGTCTAAGAAGTTGATACGTTTTCTCAAACTTCTCAATAATTTGTAAATGGCATGTACAAATCCAACATTTGAAGTCAAGATGCAATTATTTCGATTTTTTTTTACCTTGATAAAAAGTCGAAAAAATGGAAGAAACTCGAAAAGAATTTTTTTGACTGTTTATTATGTTTAAAAATTGTTTTAGTATTCATAACGAAGTCTTTAAATAATTTTTACCAGTTTTTTTAATAACTTTTGCTTAAAAAAGTAAAATTAGAAAAAATATCATAATTCGATTTAATAATTATCGTATTTTTGGTGCATCCATCAAGGTTTGAATGAAATTTACCAAATCTGTGTTTTAAATTAAGTTTGGGAGTGTTAAAGAATAACAGCAATCCCTAAATGAAATATGATCTGTGTCAGGAATCCAACCCCTCCCCCCCCAAAAAAAGCTCCAATCATAAAAAGGGGCAAGAGAAAAAAAATTTAGGGTCAAAAGAACATTGTAAAAAAGTCCTTCTGACAGACTGTTCTGTCCAATTTTACGAAGCAAGAACAATCCAAAAGTCCATCTAGAAATCAAAACTTAAAAAAAAAATTATAATAAAATAAAATAAAATAAAAAACATGGGAGTAATAATATATATTTAAGTGTTTGTTTTTCTTCTCATCGATAGTTAAAACGTTTTCTACTTTGTTGAAAATTTAAAAGGACGAATTAAGTTTCCATCCATCAACAGTATTCTAAGAATATACTTGCTTTCGACATAGTGTATTATGAGAAAAAATTTCAAAAGGAATGATCTAAAGACAAAACAAATCTTAAAAGATGTAAGCTCAATCTTCTGCGAAAGACTGAATTTTTCATTTCATTATTTTATCTATCCGAAATTTCATTTTAAGTGCTAGGATTTATCGTAATGTAAATAATATATACTTTATGTTTCATGAACGCTTATTAAGGAAATTTGATTAAACTGGCGAATTTTCTTCCTGAATTCAAATTAATCGACATTCAGAATATTTGACATTCTGTTGTTTATTTTTCCATAAGAAAAGAAGAATTGATATTTGTATCTCAATTATCATTTTTTACCATTAATCCTTTGTAAGATGTTCAATGAAAGGTTGATTTTAAAATGTTTTTAGTAATAAAAATAAGTACTTGAAAAAATTATTTTTTAAACAAAATTTTAAAATTTAAATTTGTTTAAAAGCTGTATGTTAAAAATTTAAATTATGAATATGCGTTCAGATTCATTACAAATAGGAAAGACTAAACTTAATGCAATTTATCACACTCTGTTTGTAGCTGAAAGAAATCAGAATTGACATACCAATTTCAAAATGCTATAAAAAGATATTTTCAATTTTTTTATTTGTGATCTCCATTTGACTACTAAAATAGTCTGGATTTGTCTGATTACCTTTTCTTCACATTTCTAATTTATAGTTCCTTACTAATGATTCTATTGCAGTTTTTAATAATTGGCCTCTCAATTTAAAAATGAAAAGAAAGAAGACGACTTTATTTAGATATTTTGTCTTTAATACTATTTTTCTAATGAATATTTTAAATTGCAAAATTAAATTTCTATCATATTTTAAAGAAAGGGCAATTTCAATCATAGCTGTTTTATTGAATTATTAATCAAACATTTGATCAAATCGACTTGGAAATGTGATTGAATGGTTATTTAAAAACCTGTTAAATTAGATTAACTTTTAGTTTTTGTTACATTGAGAATTCTTTGGAATCACTACGTTATTCCAAACCATAGTGATAGGACTATGTCATCTTTAGATACCATGTCTCTTTCCAAGATTCCTCGCTAATAGAGCGGAAGAACCCTTTCCTTCAGTAGATTTAATGTAAAATAATTTGTCAAAAGATTTCAAGTCACATATAAAAGGTGTCTTAAAATTAACGAAAAATTTGAATTTGCCACCATTCGAACTGTAAAGTGTTGCTGCTCTATTAAAAAAAACCATTTGACAGCTGATAATTTAGGGTTAGTAAAAATGGAGCATTAATTACATAATAGAACAACGTATTTTCATCGTTGAACAATATTTCAAAAATAAAGAAAAACTGGCGGTCACATTTTGAAAATTTGAGAATTGGCCCACCAGATCATGTGCTTTAGCACCACTAGATTTAATTTTATGGGTTTATTTGAAGTCACATATCTATGCCAATATGTCCACAAGCATTGGAAAGGAAATTTAAAGCTGCATCAATGAAATTCAGCCACATTTATGCAAAATGGTCATTGAAAACTTCGACAAAAGAGTGAGTATATGCAAGCAAAGCCGTGGATGTCATTTGCCCTATATGTTATTCTATACATGACTCTATCCTGTGTACTTAACGATTCAATAAAAATATAACAATTCAAAGAAAAAGCAGTGTTTTTTATTTAATCCAAATCTAGCGTTAACACGTTATTCGATTGTGTAACGCTCCATTTTTGCTAATCCTAAGCTATCAGCTGTCAAATGATTTTTTAATGGGGTTGCCAATACTTTACGACACAAATGCTCGCAAATTTGAATCTTGCGTTAATTTTTCGACATCCTTTACATAAGATTTGAGTGGAATCGTTTGTCGAATATGGAACATTCCATTTCCAAAATCATGTTTCTGCCCCTAACCATGATGTTATTATTCCCAAGAATGTCTGAACAAAGAGGTCTCCTTTTCATTAAAGTCCAATTGGAAATGTATACCTATCAGTTGTATTGTGCCAATATTGTATTCAAGATAGGTATTTCAGACACTGCCCTTGACTTATTCATAATGATCTTGATTTTCTTTTTTTTTTTTTTGCCTGAGATAATGAGATCACCTTCATTAAGAATATATTATTTAACTATAGAAAAAATTTTGCACTTTATCCTTTCTGGTAATGTAGATATAATCGTAGCATAAATCTATTTTAAATTTGTACCAGATTTTATTCTGATGTTTGATTTTATTTCATATTTTATTTTATAAAGAAATGTTTTTTAACATCTTATTTTATTCGCAGAAATGATAAACATAATTTAGCATATTAATATCATTCATGTTTCCAAAAATGTACTTTCGACATAATATTTAATTTTTGGAGGCATTTAAAAAGAACATAATAACGCATCGTTATATTTAATTTGATTTGGAAGTCTGTCCATTTTGAAATGGTTTTCGTGACAAAACTTTTGTAAAATTTCTTCTTATTTTGTTCTGACAAGGGATACATTGTAATGAGGATAGAATCTCCGAAGAGTTCATAGATGAGTCATCCAAATCAACAGAAGAAATAATACACTTTTGATATTTTCATTTGTTTCATACAATTGAACTATTAAAGAGAGAGATATTATTCAAATTAGACGAATAACAGCCTCATTGTAATGAGCGACTTCTGTATCATAATTTTTTTATGTCCTCCACTCTTTGAATATTAAGAGTCAATAATTATATATGTAGTCAGAAGCATTGAAAAAGTTGTATTTTAAGTTTTATTGTTCATTACTTGCCAAAGGAGATGTTATACCATGATTGAAACTCGGCTTCAAAACGAAATTTTATAAGTTTGAGATTCTTTTCTGTGGAGATCTTTTCGAATATGTATAAATTGCCTGTTCTTCAACTAAACAAAAATGAATTATCTCCATTTACTTATTGAAACACTTTTGTCAAATTACATATAAGCTCTCTCATTAGCACACACACAAGCCAAATGTATTTTTATAATTTCAAAAATTTATTTGAAGCCAGTTTCATAAATATATTATTTCAGTATAATAATCTATAACTATAGCATTTTAATAAATAAATAATCTAATAATAATCTATTCCCTTTGAAGTCTTTAAATAACTTGATTTACTGCTCGTATATTACTATGCATGGGAGAAGACACAATCCTTACTTTGGTGATAAATAACTCATCTGAATTTCATGACTGCATTGTCACAGAATAAATAAAGTTAGATGCTTATTCATCTGACTTCACCATACCTGAAGATGTTCGAGTCCAGTGAAAAATAGAAGAGGTCAAATCGTGCAGTGCATGAAATGACCGTCGGAAGTGTGAATTCCAGATTACTTATTAGTGATGAAGGGTTTATGACCGAAAACAGCAATGGTGAATGTTATCTTATGAATTATATTCAGAGCAGAAGCTTGTTAGAGAAGAAACAAATGTATTGAGGCAATAATTGCGGTTCATTTAGTGCAAGATAAGCTAGGGCTAATTGCATTGAAACGCTGCTAATTTGGTTTCTAGTTCGGTTACCAAAAGGGGAATTATTAATTGTTTAGCTACAAGATCCAGAATCATAATATGCTATAAATTTATGTTCCTATTTTATTTTGATATAAAAATTAAATGAGAATATTTATTAAAGGGCAAGAAAACATATTAGACAAGAAACAAATGTATTGCTACATCACTACTAATAATAAAGGTGAATGTGTGTGTGTATTTGTGATGTCACTCGATATGATAGTAGGTTATACTTAGAGCTACCAAATTTATATAGATAGGGACAAATATACTTTTGAGCATTATGCGCATTTCGAGGCGAGATTTTTAAAATTATATTTACAATTTTAATTAATAACAAATTAAGCTTGTTTTGACATTTTTTTAAGATTAATTGTTCGAAAATATAATAGCATAGAAATGATCACATCATTGTAAAAAAATCCGATAATAACAGTTTATAATACAGTATTTATCTATTTTTATTAAATTCTTAAAACTAAATTTTATTTTATTTTATAGTAATATATTTCATTGCTGACTTGAAATTCAAAGCTTTACCAAATATTTCATCCTGGACTTTTTTTCCATTGTTGTTAATGATAATATAAAAATATGGCTTGTTGTCCAGTCTTTGGTAAATTTCTTTTTAAGGCATACTTTAAACAGATTTTTTTTTTTAAATTTGTTCTAACTACAAATAAAATTTAAGATGTAGTTGAATTCCATATTAAATTAAAATGCAAAATTTAGGAAAGGTGATAGAAAATAAGAGATAATTACCTATATTTAGCATAATGAATAAATAGGATAGTGTAAGGTTTCTTCAATAGAACTAGTTACATGTCTAATAAAAATTTGAAATTTAAATATATTTTGCTGATGCAACCGTTTAGACTAGGTGATAAGATGATTAAAGTGATAAGATATTTAATTGAATGCAACATTAGTTTCACTTACACTTACCTTCACTTACCTTCACGAATTGCCTGGTTACTAAAGCGGATAGTTATTAAATCAGAAGAATTTGATTTATTCGTGATGACGATAAAGGAATAAATATTCGATTTATCCAGAAAATTTTGAATAAACCTTCCCACATCTTATTCAAGCAGCTAAGAAGTCCCTTTGTAAACATTGCATCTAAAAAGTGATTATAAAAGAAATGACAGTTAAATGAACTTTTCTGAAAATGAGGATAAGAAAAAGCCACAATATATAAACTGAAAATGGCGGTACACAATTATTTTTGATATTGATCAAATTTATAAATAATACAAAATAATATTTTAGGAAAAACTCATCTTCCTTAATAAATGATTATATTAATCGCTAACAATTTTTAATATGTTAAAAATATAAGTTTTTGGAAATAATTTTCATAAATAAACAATATAAACAAACAATTAATTATTATTATTATTCACAAAAACTTAAAACTAAGAAGTAAAATTATTTTATAACGTCATCAGTGTGAAAGCGTGGAATATTTCACTGTTTTTTTTATTTGAATATTTTGTACAGCAATGCAATAAATGCCAAGTGCTAATAGAAAGAATTTTTACGATTGTTGATGGTAATACATATATCTTATTTAACTAATGAAAGCCATTCAAAAATGAAATCATTTTCTTTTAAATACAAGTTAATAAAAAAAATTAGTTAAAAGTTTTAATTATATTTTTTATTGGAAAATTCACTGATTTAGAAAGAAAATCCAATTACTAAAGAGTTCGAAATACTATAATTCGAATTATCCAGTGTCTATAACATTAAAATTCATTCATTCAGTAAAATAACAAGCAATATCTATAATGTACTGCTTAATTTCAATATTTTTTCTGTTTCCTCTATGAATTAAAAAAAATTATATATTTCAAATTTTGTTTGAATTAAAGATATACATTGTTCATATTATTTGTATTACTGTTTCACAAACATTATTTTTTTGTATGTGTAGCATTTTCAATTCTATTAGAGAAAGTACATGTTATAAATGTTCATCATTTAAAAGATAAGAAAACTTATTAATGCAGAAGCAGATGTGGCATTCCTATTTTATAATATAAAATTATGATATATAATATAAAAAAGGAAATATTGTCGAATTCTGCTCCCCCCCCCCTTTCTTTGAGATCAACACTCACCAATAAATAGAAGAATTGTTTATTACAACCGTATTAAAGATAAATAAAAGTAACTCCTTCTAAATATTTCATAAAGAATTTATCACGACAGCTGTTGAAGAACAAAAACATCTACTATTGTATAAATAAATTTTAGTTGTCTTATAGTACTGCATCAAAAACAAACTCACGAAATTTAGGGCCTTTTTTATGATGAAACACTTTCAGTAATTTTTTGCACGCGAAATCTAGGCTTTTTGTATTGACAGATTTATTGAAAATTGGGTTTGTATTAATAAGCTGCAGGTGAAATTGATTTTCAATGGTTTTGTAATAGTCATCTTCTTTTTAAAAGGACCTCATTTAAAAACAATTAATTTTGTTAGTGTAGGAAAAACTTTTTATAATATAACAATATTATGAAAATAAAAAATTTAAGGACAATTTATATTGAAACCACTTTCACGAATTGGTTACAGAAAAAAAAGTTGGTAATTTGATTCGTATAAAAGGTAACAGTCATTCTTTTTCTTGAATATTTATACAATTTTTTTCATTTATTTTTTTGAACGACATCTGAGTAATTAAAATGCTGAAGAAGCTCATCATATTTAGATCACTGAAGACAACTATAAAAAAAATTTCGACGACTTGTCCGAGTTTTAACAAATTGAATGACACGAATAATTTTTTTAAAGTGATCAATCATTGTTAATTTTTTTGCTAGATGAGTTCTTCTTCATGATCTGAATATACAATTCAAGAAAGAAGACGCAGGAAATTTCTTTTTTATTCATTTCACTTTTGGGAAATCAAAAGTAAAAAAGTCCTAATGAGGTGACTCCACCATTAGAGACACTTTCATTTTCTAAAATATATTTTAAAAATATAGATATGTATTTAGGTGCAGTGTGTTAAAATTGGTAAATATGCGAAAATGCCAATTTTGGGAGAAAATCTATAATTTTTAAAAATTTTTTAATGATTTTGTTTATTACACAGCTTTTAATTTAATTTCTAGGTCCAGTTTCTGAAAAATTACATTCATTTTTATATTTACATAATATATGTTTAACGTAATAGTATAAATATATACGCTTTTTTACATCTGATGAATTCCTGAATAAGAAGGTGTTCTTCTTTGTTATTATAAAGCATTTATTTTACTTTCTATTTTTTTCTCAAAGATTAAAAAATATATATAATATTTAAATTATATATATATATATATATATATATATATATATATATATATATATATATATATATATATATATATATATATATATATATATATATATATATATATATATATATATATATATCCTCTTTATGTGGTCCAATATGTAATTCCTAATCTAATAGGTCTGAATACGCATTTATAATTAGAAAAATGCCTTAAATTAGGGAAAAATTATATAAAAATTTTATATTATTTGTAATTTTGATAATTTTAAAGTAATAATCGTAACGTAATAACACAAATATGTACACTGTTTTTCATTTTTAAATGCAATTTCCTCACATTTAAAATTTTTATAAAATCGTCTTGTAAAAAGCTTTATTCATTAAAAATCAAAGAAAAATATATGTTCCAATTTGGAATAATAATTTCTCAATATGTAGTTCGTAAATTATAGAATAAGCTACTTGTTTGTTTGAAAACAGCTGATAGTTTTCATAATTTAATGTGAATAATGTGTAAAAAATTTAAAATTTCCTATTATTTGTCATCCGATCCCAGGATTTTAAAACTGAATAGACATATCGTTTATTTCTTAGTAAAGGAAATAGCTGATTTCCTTAAATTATCTACTCGATTGTGAACAACCATCTGATTAATTCCTGAATTAAAAGCTGCTTTTTTGTGTGCTTTTTACAAGAAAGCATTTATTTTACTTTTCATTTTTTGCAAAGATTAAAAATATATATAAATATTTCATCATATTTTTAAACATTTTTTAAATTTATAATTATATGCCATACACTCTTTTTGTGGTCCAATAACTAATTTCTATACTTTTAGATCTGAATGTACGTTTATAATTAAAAAATAATTAAAATTTTATTGAAGAATTTTATTTTATAGGAAGAATTTTATTTTATAGGAAGAATTTTATTTTAAATTATTTGTCTATACATGAATTAGTGAAAAGATTGCAAAGATTAAAATTGTATACATTTGCCCTGGTAATATTAGTCATAATGTAAACATTTGCCCTGTTAATATTAGTCATAATGCAAACATTTGCCCTGTTAATATTAGTCCTAATATGTAAAATATTCTTGGCTCACTAATATTTAAAAAGATTTCCATCCTTCTGCGGTTACCCTTATCCGAATTATGGTTTGAATATTTCTATTTTAGACAGCCCAATGGCCCTTGCGAAAAAAAGGAGCCGGTGTTTAAGTGGCTTAACCCTATAGTGCATTGTGCATCCACTGCTTACATGTTTTTATTTCTGCTTATAGACCACATGACTTTTCCAACTTGGAAAAGTCATGTTGGTTATTTGGAAATCCTTTTTTAAATGCTTTTTTGATAAACATTTGTAAAAAATGCCAATATATGGCAAAACCGGTACTAAAATTAGATTTAAAGAAGCTTAGAAAAATACCAAGATGGCTGCTGCATGAATAATTAATTCTACCATTAAAAATACTATCAAAATATTTGTCTTGCCTTGTAAAAAATATAATGGTAAAAATTCACTTTTATTTTTATTGCAGAATTGTTATAATGTGATTTGAGTCACCGAAATATTATTTCATTTTTAATGCAGTCATTTGACACATTTTAATCTTTTTTTTAATTTCAAGAAAAAATATGGTTTAAAATTTTATTTAATAATTTTCCTAAATTATGTGCAACTACTCAAAACACACGTATTTTTTGTAAAAAACAAAGCCATGCCTTCTGTGGTTAAAGTAATAAAATTTAAAGTATCACAACTCAATGTTTTAGTCGCAGAAGAATACAATATTTTTGTAATGTTCGCATGTTAGAAATATTTTAGTAAATATGGCTTACAGAACTGGGGAAGAAGTGAATAAATTTGAATTGATTTTAGATTTTAAATAATAAATTTTGAATTTAGAATAATAATTATGAATATAATATAAATTTTAGATAAAATAAATTTTAATTAATATACTGTTAAATAAATAAATATAAATAATGAATTAATTTGAATTTTGAATAAATTTTAGATTAAATAAACTTTAATTAATATACTAATAAATAAATAAATATAAATAATGAATAAATTTGAATTTAGAATAAATTTTAGATTTTGCACTTTTTTACAGAATATTTTTAATACCGTCTATAAAGAAATGTAATTCTTTATACCCTTTGAAACATTTCTCCAACTGGGAATATACCTATATTTGTTTAGAAAGTAGTTATTAAGTCACATTTAAAAGGGATGCCCTATATATTGATAAAAACATATTTATTTGCATTTTATACCAGTAAACCTTTCTTACAATATTAATTTACTATGCTTGTGTCTACATAAATATGATTGAGTGAAGACTTAATGAAGTTTAGAAATATCATTGTAAATTTGCTGTTAAAAGTTTTCCACTATAAAATCAGATTAAAAATTGTCTTTTTTTTTTTTTTTTTTTTTTTTTTTTTTTTTTTTTTTTTTAGAATTTTCCGTTTTCAAGTATCATTTATCAAAACCAAGCCTCAAAAATTTTCCAATTTACGATTTTTTTCCATTTTATTTTATGAATTTACATATACAATCCTCATCATCTTAACGGTTACTCATGCAATGAATTAGAAGATAGTTCCGATGTTTTGTAAAAAAAATGATATTTTGTTTGTAAAATACTTCCGGATAAATTTAAAAGGAAAATAAAACATTTCGGACATTAAAAAGAAAAATGGGCACCTTATTTACATTCTGAAATGAGATTACATAGTTTTCTGAAAGAATTATTTTTTTTCCTTGTTTATCCTCGTTCGTAAATTGATCATAGTTTAAATCGATGTTGTTTAAATATGAAATCTTTCTTAAATCAAATAATTTACACCTAGTTTTAAATTACATGAATACATTTTTAGATGTTTTAGGACAGACGCAATGAAAAATGGACGTTTTATTTAAAGTTTGAAAAGTTTAGATTTAAAACAATACGTGGATCCTGTGCCGATTTGATTTCAACCGTGGAATACAAGATAAAATGATATTTTTTCACACATTGATGCTTTTGTAGTTTTAAGTACGGCAAAAAAGTTGGTTTTGATCATATTTTTTTCCTCACAAGTTTGCTAATATTAATTAACATCACATAGGCATAAAGTATTAATAAATTCTTAAAAAATATATTTTTTATACATTTTAGTTTTTATTTTAATATACATGTATATAAAATAGTGATCAAAATAAATTTATCAATTTAAAATTGATAAAAAAAACAGTATAAAAAGGCAAAAAAAAAAAAAAAGGAATCACATCTATAAACTAAACTGAAAGAACTCAAGGACTCAAAAAAGGAATCACATCATATAAACTTAATTTATATTAAAATAGTCTTGATACTAATAATAATTATTGTTCTTCTTCTAAACAGGATTATTGTGATAAAACAGTAGAGCCTCTATTTTGAATTGTGCTTTTAATTTAAGATTAATTAATTTAACCAGCCATATATAAGATCTAGGCAGATCAAATCATTCAGGGTCAAACTTTTTCCATCAGATTTTTTTCTTCTTCTTTTTTTTTCACTTTGACAGAGCTAACTCGTAAGGTGCGAAATTTGATCAGAGTCGTTGGTGTGGTTTGGAAGTTTGGAGTGGGAACATTAACTCAAATACCTTCATCACCACTGGTATTCATAATTCAGAATTATGTGGCTTGCTCACAAATAGCTCCCGTGTTATTTAAAATTGACCTTTAGTGTAATCAATTAATTTTCTTGCTTTAGTACGGACTTGTAATGTACATAAAAAAAAAACTAATTCTGCATTTGTTATCCTCTGATATATAGATAAAAATTTTCTTTTCTGCTTCAGATATAAAATAAGTAGATTTTTTAATATGTATTAACCCATTAGCTGCCACTATCGCCATTTGCAGACTTTCGAATTTTATCATCTTGTCAAAAATGTATTTGGTATGCTTGACAATTTAGTTTCAGTCAATACTGTGTGTAGTAGAAAATGTATATTCTTTGCTTCATTTCTTTACCAAACACAAACAAATTTGAAATTCGTCAATAAGTTGAGACGAACAGAATTGCCATATTTGAAGCATCATATTTTTGGTTTGGTTTTTATATTACAATGACATACGGTAATAAATACGCAATTTAGTGGTTATAGTAAAGATATGTTACTTATTAGTTTTTTTTTTTTATTGAAATGATTTTGTTGATCTTTTTCTAAGATACCTATTTTGGACTTTTCAAAACTATCAACTATTTTCAAAGCAAAACATAATTTGAATATAATTGTACTGTTACATAATTTTTTGTGCTTATATATAGCTTATTCAGTCAATTTTTTTATGTTGGCAATTAATGAATTATTCAGATATGAATGCTAGCAATTGTTTAAATTATCCCTACTTAAACTCAAACGCATAGTTTTAAAGGTTACCTTTATCTGACTTAATTATTGTTATTTATAATCTTTTGGGGAAAAATTCCGTTTACTCTCTCTTTACAGGTTTTTAGATTTTTCTGTTGAAAAAGTTTTTAATAATATTAGCAGGAATAGAATAAAATACAATTAAAAATATTGAAATACAAGATAAGATTCTTTTTTATGTTTAATTTGTCTTTAAATTACACATCAAATCATCATCTGAAATTTTCCTGCTCAAAGTCAAACTTGCACAATTTTAAAAATTATCTTTATCTGATATAAATATTATTACTAATAATTTTTGGGTGAAAAATTCCTTTACCCTGCCTTTATGTGTTTTCTGATTTTTTTTATTGAAAAACCATTTATTAATAAGAACATGAATAGAATAAAATACAATTAAAAATATTGAAATACATAGATAAAACTTCTTTTTACATTTAGTTTGTCTTTAAATTACACATCAGAGATGCTTGCTTTTTCCTTACTTTTGTTTTTGAATTTGAAAACTCAATTTATAACCTATCAAAATTTAAATAAATTACCAATAAATCAAAATTTTGTAACTACATCTCACTTTGCTCTAACCCAGTTAAGTTTACAAGTATAAATTCCTTAACAGATTCATTTTGAGGACATCAATTTTTTTAATGCTGAGCTTCGCGTATGTCATCAAATAACAAGCCGCCTACTGAAAGCGGTATCATCTATCTATTCTAGCATTTTCTGCTGCTAATGTATTAGAAATGCCACTTCAGTAACACAATTCGATCAGTTATTTTGTTGCTTTTTATCAAGAGCGTCTTCGACGACATCAGAATCAACGCCCACCAAAAAAAGAGAGAAAAAAAAAGAATTTGGCTGAGTATATTTGCAGTATTCATTCTACTATTTTTTAATCTCAGCATTCTGAATAAGTATGCCACTGGTCTTAAAAGTCTTCAAAATTAATGATCACTTTTTTTAATTCTCCGATTGAATCCTGCAAGCCATCTGACCATCCCATGCATATCTTAAAAAAAAAAAAGAGCAATTTCCATTCTATTAGATAGTTGCAGGATTTGCATATGTTCTATTTCGATTCAAGGATGTGGATGCGTTACGACACATATTGTAGACATAGCACACTGTTTGTTTTCTAAAGAAAAACGAATGCAATTATAACTTTTGGTGTTTTATTATTTGACAAGGTATCATTTTTGTAAATATGGAACCATGGCAATTTTTTTAAATGTTGACGTAGTTTATTTTGTATTCGAGCTTCAATTTTTTTTATCACTTTTGATTGAAGTATGATACCTTTTTTCCCTAATCTCTGGTGCATCAACCTCTGAATTGAGCAAGTAGCCTCAAGGTACATTTCTTTATAACAACGTGTTACTACTATCTGGTTTTGTCTGTTACCCTTAAATTGTTTGCTCAGTACTTCAATCAAATCTTCAGCGCGTTGTAAGGCAATACTCTAACCCACCATTACGCATACATGCTCCAATGAATCCAAACCGTTCCATCGATGACTGTAATTGCAGTTTCCACACATTTTGAGTCTTATCGGTGTTTCAAATGCGAGCAGGAATTCACAAACTGCATTGATTCTCGGAACGTTTAATTTTTTTTCTTTGTGCATTCATTGATGTTTCGATATTTTCTACCCCTTAAGGGAAAATTTATTATTTGTTTCGGTTCTAAGAACATCTCATCTTTGTAATGCTGCGAAAAAAATTAAAAGATATTTAAAATATCGATTGGGTTCAGCGACTAATTTTTTAAAAAAAAATGGTACTTTATAATTCGAAATAACTAAAACTCTAAAAGGTATATATGCATTTATTGTTTTTAGTTTTTTGAAAAAACTCATTAAATGAAAATTTAGCAAAATTTTCAATGTTAAAAACAGAGTTAGTTAAAAAATAATGGAACTATTTAATTTTTATTTCACCTGTATAGACCTCAAACCACATAAAAATGTAACAGACCACAAGATAAATATTTCAAAAAACAAAAATTTTAGGGGCATTTGAAGGTTTTGTTAATAAATTTTTACCCAAATTTGTCTATGTTTTGAGCTGAAAGTATCTAAAACATGTATAAATGAAGCTGTCTTAAAATCCATGTTCTATTGCACCTTCAAAGGTTTTAGATTCATGCATACAAAGGTTTTAGATTCATGAAATTTTATTGAATTGATTTTGAGTTATCATGTTTTCCATGGACCAAGTAAAATATCATTCTACAGAAAATGCATTTAGATATTGTATTTGTAAATTCGTTCATTTCAATATGCTAGAAACAAATGAAATTTTCCCCCTTTTCTTAACAGAAATGTCAGAAGTAAGCAAACTATGGTTGAGTAGATAGAGCATTAATATAAACATATCAAATATTATTGTGGAAGATTTTATGATAAAAATAAAATAAGTCCTACATTTCCGGTTAAAAATACCACTGTTTCAGCTTTCATTTTCATTTGTTGTGTATTATTAAAACTACTGTATCTATAGTTCTATCTGACATATAATAAAAGCAAAGTCTGTTTTAGAATCTACGAAGTTTGGACTTTATTATCAGACAAATTTTCTAGAAAATGCATCTTTACAACTACCAACTTTAAATTGCTTCGAGACATAGGATAACTGTTTAAATTAAAAAAGAAATGCCTTACGGTTTCGTAGAGCATTTCTTACAAAATAAAAGTTACAAAAATTTTAGTTGTAGCTAAAAAATGATTTTTTAATGATCCAATAAGCAATATTTATAAAGTATCAAAATCTGAATTTTTAAATATAATTCATTATACTTTCTTTTCGTAATTTATTTCTTCTTACATTTTTTGTGAAATTCCATGATAATTATTTTTTTTTAATCTTTTCTGCAAAATTAACCAGTAAGTCTTCTTTTTTTTGTTAATAAAATTCATTGCAATCCCAGATATTAGAGAAAATATTAATCATTTAGTATTTTTTCCCCTACTTATCAGATTAGATGACATATTTTGAAAATTCATATATTTAACAAATTAAGAATACAATAAAATGTTGATTTTTTTATAGATAACATGTTATTTTTGGCAGCCATTTTGTATTGAATTTAGAATATATGTTTAAAAATACTATAATTGAATAAATGAGCCACACTCTGGCACTATAACTGAGGGTTTAATCCTACAAATAAAATCCACAGGTATTTGTAAAATATTTCAATGAAAGAAATCAAATGAAAATAATTGAAATCATTAATAGCATTAGCTTAGCATAAGTATAAAGAAATTAAAATAAGAACACTGTAGAAAAATATTTAATGCAACATTGTAACACTTATGAGATTTTCGAAAATATGTAATAAATCATAAAAAATATTTGAATCTGAAGAAAAGTTGATTTAATGTCAAATATTAGTAATCATAAATCTCTTATAAATAAAAATATTTTATTCTTCTTTATATAGTTTATATATACAGTATTTTTTTCTTAATTCTCTTTTCTTATTTACAGGCATTTATTGATTTTAAAATACTATATAACTTTCAACTTTTCTTTCTCTCTCTCTCTCTCTCTCTCTCTCTATATATATATATATATATATATATGTGTGTGTGTGTGTGTGTGTGTGTGTGTGTGAATGTGTGTGTGTGTGTGTGTGAATGTGTGTGTGTGTTTGTGTGTTTGTGTGTGTGTGTGTGTGTGTGTGTGTGTGCGTGTGTGTGTGTGTGTGTGTGTTCATTCGATAGACTGAATTATTTTTCTGAGATTGTTGAACTTGTACTTAAGGACTAGTTGAACACAAAGAAAACTTTATTTAAGGATAAATTAAAATATATAAGTTATAATAATATTAATGAATTAATGCTAAAACACCATTAATTAATTAATATTAATAGAGGTACCAATAAGTAAATATTCAAAGAATGTAATAATAATGCGAATGTTAACTAATTAAACTTTAATACTAATATTCAATCGTAAACTTCTATTCATATAGAAAACGATCACACACATTAGACTCAGGAAAATATGCTTTGAAATGCAGGAAAAAATTAAGACTTCAAATATTTCTGATAAAGAAATATCTACTTAATTCTAATCAGAAACAGTTCTGTCCTGAAAAAATATTCATATGAACTCTGCATTACCAAACCAAATTAAATATTTTGACATCACGATTACCATATGATGAATCACTCTGGTGATTAAAAATCTGAACACTCCTTGAAAAGATCTTGCATCATAAAAATATTTAAAGTGAAAGCTTGGTTTTACATGAAAATAGATTATTAAGATTTTTTTAAAACGGTAACAAACACTAAATCATGAAAACTAAAGAACTTTAATGATTCTCCATCAATGTTGGTACTTATTTTACTTACTTTATCGAGTAAATTGTGCAATAAATGTAATTTACTAACGAGTTTGCATATAGAATATTTGTAAAATTTCTTTTCTATTATTCATAAAATTCGTAAAGTTTCATAAGTCTTCCTATTTACTAATTTTATTTCTTGAATTAAATGCCTTGTTAATTAATGCAAAAAATATTATCAAATATATTTCATTTTTTTTCTTTTTGTAATTGAAGAAAAAACGGGTCATTTTTCGACTTTCTTTCTATGCTGTTAAATAAGAAACCATAACATTAAGGCTAATTAATAAAAAAATTATTTTTTCAAATACATTATTAAAATTTTAAGTCATACTTCAATAATTAAGAAATGATTATTTAATTAAAAATTTTCTAATCCGAAAATGTCTTATTCCAAGTTAAAAATACAGTTCTCTATTATTAATAGATTATAAAATATTCATTAAATTAAAAAAAATGTGAAAGTCTGATTATTATATAAAATATTCGCTATTTTATTCTCAGGAAAAGGTTGTTCGATTTTCCATCCATTTTAAGTTTTTGTTACGAATTTCAATTAATTATGAATTTTGTTCGGATTTCAACTTTTTATTATTTATTATTTTTTTCTATCACATTTCGTGATAGTGGCTTCATGACAAGTTGATTGATGATAGAATAATTAAGTGCAATTAGATATTATAAACTTTTAAAAATTTACAATTAGCAAAAGATATTTTTAAGCCTTTAAAAATTATTCTAAAATTATTGGATAAAAATAAAAAGTATAATGAAACCTGCTGTATGAAGCAACTTGTTTTTGATGAAATTATTTGCTTTAGAATATTTAAAAAATCTAATTTAAAAAATGTGATATCATGTTTTATAAGAAAGGATTCATTAAATTACAATTTAATTTTTTATAAATTTTTCCAATGTAATGAAACGGATTCGTTTTCGTATTTATTATCTTCAGAGAAACCGGTTTTATTTTCATTCTGAACTTCGAAACAATCATATAAAAGAATAAATCTTTTGAAGCTTTGCTTTTAAGGAGAGATAAGTCAGGAATCTGAATTAATTTATTGAGACTTTCAGGATATATGTTTTAATAATAAAAATAACACTAATATAAATGTATTTGTTATAAAAGCAAAAATCATTTATTCTCTTTCATAACAGGACAATATTTAATTTTCGAAACAATGCATATATTACATAAATTTGTAGATTTCGTATCAAATTATATTAAACTAAGTCAATCTTCAGCAAAAATTTAAATTATGTTTCCAAAATAATATTCAGAAAAAATTGAAAATTATTATTTTCATGACTAATTTCAACTTTATCCTACATCATTTTTTTTCAATAACAGAAGTAGGAATAGATAATACAAACAGATAGATTAAATGTAAAAAGTAAATAATTAGATTAAATTAATAAGAAATTACATTTAAATACTTAATTTTAAAGACTGTTATTATTATTATTATTTTTTTTTTTACATTTCTTTAATATAAGATTTTTCTATCTTCAAAACAGATAGGAATTAATAACTTTTACTAGTTACCTATTAAATGAATCGTAATAATTTTTAAAAAGCATAGTCATACAAAAATGTGTCTTATGTATTTTAATCTTATCATTTGACAGCCAAAATTAAAACTCTTTTTATAAATTAATTTTAATTCATTATTCTTTTTCAATTTGTGCACATTCCCTTTAAAGAAACTTTGAAAATAATTTTTATAATGGAATTCAATTATTGAGAAGAAATCCCTGACCAAAAAGGCTATATACATCCCAGAGAATTGTTTAGTACTTAAATTAAAGCTTTATTTCCTCAAATCATTCAAATGAATCGCTTACATTTTAATTTGTACAAATTCCCCTCCAAAAACACTCTTACTTTGTAAACAATTTTCCCAATGGCACTGAAATTCAATTGTTGAGAAACAGCTACGGTTAAGAAGTCCATAACTGTCTTAAAAGTAATCGCCGTATCAACTCCATTACCAGGTTTCATGTTATTTCCTTAGTTGAAAAATATCTTGGAGAAGCTGGCCTACTTTCTACAAATCCTGAAAGGGTTGAAAAACTTTTACTGAAATCACACTAATAAAGGTTACTCTGGACTGTGTAACACCGAGGAAATTGAAGGTCAACTCGAATAGAGGGACGAACAAGGGCAACAGCGGAACATACATTAGCAAAATAATTGGAAACATGCCTAAATGTAGCGTTCATGACCGTAATCGAGTATGGTTCAAGGAGGCTATATGATATTGTATAACAAAGTACTGGGTTCGGTCAACACTTTCTAATTAAGTTGCTGAGAATGTGTTTAAGTGGTAATTGCTCAAAATGAGAAATGTTTTTCACTCTCTTTTGTTATTCAACAATTCATTTGCTTGTGAGTGTAATTGAAAACTAATGAGTTCGGGAAAACCGTTTTTTTCCTTGAAAAGTGAAATGTATCTTTATTTGAGTAATTGTATTGTGAGTAATAATGCATGTTTATTTATTAATTTTATATCAACACATGAGAATGGTACTTGTTTATTCATTTGTTTGCTTCCAATTGTTCATAATTGCTTCATTATTTTGTGTTAATTATTGTTTGATTAATAATGTGTGTGCAGAAAAGCATTGTGTATGCTTTTCAAGTTGTATATTCTTTTTATGTAATGTGAGAAATATGGTAATAATTTTTATTTTCGAACAATTAATGAAAAGATTGTTGAAATAAATTTAATTCATCTGCTGACAGTGTGTAATTACATGTGTAATTACATAAACAGACATAAACTGAAACTCATTAATTCCTTTATAATAATTCGTGGGAAATTACGAAAGGCAAATTTTTTTTATATAAAAATGATTCAGACTTCTTTTCATACTTAGATATCAAATTAATTTAATGAAAATTTTAAGAACTGAAATGTATTATGGATTATACTTAATATTATAATTTAATTTATTTAAATTTTCAATATGCGTCCATTATGTTTTAAAACAAGAATAATATATAGAAACAATATATTTTTTTACAGGAGAAAGTATATTTATAAAGAAAAAATCATTGCAATTATCAAAGAATTCGAAAGCAAAAAAAAGGCGGTGGTTTTACAGATTCCTCGATTATTAATCAGAAAAAAAAGAAATTTCTAGCAATTTCTACGGTAAAAGTAGTTTTGAAAAAAAAAAAAAAATCAACTGCAAGGTTTTGTAATGCAAAAGATGAAAAAAAAAAAAAAATATCGGCAAGTTAGAAGGCAAAGGTAGATTCCTTTTCGTCTAAGTTAATATTTAATGAATTTAATCTCTGGCAAAATTAGGGCTGGAAAATCACTCTTTAGCCCTTAACTTTTAAGATATTACAGCTATCGAAAAACTTTAAAAACAAAAGTCCTTCGCCTTAATAAGGTACTAATTTCTTTAATTTGATATATTTTTTTTGTCTTCAATATTAAGGAAGGCATAGCGAAATGAAAATTTCGTCCCCCCACGCACATCATTTCCAACCACTTTGAGCTGGATGGCCAAACCCATCCGAGGTTCCTACATTTCTAACAATACATTCCAAGTCGGCTAAAATTCAAACGAATTAACTGCAGTTTTCTTGTTTACAAGTTAACATGGACACAAGCGTTGTATAAGAATATATATATATATATATATATATATAGCATTATAAAAAAGTATATTGGTAAGAAGACTTTTATTTTTATTGCAGAACTGCTATGGTGTGATTTGTGTCACTGAGATATTATTTAATTCATAATGTGGCTATAAATCCACACCAAATTGCAATTTTTGGTGCTTATTTATTTTTTTAATTTCACGGCAAAAATCATTGAATATTTTTAAAAATATTTTTTTTTAGAATTATAAGCATTTATTCGAAACACGCATAAATAGTCAAAATAGTTCTCTAAAAAATAGTAAAGCATTTTAGGATTAAAATGAAAATAAGGAAAAAGTAATTACGTGTTTAACGTTTGTAGACACTATAATTGTATTCATCATTAGTTATTTTGACGCAATGATACACCTCATTGCCTCCTCCGCATTGACAACTTCAGCTGTTTCTGATTATGTATGTTCTCCATAATTCAAAAGACATAAAATTAAATTTAAATCATTTTTTAAAGTTATCGAGCATATACTGACTGAAGACATCTAGATATAGAATTTATTAGAACCATAAAAAAAGAATTTGAATGTGATTTTCGATTGGTTCTTGGGAACTTTATTTAGCAGTACTTATAGTTATAATCACCGGTCAATGATCGTGAGGCGGAAAAAAATAATCACACCTTTATAAATCTTTAACAACACTTCATTACCTTCTTTCCCCGTCGTTAAAGCGTTCCAACACCTTATATATAATTGGCACGGCAGCACCAGAGAATGCAGAAAAAAATACTCATTCCGTGAAGTATTAAGAACCAAATCGTGGATGTAAATACACATTTTAACGTTAAGATACTAGCAAAATATTGATTTATAGCGAAAAGGAGATCCTGAGGTCAGGTGATATTTTGTGTTCATTGTTTCCAAGTTTTTGCCGCTCCAGAAAGGCCTAATCTATCTTCATTCATACCTTTTAATACCGATTATGAAGTCTTAAACAGGGCAAATTATGAACAAGGTTCTTATCTTTGCGGTTGCCTTTTTTTTTTTTTTTTTTAATCTTTATCTCCTCGAATGCTAAAATCGTTCGAAACTATCCAGTTAGTAATTAAAAGCGGTCTTTGTTTAGCTCAAGTGCAAATTAGTTTCGGTATATAAGAGTTCTTGTTAAGAATTTTAATTATAAGATTTAAAGAACAGCCATTTATAATATTGTTAAAAAAGAGATTATTTTGTACCTTCAAGTCACGACAGAAAAAAATTGGTAATTTTTTTTTAACTATAGGTCCATTTTCAATAATGAAGGTTAGAGATATATAGAAAGAAACAGATGTTTCAAAAACTATCTATTCTAATACTATTTCAAAATTCAATTATGACTCAGCTTTCCTTATTTTATTTATTCATTTTCAATATATTAACTTAGGATTTTATAATAAATCACAATATTTGATGCATTGGAATGTTCGATATAAAAATACACCAAGTTAACTACAATAATGATACATACAAATATTAGCATTGAAAAAAAATCATGATTTCTATAACAAATATTTAAGCTTAAGCAACAAGATATTGAACCATCACATTTCTTAATAACAACTTTCTTGTACAAAAATAAATAAATAAATAAAGGGAAGGGATTATGCATTTTATTCGGATAATAATTTTTGCAAAATTCTAACCTTATTTAACAAAGCAGGATAAATCCCCCAAGCACAATATTAAGCCACCGCAGTTGTTTTCCTTAGTGACAGTTTTCGCCATACAAATAAAAGTCATAAACTTTATTTAGATTCTAATTTCTGTAAACTCTTAGCCTTGTTTGACAAAATAGGATCATTCCCGCCAAGAAAACGCCTGAGATAATATGATTTCGGTATGGTAGTTGGTTCTCTCTTCCTAAATGGATATTTTAAGCTTTTGGGATCGAGTAACTTCCACTTTCATACCTCGAATTACTTCCTACAGTCTTCGTTGCCCAGCGATAGCCATTAGAACATCTTGATCTTCGCCTGTCTGTTGTAGCGAAGACTGTCATTCAGTTTACCTCGGTGCTTAAGCAGAGCGATTATAACTCTGATGTTATTACACAAGGAATCGAGCGTATTGCACGTAAAATGTAAGATATTAGCCCCATATTACATGCTGTTGTAATATTATGATTACTCTGTAATTGAAAAATCCTACCTTTACAAGTGTTTAGTTACGTTTTTTTTTAATAAAAGGGGAAATTATCTTTTAAAAGCTTATAAATGTTTTTGTGAGATAATTTATACAATTATTTGCATGTATGTAAATAAAAACTGGATTCAATGGCTTCAAATTATATTCAGGTGAAAACGTCAAGCGGGTCCCCTCAAATGTATTCAGACTTAATATTGATTATAGCAGACACTTGTAATTGCTGTCTCGCACTGTTATATACAGTTGAACATTAAATGGCACACGAAAATACGTTTTTTCATATATTTGCGATATGTAGTCATTAGGTTCCATTCTAGAATTCATGGCGGAACTATTATAGAACTTCATCCAAGAATTTCACATCCAGTGAATCGGAGTCTGAAGTCCCATATTTATGGAAGACTTGCCATATGTTCTTTATCGCAAACTTTAAATATGAGCATTTTTGAATGTTTTCTTTTGGTTCTGTGTATAGTTCGCAAGACTTAGACTAATTCATATGACTGCAATCTAAAAAGTCTAGTTTTATTCCAGTAAAGAACTTCAAAGTCAGAGATAAATTTAATTGGACAAGTGAATTCCACATTTTAGATATTTTAACCACTAAGATAGACAGTATAAAAACCTGTCGATATATGTAAATATTTTTGAATTTTCGTTAGTTTAAACTATATCTCTAGAAGTATCAACATTGGACAATATACTTTCATTAAGACGAAATTTTATGTAAAGAAATTCCTTTTCGCGGAGTTTGGTTTCATTCCTTCTTATCTTGATACTAGGACCTAACAGTATTTCGGATACATTGGCCTCAATTACCCATACTAGTTTTATCCATTTACCGCTTATTTAAATGAACATTAATTTCCACTTCCAAAGAATTTTTAGAATTTTAAATATTTAAGTTCATTATAATTTTTCTATCATTTCTAAGTAAACAATGAAGTTTTGAGTTTTATTTATGAAAACTTTTGTAATCACAAATTAACTACTCCGACCGGTTTTTAAGGCACACGGAAAAAAACTGAATGATCGGACCAACACTGGCTTAAACTGTGGTTGAGTCCTAAGGACCATCACCGGTCACGGTACAACTGTTTCCTTGGGAAGTACGTCCCGCCATCGATGGAAGGTAGCCAACCCTCACCTTTTTCTGTACCCACCAAGACGGTGAGAACCAGCCACCATACCGGATGCTTCTCATTCTTAATTATGAGGCTCTTCCCAGTTGAATTTCATTCTTTTGTAAATATTTTTCAATTATTGTTTTCGAATGATGATTTTGCATCGGTTTTATCAAATTCTATCATTGCTTTGACGGAAGATATCGGAGTACCACTGGTTCCCCGAAATAAATAATGAACAATTAATCTATTTAGTCTCAACTCATCAGTCGTTCCCACGAATGAAAAAATTCTGCCCTTGATTTTTTTTCTACATTATAATTTATTCTATGTTAAATTTCTATAGAAACGAAGTGAAGAAAATCAAGTATACTTTTTGTAAGTTTTCCCATTGATAATGAAATTGGATACAGTCATGGTGATAAAACAATATATTTCATCAATCATTTCATCAATATATTTCACCAAATAATTTCATCAATCTAGCTTCTTACTTTTTTTTAGTTATTATGTTCAAATGTTCATAAATGGGCACACTGATTTCTTTTTGAAGAATTTTTATTTTTGACAAAATAAAATATCACTAAGCGCCAACTACCAATTCCCATTCTTTCAACCTCATTGGATTTAAATTTCCATATTCATAGTCAGACTGAAATGAGTTCCAAAAATTCATCAAGTCTGAAACGTGAAAATCCATCAAAATCTTAAAGTCGAATTTCTTTTTGACAATTACATTTGTATAGTTATCATCATTTGTATAATTATTACACGGAATATCAAAACAAAAAAATATATATACAAAATCTATAAAGTAAATTTAAAATTTTAATTATTCAAATAATTCATTCATCTGTGCATGCGGTTAACTGTATCCAACCTGCCAACAAGTAACGGTTTTGTATTGATTGTTGGTTAAGTTCAAGACCATGAGGTCATACGATAACAATGTTTTCAGAAAACTGAAACGTCATACAATTATCATTTCAGCGGTATAACGATCGGGGTCATGGGGATATCGTGACAATCAGTCGTGAAGCGTTTGAACCAACTGTAAGAGCTGTCGAAAATGTGCAAATAGAAGTAGCCATCCATTTACAAATGGTATGGACTTAATTCTTTAGGAGGGGAATATCACGAAGACGGTGTTTCGTTAAATATGTAAATTGCCAGTTAAAGAGTTTTTTTACTTAGCGTCACAATAAAACTCTATTGTGTTAAGTTGTTTGAGGCTTTTAATTCTTTTCAAAGGCATTGGACCGTTTATTTCTAAATTACACGCTGTGAGGCAGGTACTTAGAAAATCTTATATCATCATAATGTCGAGGCTACTTCATTGTGTAAGCTTTTGCAATTGGTAAAAAGTTAAAAAAAATCAGTTTAGTTTCTGAAAGATATACTGTGGATAATTCATCCTTTTTTCGCGGTGAAATTATTAGAAAATATTGCGGTTTCGTATAATATTAATTTTTTTTTTAAGAAACGTACCATATCGAAGTTTATGCATTTTGCCATAAATTTCATGCTTAAATTTAGATTTCACTCATGTTTTAATTAAATATTCAAAATATTAATGTAAATTGAAAGATTCTCGTTGAGTTCTTACAGAAGACATATTGTTTTTCAATTCAGTATTAATTGTGATGTAAAATCATACAATTATACAAAATTTTGAGAAGAAAAAGATTATTTAAATTTAAGGTTTGAATATTTGAGGCTCGGTTGTGTTAATTGTATGTTATTAAAAAAACATGAAGGTTTTTAAGTAAAATCCTTTGGATCACTCAATTCTATGTTAAATATCACAGAAATAAATAGCTGAGCAGAATGACATTTTTTTAATGTGGCCTTCCAATTTATACTTGATCGATATTTGCTATTGAAGCTTACATGGAATTTTGAAAACATTATTTCAGAACTTCCATTTTTTTACTTTAAAAAAAACTAACCAGAAATGTGAATATTTTAGGTATAAAACTAATAAGTAAAAAATAATAAATTGAAACAGCAAAGTATATTGTTTCATACAAGCACACGCTCAGCAGTTTAGTTACATTACAGAATGGCTTCCGCATTTAGTGATATACTATTCACTCAGCATGTCTTTAAATTTAAATTTTTATTTTTGTCTTTTGTCTTTTATTTATTTTTCCCCTTTTATTAATTTTTTTCAGTCTTAGTTTTTATGTGCGTATATTGTTTTTTATTTTTCAATTTTTTCCCTTACATTACAGCTTATTCCTTTGAAATGTTATTTCCAAAATTGAAGTTTTGATTTTTAATTTTCATTGGAATTTCGTTCCTAGAAGTGCTATGTGCTTTTCTGTTTATGTGTGGTATTTGTTTTGTTTTTAATATTAATTGTTTGTATATCTAAGTCTTATATGTCTATGCATATCTTATTCTAATTTGATTAATTTCATCCATTTCTACTGTTTTGCTTTTTGTTGTGTTTTAACTTTTGAATATGAATTGTTTTGTACAAGATTTAATTGTTTTAATACTTATTTTTGTATGTCACGTGTTCTATATTTGGTGTGCATGAGGAGGAGGAGGAGTTAATGTTCAAATATAAATAACTTTAGTGAAAGCAGTGCCGAAAGATAGGTGAGGTTTCTAAAAATCTTTTCAAAGATGCATGGGAGTATGATTGAACGTCAACGAAATGTTCAAAAATATAACATTTTCAGATTAGTAACTTCTTCTCGGTTGTGGAAACTCAGAAATGACTATTTTACTTAAATTATTGAAAGCTTACTAATAAAATCCTAAAACCTTTTTTTAAATGCAATTAAATCATTTTGGAACTAAATACGTTTTTTCATCGAGAATTTTGCTTTAAATTATTTCTTAATTTTAAAAAAAATGATAAGAATTCAATTAAAAGTGTATTTTTATTAATAAAAATGCATGGAATATTTTTTTGATATTTTCATGATACTTTATTTAAAACAATACACTTACATAAGGCGTCACAAAACTTATTTGTGATTTTGGGAAAAAGTTATGTAAAATTTGCTCTAATATGAAATCTCTAGTGCATAAAAAAGTTTTTTATATTCTTTTTTATTGATGATATTAATTGAGTTTAATTGTCTTTAAAAGTAAATATCTTCAATTAGTTATAATTTTTGCAATTAATAAAAATATTTAAGAATGTGTTTTCTTTATAAACTAATATTAATTACTTCAAAAGAATTTATATATTGGAAACGAAATTTCATTTGATTGGATATAAAACTTTTGAAATAATGCAACACTCTTTATATTTATGTAATATTACTTAGATTAAATTTTCATTTTATTTACAGCCTTGAAAATAAGAAATTGAAGGCTAATTCACAATGGAGCTTTGTTTGAACTTTAAAGCCGCGGATCTCTTTCAAGTACATCAATATTTCTTTAAAAAAGCCGCTTTAAACTATGAATGGGAAAATTTGTCTTTAGAAATCGGCATTTTTCACCCTATTCATTCCCAAAAGATTGTTTTCTTGATTTTTATCTTAAACATTTCACTAGTAAAGGCGCGAAATTTAACTCCACATCTGATAGCTTACCGAAGAAATATGAATCCTGATTGCATTTAAGATAATAGAGATTCATTTTTGATACCAAAGAATAAAGAAAAAAATGTATTATTCACACGATACTCGTGTGATATCTTCAGAAGTGGGCACACCTCAAGGTATATTCCGTAAGAGATCGATGGCTATGTTTTAATATGAGAACGAAATTTTTGTTGGCCTTGTTCCTCGACTGGACACTTGTAAACAGGTATTCCGACCTTGGCGTCTACAGTACGCTTCTTGGAGCTATTCTGGATGTTGGCTGTCTTCGCAAATTCTGTTTGGGAGTGGTCACTGCAGAGGAGAACCTTGGAAGCTGAAAATGTAGAGGAAAGTGTTAAGGTCGGTGTTTTCTTTCCACATTTTTTTGCTAAGCTCTTAATGATGCCGCATTAAAAAAATAGCGGATTGGGACGAGTTTGGGATGAAAAAAACACACTGGGGATCACTTCCTCTTGATGGAACTGATTGCTTCTGTTTATACCTGATGATTAAGTTGTTCTCATTAGAATATCGTCAAGGCGACATGTGTGTGGAATCATGTTGCTCTGCTTTTCAAATTTATTCGATTCTTAATCAACGTAATTTATGAAGCGACAATCCAGTGATCTTATTTTTATGAGCCAAGATATCTTTCCCCTTTCATTCTGCAGTAACAAAAATCAGAAAAGAATGCACAACCTGTTCTTTCATGATCATTCTCTTCTTCCGTGTCCTTTGTTTGTTTATGTCATACCTTTCTGCCACCATTTCTATACGGATTTCTTGTATGATAATTTGTCATTTAGTTCTGTGGTTTACTCTCTTTTATGCACTTCTTCGATTCATATGTTGCTTTATTGTCGTTTGTTTTAACATTATTTTGTTTCAAATTGAAATAACATAACATGAAACAGGGAACATAAACATGAAATAATTTAATTTTGCACTTAATTTATTGGATTTTGACCAACTTAATTTATGAAGCCACAGTCCATTAATCTAATAATGACCAAAATATTTTTTGACTAAAATATTCGTTAAACAGATCAATAGAGGAGAATTATCTTCGAATTATTCTCTTCTTTGTTGAATCAGAATTCATTTGTTTTTGCCATATCTTTCTGCTGGCAATTCTTGATGGAATTTTGTATAACAATTTGTCATTTAGTTTTGCCATCTACTCCATTTTATCTATTTTTTAAAATCATATTTTTAATTGTAATTTGATTTAGCATTATCTTTAATATTTCGCTCAAGTGACATGCATATAGTATCATGTTTCTGTGCGTTTTAAAATAATTTGATTCTTGATCAAGACATTTTGAGAAACGATAAACCATTGATATTATTTTTCGTCTAAGATATTCCATTCTTTACCGTTTAAGAATAATAAGAAAAGAATACCTTTCATGATATGTTTGAATCTGTATTAATTTATATCATACCATTCTAATGCCATTTCTTGGTGGAATGGAAGCATTCTGAAAGAAAAAATAATTGCATAATTTGTCATCTGGTTCTCTTTTTTCTTACCTTCTTCAATTATATTTCGCTTTAATGTTATTTATAATTTTTTATTCATTCTTCAAAACCTTTTGTAAACAAGTTTTTCCGTACACTGAATGAATAGTTGAATAAGCATTCGGCTGTTCTCTCTCGTGTAATAAGCTTTGATGAAAGAGAAGCAACAGAAATTCAATAATAAGTGAATCTTTCTGTTTTGGTGAAATTAATAAAGAATATAAAGCCAATTTTTATTCCTTTTGTGATAACGATAAAAGAGAATTAAATAGAATCTTTAATTTACATATTTCACTGACAACTAAAAATACTTATTATTTTGTCACCATAAATTATCTTTATGAAATTTCGTAACAAATTTTGAAATAAAACTTTCAAACAGTTAGATTCCTTCAATAATTCTATAATAGGAATTTTTTTAAAAATTTTTTAGTGAAATATTTGCCGAGTGGAAAATGACATTAAGAGAGATTATAACTGGTTGTCGAATCATTAATGACTCATTATAGTTTACGAATGTTTCTTTATTCCTTGTTATTTTTTATTAATTATTAAATCTACTTATGCTTAAGGAAGTAATAATATATACACAAAAATAATTTGAATATCGGCTCAATGCCTGTTTGTATGAATGTAATTACTAAAGTAATGCTAAGTAATCTTGTAAATTGTATTTAAAAGTATTTTGAAAAATGTACTTAATAAAAGAAAAAAGTGTGCAAGGAAATAATGTATATGCCCGGAGAGTTCATTAACTGAATTTTAAAATTATATACTTTTTGTGCAATAATATATTTCAAAATATCAAAATAAAGAAATATTTATGAATAAAAACACTTTATTTTTCGATACATTTTTAAAAATATTTTCTTATTGAATACCTACTATGTAATAAGTCACTCCTTGACATTTGGCAGCTCCAGCCAATGATTTGTCTGTTATATCAACATTTTTTTGTTAGTCAATGGTTTGTCCTGTAGAGCATATTGTATGAATTTTAATTTGGCCGAATTATGCAGCTTTTGGATAAAGGCCAATTTATAAATATTATTAAATTAAAAATGGCAATTTTATCGATAATTATCAGAATTTTAATACATTTATGATTTATTAATTATGTTATTTCTCTCAAAATTTTAGCAGTATTTTTCTAGTAAGAAATTACCAGCAACAAAATTTACTGTAACGTAGCCAGAAGATGTGGGAGTCAGTTCTAGAATCAATAGCACGTCCAGCTATTAAATATAGAATCAATGCTTATTTAAGTAAAATTCAAAAGTATTATTTATATTTCCCAGGTATAGATTTATCACATTCAGGGAGTTAAAAACATTGCACATTTCCCGGCTGAGTGCATACTGGACGGACGTATAAATGTTTAGACCATCTGGCAAAACAAATCTGCAATCTGTATCCAGTTAGAGTTATGGTTAGGAAAATATGTCAATAAATACTTAATTTTTACTAACTAATTAATTGTCCAATGTACAATTCCCAGGGTATCATCAACATTATGTGGGCATTTTTGCACTAATGTCCGCCTGCACATTTGGTTAAGATTTGGAATACATGAAAGAAAGCAACCAAAACCCTTTCCCCACCAGCACAGGTGAGCTGCACGGGTATGTAATCCCCTCGAATATCAGCAATGCAGTGCATTGCCGTTACCACTTATTAAAAATGGTCCTTTTATTTGAACCATATTTTATAACAAATAAACAGATAAAAATATTAAGTTGCTTTATCATTTGGCTTTTTGAAGGAAAGTAAAAAGGATTTATTATAATTTTATGCATTAACTAAATGTTCCTATGAAGTTAAGTGTTTTTATAAATATCATATTATTTTTTTATTTACGGAAGGTATTTATATGATCAATGGCATAGCAAAGGAAAATAGTAGTCGATGAAAGGCATTATTCTTTTCGTTATAAGTGGGTTATTTAAAAAGTGGATAAGTGTACCAAACTCTGGTCTGGATATTCTTTAAGACTGGCATCCGGAGTATTTGCATTCTCTGGATGGGAATTTTATTTGACTTGGATTTTTTTTTCACATTATCATTATATTTGGTTTTAAAAAGTGGGTAAACTAACAAACTTATAGCTTTATGGATGCTTCAAGTTTTCAAGATTGGCACATTTTAAGCCCATTCTTTCTTTCTCGTACCGATTTTATTGATATTTCATTACTTCTTTGCCCTTTCATAATTAACAGCTTGTTTATTTAGATTTACGGGAAATTTAAAAGCGACATAAGAAACTGAGCATTTCTTTAGGGATTAATTTTTTTGAGCTATGCTCAAATGATAATAGAAGGCGACTTCAAATTGGGCATGACTTCTATAAACTTCCTTAACACTTCAGTTTAAGTAAATAAGTGACCCACGATGGATTTAATGTGCGCATGATGGTCTGTGCTCATGGTGGATTATAAATGGAGCCCAGTCTGTACATGATATTCTGGAATATTAATGTGCGCATGATGGATTATAAATGGAGCCCAGTCTGTACATGAGATTCTGAAATATTAATGTGCGCATGATGGATTATAAATGGAGCCCAGTCTGTGCATATTCTGGAATATTAATGTGCGCATGATGGACTATAAATGGAGCCCAGTCTGTACATGAGATTCTGAAATATTTATGTGCGCATGATGGATTATAAATGGAGCCCAGTCTGTGCATGAGATTCTGGAATATTAATGTGCACATGATGGATTATAAATGGAGCCCAGTCTGTGCATGAGATTCTGGAATATTAATGTGCACATGATGGATTATAAATGGAGCCCAGTCTGTGCATGAGATTCTGGAATATTAATGTGCACATGATGGATTATAAATGGAGCCCAGTCTGTACTTAGGATTCTGGAAACCATGCCATTCTGGAAATCCAAACTTTTTAATACGTACACCAAAGTTAAAGGAACATTAAGAAATTAAAAATAGTAACAATCAAAATAATTTGAAAAAAATCAAGACAAGATTTTAATAGCAGCAGTTTTATTACAATCATTACAGAAATTCAGAATAAAAAAAATACATTACATTTGGAACAACTTGATGCTGACTAGACAAAAGATGATATATTACTATTACATAAGAAAACACTGAATAGAATGAAAAATTTTCAATACAGTTGATATTTTGATTTTTGATTATATATATCAATCAATACTTCATTATCACCAAAATATCCAAATTATACTATTTACAAGAATATATATAACATTTTTCTGAATACTGCTTTTTTTATCCGCTATTTCGTTTGTGATTTGTTAAAAATACAAAGGAAGCCCGCATCAGATTTGATAAGCAGAAATAACTTTTGATCTTCATACAGCAGTCAAATTCAGATTGCTGATTTTGATTTTATGCTATAAAATTTATTTAATAAAATATGACTGGAATCTAACAACATTCTTTATTACTACTGCTAAATTTGATTAACTGTAATGCAACCAGAAGAACATGTATAAAATATAAATGGCACAAATTATCTTTGTACAAATTTTGTTTTCAATATACCTCAAAATAGTTGCTTAGAAAAATATACGCAAGTATAGCATAAGCTCGGAATATTGTTACAATAGTAAAACTGTTTTAAAAAACCAGTATAAATACCATGATGACTTAATCACTTTTATCAATATAGAGGAAACTGCGATTTGTTGTATCATATATTTTTCATAAATACAATAAAAATTGGTGTATAAATGTTATGTATTTCATTCTATCTACAAGGACGGAATGTTGCATTTTCTTCCTGTTTTATATGCGATAACAGTGTGTCACTACATTTTACATTCACACAATTACAAATAGATATTGTAAAAAGGTTAATTTGTTATTGTAAAAGTATAATACATAATACAAAATTTATTCTAATACTATTAACATTGGCATTTTTTTGAAATTGAAATAAACAATTTTTTTTGGAAGCTACATTCTTTGAAATACTTTATTATATGATAATATTTTAGAATATTTTCATAAATAGAAGGTTTTTAAATATTAGTTAAAATGGCTTGAATATTTTTTCATACAGCAGTCAAATTCAGATTGCTGATTTTGATTTTATGCTTTAAAATTTATTTAATAAAATATGACTGCAAACTTGAAAATTGTTTTTAAAAAACAGCACTTGTTTTATAATATCACATCATACATCAATCAATATAATGAATGAAACTCGTTATTATGTTCTTACAAACTAGGCTGGCCTTTAAATTTATAATATTCTTTGTTGAAAAGTACTGATAACATCTACAAATCTTTATTTGAAAAAAAAAGCGTTAATTGCAGTCAGAGTAAAGAACTGACAGAATATTTGTTCAGATTGTTATTTATTTCTTCTTACTATGTGAGAAATCGGATATTTCTTCAATAGAATTCATCAAAATAATTTATTTAAATCAAACGGTATCTAATAACATTTGTCGTCAAAAAATATTTAATAGCAGTTTTTACTTATTAATAAATAAAGACTGCAAATTATCTAATACTTAATATTTAACATTTAAATATCAATGTATAAGCTCGGCATTCTGTTTCATGACCAACATCAAAAGATTTGTAATACAAGAACAACGTTGAAAATATCAAAAATAGGCAAATGTAGCAGTGATTCAAAAGTATGCATAGGTGTGCTTGAAGATAAAGCTAACCATTATACTATAACATTCTTTCAAAAATGTAGTTAGCTGTAGTAGAAACAAAAGTGAAATACTATTATTCCTCAATAAATTAAAAATTACATTGGGAATATCATTTAAGTATTAACATAAACGTTTTATGTACATGATGACTTACATAGAACACATAAACAAAAGGTCTGAATGATTTGTTGCTACGGTTCAAGTCTGAAAATTCGGGTGAATCAGTCGCTAAAATATCTGGTTTTTATAATCAAAATAACAATTGCAGAACCACTTTCATTAAATTGTTTTTTCTTATTAGAAAATGTAATAAGATCTAATCTAATATAAACCAAATATCTCTTAAAATATATCCATTATTCTTCCAAGGTCCACATTTGCCAATTAGAATCAACAATTGCTGAGTTCTAAGAATCGAAGGTTGAATTAGAGTTCATAGTGTATCTCTCCAATGAATGCTATGAGCATCACCATAAACTTCAAAATACATGATTACTGTAGATTCACAGTCACATTATTCAGAAAGGCATGGCAATGGATCGATTTGAGCAATTTAGAGCAAAATGTCAGGTGCTGGTGATGGCCATTGTCTTTAAGATCATTAATACCATCGTGAATTCGAATTAAACAATCCTTGCTAACAACAAACTTGAAGCAATACCAGTTTTAATTTCTCTGAGACAGCACAGGCATACTCCCTTCTAAAAATCTCAAGGCAGACAATGACGGTGGCAGAAGACCCCCAGCTTCCCTGTAGCGCAACATCACTTCATCAAGCATACCTAGTAGCATGGGAGGTGGAGGTGGTGGTGAATTGCCATTTGACAACTCAGTGGTTGGAGTTACTTCTCGTTTAATGGCAGAGTGATGATCTGACGATGATTCTTTGCTGGGTGATGAGGCATCATCTCTTTCACTGTCGTGGGTTGGACTAGGAAATTTCTTTGTGAGGGCAATACCGTTACTGCTTTGATAGCAAGGTTGACAGTAACCATGTGTCAATTTTTTCGCAGATGTTGGGAAAACTTTGCCACATTGGGTGCATTTCTCATGATGTTCGCCTGTAAAAAGAAAACAAAAATAAAGAATAAGAGAAATAGTCGAAATACACAGGAATTTAAACAATATTTTAATTATTTTCATTTATGGTTTACTGATTAATTTTATAAGAAATTGAAAGTTAAATCTATCAATATATTATAAGTTAGATTCCTGACTTCTGGCTTAAAAATATTTCTCTTTACAAAGAATTTCCATTCTTTTAAGAAAAGGACAGTAGTTTCCCTCTCTTATAGTATAAAATACTTTAGCCATGATATGATTAATAACATCAGTGTTAAAAAAAGGTTTCTATTATAGGATCTCTTGTAAGAATGTTTTTGTTGTATTAGACTAGGTTAGAATCAAGAGTCAAAACAATGATTGAATTTTCGGTAGGAAAAAATATATTTAAAGATTATAATTCTTGCTAAAAAAATTTAATATGTATTTCTATGCTTTTAATATATTTGGAAAGCGTGATTTAAGAAATAATTTAAGAATTTTTTTAAAAATAATTACTTATCACTTAGAATAAATGTACGAATTGAGGGAATTATTTATCATTTTAAATGAAAACACGAAAAAAAAAATGAAACTGAAATACAAATATTCCTTATTTCGAAAGTATATAACACTTTGAAACACATGTAAAAATTACTTTATTTAAATATATAACTTTATATTTATTTTAATAAATATTTTGAAAAGCAAATATTAAATATGTAAATAAGACAAAATATTATTCCAAAAATTGAAGTAGTAAAACATTAAAATTAATTTTATAAAAATAGAACGTCAAAAGACGTAATTAACGATATAAGTCAGAAGATGTAAGTGATATTATGAAAATATTTTAATCGTGTTACTGTATAATTATCAGTTTTAAATCCATACAAATAATTATGGTCTCCTTAAAGATGATTATTCAAACTATTGGAAATAAAATGCATTCTTTTGCTTGATTATTGGCATTGCATAAAAAATTAGAAGCTAGGTATAGATTATAAGTTAGAATTACTAAATATTCACACATGAATTTAATGGAATAAAGAAATTTTCGCGTTTTAAGCGAAGCGTATAAGTGATTTCAACTTTCTTGTATAGGCCTATTTCGATAACATATGGAATTTAAATAAATGAATCAAAAAACATCTAAATAATTAAAACGAATAGAGAATTTTTCGCCTTGGAGACAGATGAAATAAGAGAAAGACATTAACATTTTCATGACAATGTGGATCGATCTACTATACCAGACAATAACAGTCATTAAAGTCACTTGATAGATTGATTTTCATGTCTTTGAAATTATGCGTCTTCTCAGAAACCATCCTATTTCTAACGTTAAAAAATGAAGAAGAAAAAGAAACAAAAAAAAAATATTTAATTTTCCGGGCTATTTCTTCTGAATGTGGATCAAGGTTGCTTATGGCTATCTGTGCCAAGCGAATAAGAAAAAAAATAATCATATATTTTTTTTCTTCATCTTCACCTCTTACAGGGACTAAGGAGCGCCTACAAGATGCCAGCTTGATGATTTGACATTGAATCGTCAGGGTACACGCCTTTCGCAAACGAGAAAAAAATGCGATGAGAATATAAAATCAGGCGGAAAATTTTCTCAGAGTGTATGGAATAATTTTATTCGGATATGTACATGCATGTAATTGGGAAAGCAGGAAAGCTATTGACATTTTTTAATTATAGAGAGCAAGCTATCTAGTTTTAGAATACATACATGCAGGAGTGTTTAAAATTCTACATGAGTTTGTTTAGTAGATACTTTTTATAGAATGTGACCTTACATTCGTTGATCTGATTGTAGATAAACTGGAATTTAATTAAAACTATAGCATGAAGAATTTAAGTTTTAAAAAGAAAACACACATTTTTGACTATATTATTCATAAGTTTTTTTAATCATCGCATATCAATGTTACTAGATTTGAAAGGGATGATTGATTGGAAACTCAGATATTTTACATTTAGAAACTATTCAATGTAATCTATGGTGACTATGCAATTATAAACTTTAACATCATTGAGATTAATTAAAATAATGATGAAGATTGATTGAAAAGCATTCAAAAGGAAATGTGTGAATAATTTCTTTTTTCAAATGTATTCAATTGTTCTATTTTCAGCTTATTTCTGGGATTTCAATTCGCATCACTGACAAAAAGAGCTTAAATTTTTCTTCTGTAAATTAATAATTTTCAAGTTAAATGATGTAAATATTTAGCATTAAATTTTAAATATAAAATATCATTCATAAAAGCAATTGAATACATATCAATAATGGAATGATTATTTTATTAGGTTTTTCTAGTTTAAACCAATATATTGAAATTAAAAAGAGTTTTAATTTCATAAAACGGTATTTTCATAACAATTATATATGGGTAATATCGTATTTGCTTCACCGTTAATAAGAAACTTCAAATATTATAGGAAGAAAGTAAGATTATGTAAGCTTTTAATTGGAATCAATGTATACTTCTCAATGTATTAAAATTGTTCTTCGTTGGATTGTAAAATGTATAAATACATGCATAATAAGAAGCCCAGAATTTTTGAAATACGAAATTTTGGAAATTCTTCACTTTTTTCTATGCGTTCTATTTGTTTTATGCTATATATGCAACTACAAGCCTTATATAAAGTTAATTCCAATAAATAAATTCAAAACTTCAAAAAACAAACAAACACCGGATTTGATTTGGAATTTTTTTGATTCCGGATTTGATGTGAGCATGCGCGCAAACACATATTCTAAACTTATTTAAGCATTCTTACATTATTTTTTTCATTTGAAAATTGTAATTATTGTAGAGACGTATTTAATATACTAACTTATTTGGGAATTAATTACCTATAAATTCCTTTGATGATTATGGTCTTAAAAATTACTTGTTTCTTATTTATCACACATGAAACCAATTCAAAAATCTTATCAATTAACCAGTGAAAAATTTTATAAGTTCTGATTCTATTTATGAATTGATCTCACCTTAATCCAATTAACATCACATTTTTCAAAGATAATTAGATGAAGGCCGTTTTACCCGATTCAAAAAAAGGCTCTAGCGTGCCAATGATTAAATTCAAAACAAGCCTGCGGTAATTTGAAAAATAATTACATAACTAATTATTCTAATCTAGGTTGAATAATAATTTTAATAGATGTTTACTGATTTATTTAATAAAGATAAGATTTTTTTAAGACGCTTGAATTGAAATATTGCAAGCTGTTCGAGAAAAATTGGATATTGTGCTTCTTATCTTCTAATATCTTCTATTAATATCTTCAGTCATTAATATCTTGAGATAATTTCTATTAATCATTCATAAAACCTAATAATTAATAAACAATGGTTTCAGAGGGGTTTAAATAACTTATTGTGTTAACGTATGTATAAACTTGTTGTGAAGCGAACAATGAAATGTATTTATTAAAAATGTATTAATGCTGGAATATTATAATTATTATTATTTTGTATCGCAGAAAGTTACATTTCGAATTTTTCAGTTTTAACTTAATGCAATATACTGAGGAATTATGTAGTAAATTGGAGATGTTAGTATGTTGATCATCTCATTATTAATTTATATACTTTTCTATTTTATTCCTTTTGCTTTCGATTGTTTGTTTAATTTTATTTATTATTATTACACACTTATTCATTAATTTATTATTTATATAATTTCTATAATTATTATTTTACTCTACTTATTACTTTACTCTATTTATTACTTCATCCTATTTATTACTTCATCCTATTTATTCATTCACCTATTTATTAATTATGCTTATTATTATTTAGTAATTATGAAATTATTAATATTAAAATCTTAGTAATTAATTTATTAATTATTTACTAATTATGCTATTGTAATTATGCGTTTCTTTTTTCCCTAATATACTTTTGCAATGATTTTTTTTCTTTTATTTTTTTCTAAACAAACATTTAAATTTTATATATAACTTATTTTATTATTCTTAATTTAATCAAATTTTTAAAAACTTACAGTGTTGCACTTGAAAAAAACAATAGGGGCAAAAATCGCTAAATGTAACTAAACTGAAATAAAATTTTGAAGTTGTTTTTTTAATTTTAATAAACCTTTTTTAACTTTTTTAATTAAAAAAAATGTGAAGAAATCTGAAATTACGGGAGATGTATAATTTCCTAATAATTTTTTAGAATTTCGAATTAGAAATTACTATCAATAAATAACTGGAATAAATTGAGGGCATTCTGATTTTGAAAAAATGCAGTTGCTAGTTTTTTTATCAGTTCAAAGAAATCTATAGTATATTTGAACGGTTTCAACCTCAGACTGCTGTTTATAACTCATGAATAATTCTGTTGGAAAGTGATGTGCTGTTTCAAATTAAAAGAATAATGATAAATAGCTTATTGGCAGTGACTTGAGTCACCTGTGATTCATGCTTACTAACCATTTAGATGAACCAATTTTTTTCTATAACTAAGAAATAATTAAAAAGGAATCATCCAATTTGATAGAGGATTCAAATCATAGGTGTGGATCATGGCCTGCCGAATTATCTTAAAGAAATTTGGGAAATATGTTGCTAACAGCTAAGCCATAACTTTAATATAATAAAATAACTAGAAACTGGGTTTAATATTTGACACCAAATATGTTTTAAATAAACGTGATAAATATCATAATTTTCACTGATTTAATATTCCATTCATGCAATGCCATAAAAGCCAGCTAGCCAATAGTATAATACAGTTCTACAATGATCATAGAGATGCTTTGAAATTTCAAATAAAGGGCATATATCAATTAACATCTTTACAATATTAAACTTATAGCAAATTGCTAAGATAAAATGTCGTGTTTTTATACCGAAGTTTCAAACCACCAACAGTTATCAAATCGCCATCTTTTACCAGAAGTGATTTATTTCTATATAAGTGCACTTTCATCTCTCACCCTATCAATTTTTCAATGACCAAAGAAGTGTCAAAAAGATAATTGTATTTCTTTTCCATATCCTATATAGTCCACAGTTAGGCAATGTGAAATATCAAGGCCTGTATCGGAAGCGAAGTTTGAGAAATAACTTCATGTTTTATTCAAAACTGTTCTTGTTCTTGAACAGAAGCTATTTGATTTCTGCCTTTCTTCAATGACAGACGAAATACAACTAAACGCAGCAAGCGCCGTATTCTTTCGAAATATATCTGTCCAATAGGACACACTGGCAACAAAGAGCTGCAATTATGCCAAATTATTTCCCCTACAGTCGCATTTTTCATGGTGTGTTTAGCCATAGAAACATGTTCACTATTTATTGAGAAAAACGTGGGTTGAATTTTCAGATACAGAAGAAACCGAAGAAGTGCAAACTAGGAAAAAAAGAAAAAAGAATTAAATGTTCTTGAACAGAGGTTAAAAAAATTAAATGCTTAAAAAAACAAGGGAAAGGTGTGGAAGAAACGGAATGAGATTTCTTTGCTACACCAGATGAGGAAAAAAATTGGGTCAGTATTCACCGTAATATAGCGATAAGATCTTCATGATGTTGCTTGATTTTTAAACTGTAGGTGGATATTAGCGTTTAAAAAAATAATGAATTTTTTTTTGAAAGCTCGTACAAATTGTTTTGATGTAGGCTCAAACTCTTTGAAGAAAAAGATAAATAATTAATTAAATAAAAAACAATAAAGAAAAATAGGATTTTTCAAGCTTAAAAGGATTCTGTAGAATACAAAAAATAACGCATAATATATTTTTTTTCAATTACAATTGAATATCTTCAATATGTCGTTTAAGGGTCTGCTTCAAAATGGCGCAATAGCGAATTCAACGAATCTTGGTTAAAATGCTACGAACTACAAAAGTGTATAATATACTGGTATAAATTCTATTTCTCAATAAAATTTAATGTTAATTTTAATAGATTATCATGTTCGAACTTCTAACAATTTTAATAACATTTTTGGATATTTTAAAATTTAACGTCTTTCTGGATAATTCAAAATAACGTAATGATAAAAATTATACTTCTGCAAAAACATTGAGAAAAACCCACTATAGATTTTCCTATTTTCTTTCATTTTTCTAACAGGACATGTAATTTTTATTATTGGACATATTGCTATATTGTAGATCATTATTTTACAATGGATAGGAGCTGAGAAAAAAAGCGAATTGCAGAATTTTGTATTGCAATAATTTTTCTGTTAGGAAAAAGTTTACAAATAAATTTTGAGATTTTTAACTGTGTGTCAAAAAAAAAATCACCTATTTTCGATTATTATTGCGTTTGCTTTAGAATAAAAATTAAATCATTGGCAATTCAATTTATATTTTTTTAAAAACTAAGATGTTATGCTATGTAACTACGCTGATTGACTATGAATTGTAATTCCCAAACTTTTTTCCTTCTGCCGAATTTCAGTGAAACATAAAGTTATAATAAAGGGGAGTTTAATATAAGTTCTGTTGAATTAAAATGATTAAACTAAAAAATATATTGTGTTAGTAGTTCTGAGTTATCTGTATTTAATCAAATTTACTACTGATAAGGGATGTGTGTGGATGATGTCACAAAATTAAGAATAGTTTTAAATAAAAGTAATATAATGAAATTTTGATGAGTTTTAAGAGAAAAAACATCGAAATGATATTTTTCATAATAAATGCCAAAAGCAAAATGTTATAATAAAAATATAATTTTATAATAAAAAACAAAATTTTATTTAGTTGCAAATATTATTTAGTTACAAATATTTAGTTTTACAGATATTATCTAAGGATTACACAGTATTAATATAATTAAATAAATAGTTCCTTTTTTAGTTCTATATTTCCACATTTTGTTATTTCATTTTGTATATTAATGACAGAAAACTTAGATAAATAAATTTACTGAACAAAGTATTAATTATCGATAGAAAAATGATATGTGTTGTAATATTTTTTATATAATTTTCGACTTTAATATGTCAATGATTTAAAAAAAAAAAAATCAAGATAGGTTTGATTATTTTTCATTTCCAAAATCAATGAACCTGACATCAGAAGAATTTGGCATTAATATTTTCACGATCACAAAATTTCTGTGCACAATACCATCTGAAGCAGAAACCCATAGTTTGCTCAACACTTGTCCAACGTTCGGCTATTATTATTTTTTCCATAAACAGTTCGTCATAATTTTATTTTAACAAAGCGAAACAAAATTTCAGCTGCAACAGAGCGAAAGACAGAAAGGAAAGAGAAAGAAAGAGAAAAAAACTATATATATGGTTGTTTTGTTAGATGTAGGGGCAAGGGGGGGTGCGATGGTATCATCCCCTACCTTGTAAAGCAAACATCCTATTACTTCAACTCCGAGGGAACATGTCTACTAGCAGCAGCTGGAAACCGGTTATTATGTAAATAACAGTTAAAGGTCGAGGTGGTATATGGATTTTTTCTTTCAAGTCGTGAACTGGCAATGAGTGTTATGAGTACCTGTAGTCAACTGGTACGGTAACGGATAAATATCAACAAGTGGCTGTGATATTCAAATTGGGTGAACGTTTAATGGTTCGGTTGCCGACAGATACGTTTTAATTTTCGATGCCGTCACGCTAATGGTAACTCGACATATAAATGAAGCCGTAACTTTTGATAACAGTTAAACAAGGTGAAGTTCAAGTATTGTTGTGTTCTGGTTAAAGTGTTTTCGGTGAGGTTAATGATCTTAGGAAACCAATCGAGTGTTTATTTAACAAAACTTAATAAAAAAGAATGAATATATCAAATTAGTAATATAGGGAATTGCGAATAAGATTGAAATGCAAATGAACTCAATTCAATTCATGAGATTAATTGCTTAAGAAAAAAATTAATCATAAATTATGATGTGGAACATGAAAGACGGTGGCTTATAAAATATATAATTAAGAAAATATTCGTATAAATTTATTTACTTTTAATACCATTGTATTATTTATAAAAACTAAATAAATTATTCATACGATTTAACAATATAGTTTTATAATGAAAATAGATTCTACAAAATTTGGCATAATATCATTGATGATAAAATTTACCTATAGCAAGAGTTTCATTCATTTGATGATCATAAAATAATTTTTTTTTCAGATTAAATGTTTTCGTGTGACACCCCTTTTCTAATATTATTTGCAAACATTATATATCCTATAAATAGTCATTGGAAAAATGAATACAATTAGATTTTTAATGAATTTTAACGATTTTAATTTTTATTAAAACCACCTAAACGAAAAAAAAAATGGATATTATAATTTTTGGTTTTTATCAGTTGCATACATGACTAATAACGTAAAGAAATGTGAAGCGTGAATAAGACAAAAGAAAAGGAGAAACGGGAAACTAAAAAAAAAAAAAAAAACGTTGAAAGATATTTCTATCTCTTCTTATTGAATTGAGGAAATGTATTGGAAATTTTTACGCTGATATTTTGAAATATAATTCGAAGAGGACTTAACATTGAGATTCATTGGAAAAAATTACATATTGGTCCATTTGTTTAATTACGAATTTTTATTAATTTAATAAACATTCTGAAAAAAATTAAACTCTGTCGAACATCTCTGTATCGAACTTAATTACTCTTGAGGAAGGGAGGGAGTAACTTATACAGAAAAAATTCGGCATTTAAAAAGGTATATTGTAATTTTTTCAAAATTTTCTTAATTTCGTACAATTAATTTTTAAGATTAATGAAATTCTAAAAAAAAATTAGAATCAGTAAAATATACAATGAAAAAAATATATTAATTAGTATCATATTTGAACTAAAATTACCTTCAACGATCTTCTTCAATGCTTCAAACAACTTTAACAATGAAGCAAGCTTTTTAAAATTGTTTGTATCGTATTTGTCGAAATGTCACATTTGTTGTCGTTCTTTTTATAACTCATTATTATCCTTTTTTTCATTATTCAATTCATTACGTTTCAATCTATTTTTAACATCGTTTATTCAGCTGAAGATTTTTTTAACACTTCAAAATTTTAGCTCAGGGGATATTATTACTATGCGCAATTTAAAGTTAAACTGCAACCATATCTCTACAAAAATGTAAAAGAACAAGAACTAATCGTAATATTTGGCTGAATATCAGGTGTTTATTGCATTTCCAAAAATAACCTTTAGGTCACGTGTGACATTCTATTTTAGAAGAATTGAAGTTTAAAAATATTTTTTGTTTGTTAGCTTCTTTTTTATTTGAATTCTTTCTTATGAAATAAATTTATGGGTGCTTTTTGACTATAATAGATATGGCTAATTATTTATACCAAGTGTTTGCTCGTTATAAAAAAAATTCAATATACAGAAATTGTTTCCCTAATGTAAATCTTAGAATCCTGCAAAAGTTCAATATGTAGAGACTGTCAATAAATGGTAATTAGATATAAGGAGTCGACTGTACTTATTTTTCCGTTTAAAAACCAACTATTGTATATCTCTCTCAATATATGTATGTGTGTGTGTGTGTGTGGAATTACTCATAATAAAAAATGTCATATTAATTAGATATTATTTTTGAAATCTAACTTTATCGTGCCTATACTTTATCATGCAAAGCAATGAATTTATTCGGAATTTAATTGAATCTGCATTTAGATGAATACGGATTAGATACACATTTCTAAGATAGCATTTGTTACTTCATTTCAAATTCATATATTCACATAATCAATATTTGTAATTTAGAAAAAAAAAAGGATTATGTGATTTATCATAAAAAGATACAAATAAAAACAACTCATCCTCAATGTAATAATATCATACGATTGGCTGCCCATGACTTTGAAAATGCCACAAGTAAAAATAATAATAAAATCGTGGTGACAGCTGAAATAATCAATGATTTCAACCACACCCTCTATCATGAATCCGATCAACTCTCGTCGATCACATCATCTCCAATCTTGCGAATCGGAAAAAAATAAGGATATGACCCACGAAAAATCCAATCCTTCCCATAATTAATTCCATAACGCGATCTAAATCAGGTGAATATACATATGTGGGTATAAAAATAAATTCTTCAGGAGGTGTTGGAAAACCAGCAATAATATTAATAGGTAAGGGGGTGTGGGGTATCTATCAACCCCGGCGATTGATAGGGCGAGGCCAAAGGAGGGAATCTCATTCCAGTTCCATTTCCATTACCAGTCGTATCAGGAATAAATTTACAACTCCTGTCAAAAGTCCAATCCTATCTTTGTTAACCCTCCGGGGGTCTTAGGATCGTTAATTCATTATTCAGCGTCCACTTTATTCAGATTTCAAGTCTATTTCCCCAGCGGATAAGCAATACGCCCGATCCAAGAACTGATTATCAGACAGGGAATGGCAATTAAAGGTACACGTTTGAGTGAAAATATAACGAAGTGAAACTAATTTAAGAGTGAGGGCCGAGCGTAAGTAGATTTGGATTGGACACTAGTGAGGAACGAGACAAGATTGGCTACTGGAAAATGCTTAATGATGCCAAAAGTAGATTTAATTTTAGTTATCCCGGTAAATGATACTCGATTCGAAATAGATTGCCATGTCGTCTGGGTTTGTAATATATGACGATTTCGAAACTTAATATGGCTAGTCATCTTAATTCTTACTCAATGAACATGGCATGCCCTTTCATATAACTGGCATTTGAAATCGTTTATATTAAATATATTATCTATTTAATTTACTATTTTTGGTAATTGTCGTAACGATTATGATTTGAGAGAAACATAGTTTTTAGGTACGAACACATATTATAAATAGAAATTTTGCAAATCAGCGAAATAATAAGACTGGCTTTTTTTAAACGCTACAGAACAGAAACTCATTAAATGATATAAAACAATATTACACGCAGTTTTGTATTAATCATGACATAATTTTTTTTTAGAATAAATCGTTTGGTTTGAAAAAAATAAAGAAGTGTGATGCAGTGAATAAATATGTATAGAAAAGCAAACGATAATTTGACTAAATTTATAGAAAGTTTGTTTTCAACAACATATTAACAAACATAGAATTACAAATAAAAAAACATTGTCAACTCATATAGTTAAAACCTTAATATGGCAAATAAATAAAAACCTTTAAGAGACGAATTATTCCTCTTTTTATTCAATAAATTATTTTGGATAATTGACGAATAAAAAATTAAGCATATTCAGGAAAAAAGAATAAAATATAAATCGAAGTGTTCTAAGAAAACTAATATGGCGCTAAAAAGGAAGAGTAACTCAATACATTTGTCACCTTTTCATTATTTAAGAAATATATCATAATTCGTTTTCTCGAGCTATTAATTGGAATCTCAATACTATAAAAACTGTTAATGAAAAGTTGTATATAAAATAACTTTTTCTCATTGAAGATATTGCATTTATATTTCTTAAGAAATGACTTAAAATAATAAATCATAGAACAATCAGAAAACGATTAATCACCTACAAAAATGCCCTGATCAATGAAATATGCAATTCTTTCCTAAAAAGTATACAATGCTGAATTTAGAATTGCAGCTCCTTTTTCAAAGAATAATAAACAGTTTTCGTCAAACCAATTTAAAAAAAAATAAACTAGCGGAAGTAATTTAAATGAATATAATTTTGGCTATTAATCAATGGCAGTTCGTCAGAAATAATTAAAAATAGCACTGATACAGGTTTTCTAAAGATAATTACAAATAACTATATTGCATATTAAAGATCTTCGACTTGTTGAGATTTCTTAAGAAATATAGATTATAGTTTAAAATTCATCGATTATTCAACGTCTACTTTGTTACGCCTCTCTCAAAATGCACTCAGTACTTTAAAATTCATTTTATTTATCACAGTCAAAATTAGCACTCTTAATTCTTTTCCCCGAGAACTCAGTTTAAGATAGGTTGAAAAAAAAATGATCGAAGCATTGATTATTTATTTACTTATTTATTTGTTATATGCATCCTAGTTTAAAGCGGATGACTTGAGCCATTCTAAATTACTTATAAAGAATTCTGATCTCTAATAAGTTGAAGGGGAGTTTCCAAAATCCTCCGTCTGTCCAGATGCGATGATTGGGTTCATTCCACAGGTTGTTAATTATCAGGTTCGGGGTCATCGAATTTATCACTTCTTTTACTGTTTTTTTACCCCTTCCCCTTAACCCTTTCTTCTAGATCAGCTGCAGGATCGATTATTCAAGGTTGTTTAGAAAGAAATTATGCTGACGGTAGCCCTAATTGTCTGAAGACTCATCCTTAAATCTTGTTCTAGTTCTTCCAGGATTCAACCTTCCAGGCTTAAGTCAATAAATAGTTCAGCCAGCCAAGCCTCATTGAAAATTAAATTTATGCCAGAAATGATTTGTATATAGCAATAAAAAAAAGGTCCATCCAACTCGAAATGAAAATGAATTTTTACTCAGCCATTAAATAAAAATTCTTCATGGAAGGCAATGAATACTTCTTTTCAGTTTTTCTTTTTATAGAACTTCAAAGGATGAAGAGCCATTTTTGTAATAAAAGATAAATATTCATGGAGGATATTAAATTTATTTACTAATTAATAAGAAAAATAATAAGTAATTAAAACATCAATGTATTCCCTTGTGGTTTGAGACAGAGCTTATGCCAACCTTTTTTTCTGAATTAGATTTTGAATATTATCAGCTCAAAGTAATAACAATTTTTTGATAGTTACTTGAATTGTTAAAATCCCATTATGTGATCCAAGTGTTTATTAATATTCTTGTGAATTCGAAAATTATTAAGCGATAATATCTCTCATGAAAGATGGCAGAAATGCTTGTCATTGGCATTTAAAAAGGGGGTTTAAAAGTTCTTTTAGAACAGAACTATTAAAACAATAAAATATATTACATCATTCTAATATTTAGTGCAAAAATTTACTTGGAAAATTTAGAAGATTCTACTAAAATAAGATACTATAGTAATTTACATTTCAAACACAACTTACCTTCGTGGGTTTTCAAATGTGCTCTCAAATTGCAAGCTAATGCAAATCTCTTGTGACAATGTTTGCAGGAATGTGGTTTGTCACCTACAAAAAAATAATTCATAAACATTAGTTAATAATTAAAATAATTATTTTTATATTAATGAGAGTCATTAACTAGTGAAATGTCTGGGGCTATATCCGATCAATTTTATTTCAATTGATCTGGAGCTCAATTTTTTTTCCTACTAATATTGTCATTCAAAAGTGAGTCAACGAAACTCCCCGCAAATAATCAAAAAATTAAAAAGACATAGTTTTAATTTCGAGAAATAAAAGTAAGTATGGTATTTTATCAAGAAAGATCTAATTTCTTGTGTGTTTTTAAAATGAAATAAAAAAATGTGAAGTAATTTATGATTGCAACATCTGCTGTTACAAAAGACATTGTATACACTGACATAGATATGAATCAAAATGCCCTGAATTTTTTTCAGATATGTTTATACGTTTTAGCTATTGATGAAATTTCTGACAAACATACCAAGCTATTAACGATAAAAAATAAATCATATAAACAATTTACAATCCTTTGTTAAAATCTCAAATTATTTTTAAGTCCGCAAAAAACATCTAAAGAAATTAATCTCCATTGGCACACACCTTAAATAATTTCCTGATGATAAATTCAATGATCTAGAAAATTTTCTTGTACCTTTTACCAATGATCTTTATATTACATAACTATTGTTATTTCAGCAACAAAGCGGATCAAAATTCTTCGAGATGAATTGAAACTTTACACAATCTTACACGAAATGTGTGGTCTGTTTGTTACTGTACTTTTTTTTCGAAATCTAATCAAAGATAGCAATTAACGATAACCTCAACCGACAAAATGAAAGTGATAAAAACGACATAAAAAACACCAATTCGGGTATAAATCAGATTGCTCACTATCTTTCCAGCAGCAATATCATGTCACAGCTGACGGCAATATTTTTGATGAACGGGGTAAAAAATTTAACGCTCACAAATAATTTCGCAATCGATGAAGAACCCAATCCAATTAGATGTGCTATCTTCCATACACTGAATTACGCCATAAGAAGCCAACTCCATTCACTGCGTAGATGTTTTGCTGTTTTGGCGGGTGTTTTTATCCGTATCACGGTCAAAATATGACGCCTTTCTAGTTTATAAATAAAATAACAATTTACCCAGTCGGTAAAGCATAGCTCCACGCCCCGCATAGACGAATCTTTCGCAATTGACTAGACCAGGAAGACAAACTCTTCTTTGCCAAAGCAATGCCAACTTTGCCCCCAGGCTTAGAAACGTATTAAAGATCATGTCATATTCGACACAGTTTAGAGTTTTTCTGGAGAAATTATTTACGGCCTTTCATGTCATGACAAACTTTTTTTGTTTTTCTTTCTTGTTTTCCTTTTTTTTTTTTTTTTTCGTAAATCATTCTGCGAGGAAAATATTTTCTGACCATTTCAAAATCTTTCGTTGAATTCTACGGACAGGTGGTGAATGTATTTGAAAGAATCTTGAGATAAACTGATCCCAAATTGATAGGTAAACCTCTTTGCCACTAATGATTATTTTGCTTAACCAGCTATTATCTTTTCTATATGGATTCAATGTGACGAGAATCTATGTGAGTGTAATTGTACCTTTAGTTATGATAAGCTGGAATCAATGAAACTTTAGATTCAGGAAGTCCTTCTGGTAGGTAAACTCTTCACGGGAAATATTTCAGCAACTTTTTTTTAATGCAACAATGGGCGTTTGGGGTGCGTATAACATTAGTGAAGATCGAGAACACTTGTCCAGCTTCTTTTTTTCATCATTTTCGATCACTGAGAAAATCATTATGACGATTTAAAATATCCTTTTCAAAATCTGCCCAATAATTATTTTAAATCAATTGATGTTACATTTTTAATTATGTGGAATGGCATCAGAAAACCTTAAACCAAAATGAAATCATGATAATTAATCGTCGGTGTAATTTCAAAACTATGTAAATAGAAAAATGGAAATTTTTCAGGAGACTCTAATATTTAAAATGCCCACTAAGGGCCCTGATTCGGCGATTTGACATATATGAATTTTCAAATAATATTTCTTTACTCATTTTCTATTAGAATCTCACGTTTTCATAAAAATTTAAACTTATGAAATTAAAGCCAAGTCAGCATTAATTTCATCTGAAAAAGGATTGCGAGATTATAAAATTATAGAACTGAGATGATATGCATCGAAATAATGAGGTGTTTATATATATATATATATATATATATATATTTACGATTTTAAGAGACATAATACCTATATGAATATAAAGCGTAATGATTTTATTTGAGTGTAAAATTATAGAGAAGTAATCAATTTAATTTTGAATTTTACCACCGAAATTTAATTTTTTTCCCTTTCAGCAACAACTTAATAAGGTACTTCAGACAATTATTGTTTACGCTATGCAAATCTATACTTCTGCATATTAATGTACATGGAAATTCTTCTATGCGTTTCTAAAAATTAAATTTGAATAAAAACTTTAATGAAAAGAAAGTAAACACTAACTGCTAGTAAAGACGATATAAAAATCATTGTATCGTAAAAAAGTATTTCTTTCACATATAAGTTCACTTATTTTTATACTTTTTTTTCTATTTATTTATTTACAAAAGCTACGGAAAGAAATATTAACAGTAGAGAAAATAAGTTGCCTAAAATTGAAATAATTTTAGAAAAATACTTAATTTTAAGTACATAACCGAGTATTCGTATTGTTAAAATAACAAACGACATTATCTATCCCTAAAGAACATACGCATTATTAAACCTTAGTTTCTGCATGAAAAAAAAAAAAATCAACTGTCACAACCTTTAGACAATCTGTGGGAACTGTGCATTTGACATTTACATCAATTACTTAACATATTCAACCTATAGCTACCAATTTAGTAATCACGTACTTTTTCAGTTTGCCACTCCAATTGCTCATGACAGGCCACCATGATTGCTTATTATACATGCGTTCTAACTTTTAGACACATGAGGAGTCAACACATCTTTTACCCACGCTTCTATCAGAAGCTTCACTTGTCAACTACAAGACCGACAAAGCATCTGTTTCTTTGAAACCTATCTGACATCCACTATGCATCATCCGATTAAGGATATGGAAAAACTCCTTTTTGCATCTCATCTGCATTAGTCGATGGGGGAATTTAGTTTTTGCCCTAAATATTATCGAGCTTCTTTTTTTAAGGATAGTGACGTATAAAGTTTCAGATACGTCGTTTCATGTGTCCCACCTGTCTGCTCGGGTAATTTAGGTTTCATTGCTTTGAGGTGTTTGAGAACATATTAAAAAAAAAAAAAAAAGATTAGTAGTGGTCTGCTGTGGTATTCATAATTATCTATGGTATGGTTTAAAAGAACATTTAATTATGTTTTAAATAAAATGCGAAGAAGAGGAGTTTTCATGTCATGGGTATGGACATTTTACAAAGAAAGCTATGAAGGTAATCTAAATAATAATTTTGATAAATATGATAAGAACTTCTTTAATCTGGCTAGTAATTTTTCCGTCTGGAAGATCTATTTACGTGGAATTTCTTTTCTTTTCTTTCTTTTTTTTTTCTTTACACATATTGATGTTCATCATTTACAAAACCTGTTTTTCTTTCTATATTGATATAAAGAAATTTGACCAATTTTTGAAAATAATTCTGAATTTAAAAAAAAATGTATAACGTATAGTCAACGAGACTATTTTTAAATATGAATTTCTACTTATATTGTATTTAAAATGTTAAGAAAAATGTCTTAATTAAATTTATGAGATTTAGATATTTCTTTTGATTTGGATTAACTGATTTCAATTCTATCACATCATTAATGTATCTATAATATTTTTTTGATTTAAAAAAACATTTATAGTTAATTAAATTTAGCAGTAGAATATTGAAATCATTTGTGAAATTTTTTCACTCTAATGAAATCACATTCTTCAAATACCACAATGGATTTTTGTATTTAAAAAATACAAAAATCTGGATTTTTTTTAAATTTTCAAAAAAAAAAAAATTAGTTAAAAAAATTTAACAAAAAAATATTGCAATCATTTATGAAAATTTTTCACTCTAATGAAATCACATTCTTCAAATACAATAATGGATTTTTGTATTAAATATTCAAGAATAGGTTACAAGTCAGCATCCATCTTGAATTGATAATTTATTTCGGTACAGATACGTATTTCCAATTCTCAAATTAAATATTTCTTTCAAATATTTTTTAATAAATACTAGCAACATATTTCTCACTTAATTAATATTTAGAGGCGATGAATCACTTAAGAATTATATTTAATTTTCACCGTGTGAAATGTATTTGATAGCAGATCATTTAAACAAATCTTTTCTGGGAAAAACAGTCAGATACAATGAAAAAAAATTAATTATACAAAATACTTTTAAGAGAGAAATAAATTTTGAACAATTATTTCTTCAGTCAATTTGATTCCTCTGGTAATATAAGTACATTGTATTTCAAAATATCAATATAGATATGAGAATTAAATTTTAGCGGCCTTTCATTTTGAAGTATAATTTTGGATTTAATTAATAAACTTTATATCCATAATGCGGCTTTAAGTTGAAAATAATGGCTTCCATACCATTCTAAATTTCAACTAACACTCGCTTTTAACAACCCACTTTGAACTTACAACCGAAGATTATAAAGAACAAGCACGAGTTCCTTAAGGAAACCAACAAACAACAACCTATCGATAATCATCAGCATACCACGTTGCACAAATCCTTTCAAGAATTCCCAGGACTATAAAAAAAATAAGGATGGCTCAAGAGAGCTCTAGTTTATCACCGAGTTCTATTGTATATGCCCCGAGGAATGCATGTTCTCTCCGGGATATAACATGACCACGAAGTATCACCACAATAGCAAAGGGAGAATCGGTCTTTATTGGCAACGGTATTACTTGTTACTAGTTTGTGAAGTAGGTTCAGAGGGGTAAATCACACTTGACACAATCCAGGCATGCATCTTAGGGGGTGTGAATAAAGCTCCCCGTGTCTAAGTCTGTCGCAAGCCGCCAAGGAAGATTTTAAGGTCTTTCTTTTTCAGTGATATTTATTATTTTTTGCTTTGCTTTCCCCCCACCCCCGTCCTTAAGGTTAGAGTTGGCGTGTTTTTATGGCTGGCTGACGCATTCCACAATATGGTGAAGCATCACGATTTGGGTACCACAAAAAAAAATGAGTGTTAGAAAAGAACTGTCGTGTTATAGAGATATCGTTCGTTTTCTTGGATGGTTTATGGAACATGCTAACAAAGAAGGAATATATCTTTGAATCAGGTGTGCAGTTGGATCCATATATTTTTAGAAAACATTACGAAGGTCCTCCGGTGCTCTCTATCAAATGGAATGTGCGGCATAATAATAGTGCGGTCATTGAGATAAATGGAATATGATTTCCGTTCTTTTCATAAATTCGTCTACTTGGAATTTGAAACTTTTTCTGACTGATGTGTTAAGGAATGTTTAGGTTGAGTGATGCTCATTGGTTGTGGTTGTAGTATGCTTTGGATTTAGAAAGGGATCAAAACCATCAAAGTTGTGACAAAATAACCGTTATTGTTCAAATATATAATTATATTAGTGCATATTAGCCTAGTTTTAGAATATCAGAATTTAATATTCTAATATTATGAATCAAAAATAATTAAATAAAAATCATTTAATTTTATACAAATGCATTAATAAATCTCAAACTTAAAATTAGATTATTTGCTGACTTATTTTTTTAAAGAAGATACAAGATGTCTTGGAATTACATACAAATTATGAAAGAATTTAAGAGGCAGCAATAACTATTTATTCAAGGTGTTTACAGAAAATTAAAAGAAAATTAGATTTTTATTTAAAAATTATGAATATTTAATAAATTTTCCTTTGTTCATTGTTTAAATATATTTCTTTTGAATTGAACAGTAAAATTCTTCATTACTTCAAGTTAATTAATTCTTTGATTTTTTTTTCTAATTACAATTTTAAAAAAATATTTTCAAGAGGTTAGAGACCTACTTATTCATGCTATACTTAAATAATTAATTTATTATAGAGTTTTAAATTAAGGCATTCAGAAAAGGTAAACAAATAAAGACAAAAAAAAAAAAAAAAAAGACCCTTATCGTAAAATTTGAAAATCTTGAAATAAATAAACGAAAAGAAAATATTGAATTAAACATATAATCAAAAGTCATACGGATTATTTCTCTTATAGCTCACATCTATGATATATATAATTTGACAGAATATTAACGTCTCAACAATTTCATTTAAAACAGCTTATACACATTTTTCACGATTAAAACTTTTAAAAAACATTTTTTTTTAAATCGAAAATTTCATGCTTGTTTAGGCAACATAAGCATTTTAAAACTGCATTGAATAAAGTCATTGAGCAGGAATTTACGGGAATTCATTATTTCTCGCTCATGCTGCGCTAGAATTACTAAGTTGACTAAGGGTTGCGAACCCTCTTCTCAAAACCAGTTTAATTAATTCAGGAAGCTCTAGAATTACACATTTTATGAATGAACGTAAGATTAGCTCCATTCACTATTTGCTTTGGGGTAAAAGAGACTATTTTTTCTTTATTTTCAGATTTTGGAAATTCTCTCCTCTTCTTACCAGATCAAATAAAAAATGATAATTATAAGCAGTCATTAATATTTTTTTAATTCGATAGTTTCAATTAATAAATTTGAGATTAAAGCAATTATTACTTGATTTTTTTAAATATATATATCTATTTATTTTTTTATTATTAAAATTATTATTAAGTTTAAATTGGTAAGATCATTGTAAAATAATTTGAGCGTAAGCAAAGATGAAATGAAGTTGATTTATTAAGTTTAATGCAAAGGTGATTTTTGATTTTCCATTAGATAAACTGATTTCATTCATTAAGAAACAATTAAGGTTCTTATTATACAAACAAATAACGAAAAAAGTATGAATTATTTATTGATTTTAGTATTTATCAATATTGATTAAGATTTTTTTGTTAAAAATGCCGATTTTTGTGCTATTCAGTTTTATTTTATTAAAGTTAAACTTAATAAGTATTTTCTAATTTGTAAGGATAAGCAACCGATAAATATTCTCAGCTCACAAGCATTTTTTTTGTATCTCTCCCACCACTAATATTACTGAGATTGACCATTCGTCCTTCGTTCATTGTTGTTGCATTTGAATCAGCATATTGCTGACAATAGTGAAGAAATCGATTGCCCAGAAATGCACCGTTGTGAGATCTATGTGATAATATATAATTTTTTTTAACTATTTACATCTTATCATTGTATATAAATAGTCTATTGTATATTTATTAGATTCAGTTTTACGTCATAAACAACACACTTTTAGGCACATTTTAAAGTAATGAACCAGAATTCACAAATTAACAAACGAATGCAGCTATTTATTCAAAATAAAAGTACGTGGCCCGTAAGTCCTATTAATTATTGTATTATGGCAAGAATCAAATGCAACGAAATCACCGTATTGTTTCATTGCATGTTTTATTAGTTGTACTTAATTCAACGCATCGATTAGCTAATTAACGGAACTAAAAAATGCTCTTAAAAACTGTAGGAGAAAGGCTCGCCATGTTTCCGAAACTGCCAAGGAACTTTACACCGTGCACTCCGAATTTTAAAATATTAAATTCACCATTCACAAAATGATACTTTATTTTGGATTCCAAAACTGGGCCGAACACATAATTCAAAAATTAATTTAACTGGGATCCTATGAATAATTTAAAGCATATTTTCAATTCAAGACAAGTTTTTAAAATGCTAATATAAAATAATCAAACAGAAGACTTCTCATACAGGCTTTTTGGGTACCTAAAATTCATGTACTAGGCATCCTTTGTAGTCAGGATTTGAAATATACTCTTCTAAGTGTCAAATTTTTAAATAATTATTTAGACGCAATGTCTAAAAAGCAAATTCAAATATTTTAAAAATGCGAAGAATTGTTAACTATAAACTACCCTATACTAGCATAATATAATTCAACATTCTACTATTAAAGTATAAAAGGGGGAAAAACTACTGAAAAGCAGTCACAGTAGCTTATAAATAATGATTCTTTTTATTAATAGATATTTGAGCTTGTTTGTAAATATTGAGCCTAAATAATTCAATGAAAAAATGTCCCTTAGAGGAATAAATTAAGACTGCATAGGATGCATACTACGTGAATATATAGAATAAAATTTGAAAATCGCGGCATGTAACAGAAAATAGATTTCTGACCCTCAAATAGCATGGAATAAGCACATGCCGAATTTAAGCAGTTCAGTGTTAACGCGATCTCTAATTTTTAAATGACTGAACATAAGAAACCACTACCGATATTTTTTCCCGCAATTTCATTCAGCTCCAATTCAGCAAAACAAACACGCGTGATCCAAAACAACACAGCAAACGGAAGCCCATCAAGCTCCCATTTTCACCTACAGCACAGCCCATATCCGAAAAATAATGCAGAAAACAAAAACAACGCCTCAACAGGAGTTTGAAATACGAAAACAGGAGTTCGAAATAAAGAAGATTACTCTAACCACCGCTGGGGGTAGGCTTCATTAACTGAGGCGGTAGCTAGTTCTTAATCAAGCGGGAGCGGCAAAATCTGTCACGATGTTTCGTGATAAATCACGCATCACGCAGAGTGGATTGGGAGCAGCCCCCCCCCCAGGTCCCCCCTTTACTTTTCTCACTGGGTTTTCTAACTTCTCATTACGCACGCTGAATCGTGCTGGGAACCGTATGAGTCTTGGAATGTTTTATTATTTTTTTTTTTGTTCTTTGAATTATTTTCCCCGTACCACCCTTCCATAGACTCAAGTCATAGCACTTTAACGCTGGGAACAAATAGTTTCAGCCGTTCGTTAATTTTTGTTTTGTAAATTTTCTCAATGGCATTTTAAATATTTGGAGGATATGAAATGGTTAATGATCTATTTTGCTTTGCCATTTGTTCACAGATGCTTTAACTTCTAGAACTAATTTTTGACCCCAGAAAAGTTCAGGTTCTCTTAAATGTGAAAATATCTAGATAATGTTGTTGGTTTATCCCAGAAGTTCTTAATCTTGGATTGAAAAAGCAATTTGAATGATCATTTTTAGAGCATGAATTCAAAGGATTAATTGATTTTGAGAATGCACTTTATGAATACTTAAAATTGTCCTATGTGATTCGTTACATATTTCTTAAAGTCTCGCTTACAAAAACAGAAATTTCTTCTTTTCTTTGACTCATTTCGATTCATACATGAAGCCAATTTAAATCATATGACTCGAAAAACCACCATCCGAACTGGAGATGGCAAATGACGCCCTGTCTTCAAATAGTTCAAGGTCTGTAGACAACATAACTAGAAGAAGGACTTTTACGCTCTTTTTCTAGTGACATAATTTCAGCCAGTTTCAGCTGAAGAGAGCACTCATGAACCAGATGTCAAATGTGATGCTCCAGTTTCCCTTTTTACATTAATTCAATCCATTTATTTTCAAAAATTTCTCCTGAGGCTCTGGGACTTTTCATCCAGTTCAGTTTGACTCATACGTGAAGTCAACTTAATTCATATGATTTGTAAATAATAATAATAAATAAATAAATAAATAAAATGCCATTTGAACATGAACGACACCCCATTTTCAAATAGTTCAATGTCTGTAAAAAATATAGCTACAAAAAGAAGAAGAAAAAAAAAAAAAAACCTTTTAAGTTCTTTTTCTAATGGCACAATTTCATTAAAAGAGGTATGGAACCAACAAGATTGCTTCAAATTATTTATTTTTTTATATTATATTTAATTTTATTACATTTATTTTATTATATTATTTATTAAATTTATTTATTTTATTTTATTTTATTATTTATTAAATTTATTTATTTTATTTTATTTTATTATTTATTAAAATTATTTATTTTATTTTATTATTTATTTATTATATTATTTTACATATTATTTATTTGTATTAAGGTTTCTCCAAGCTTTTTAAGCTTTTATCAAAAATTGATACCTAATTTTATTATTTTTCACTTTAATAAATTTTAAATTAAATTATATTAATAAATTATTTTAACAAATATTTAATTAAAATTTTAATAAATTCCCCACATTATATTATTTATTCTATTTATCGCTTTTAAACCGGTGTTTTGAGGAAGGGTGTTAGATAATTATCATTAACTTGAAGTCATTTTTTTTTTTTTTTTTGCTCTTTCATACTAATATCGTTTTACGGAAATATATTTGAAATATATTTACGGAAATATATTGAAAAAAAACTGTTTAAAAGTATAGGTTCATTAATCTGATATAAAATAGTTATATATAAATCACGGTGAAAAATTATTACTTGCTAGGCAATAATTATTAATATGTACAGCTGCCAACTTATATGGCGGGCTTTTTACTATAGAATGATGCAATGATTCTTTAAATTATTCGTTCGATTAAAATTTGTCTTCAGTCTGTGTTTATTTAGTTAAAAACAAAATTAGAACAACTTTGATTGCAAATATGAAATATTTGAGATGATTTAGCAATGATAAATATGAAATATTCATGTTTCTTTAATAAAATTCATATTAAAGGCTACACAAACATCGCTTACAAAATATTCATCTATAAATCAAATCTACATAAAACAGGTGTATTGCGCAGAAAATATGGAATGTAGAAAAGGAATATCCAATGTCATAAGCATTCCTACAGTTATCTAAATTTGCATATCAAAGAAACACTCCTGACTCAATATGCTCAAAGACACCTTTTAGCTGATTGCCCTCCCCCCTCCGAAAGAACTTCTTAATAATGCATCACGATATCGTGTAACGACTGCTTTCTCCTGCCACGGTTGCAAAATGTCACTCTGCCAAACAAAAATAATAAATGAATAAGATTATCACCTTGAAAAAAAGAAGATGCACAGCCACCCTCTGTTGTCTGTGCGCTCATTCATAGAGAAATGACACCCATATTGGGTGGTGTGTTTCCTGTGACTCTTTCGCGGTGATAGATGAGAAATATGAGTCGCAAAACAAGAATTATGTGGAAAGACGGGTAGAAATTATAGTTTTCATCTTCTTATTATTTGCTTCTTTGGCAGGAATGCATAGAATTCTACGTAAAGATAGAATTTAAGGAACGAATATTGTTACATTTTTCAAAAATTTAATTTAATTTAATTTAATTATTTTTTTTTGCCAAAATGTTTGGGAACTCATGCATTAAATTTATATCATAAGAAAAAACAGCCATAATATATTATTGCGAATGAAAATTATGAGATTTAAAAAATTAAAAGGCTACATTTTACACAGATATTACTAAAGACATAATTTTCAATAATTAATTTTCGTTGTGATATTCACCGATTTGAACAAAAAGCTGAATATTGATTATGACATCCTAAAAAAGTCCGTGTGTTTAGTTTCGATGTTTATCTAAATGCAACGCTTTTGTACATCCAATCCTAAGGCAGATGTTTCGTTATCAACTGATACATCTGTCATAAAGACTGTCTAAATAAAATCGTCGAATAGTCAAATTATTTTCACACTACTAGAATTGAAAAATTACAAGGCTATATTTTACACAGATATTAGTGAAGATATCATTTCAAATGATTAATTTTCATTGTGATTATCATCGATTTGAACAAAAAGCTAAATATATCATATCATATCATAAAATGTCCATGCGTTTAATTTCGATTTTTATCTAAATGCAACGACGACAAAAGACAGATGTTTCATTATCAGATGAAAAATCTATCAAAAAGACTCCTAAATAAAATCGTCGATTAGTCAGATTATTTTTAAATTATAGTTCCAAAACTAATATATATCTCTCATAAAATATGCATATTTTATTTTGAAATTGCAGTTCTATATATTATCAGTAATTAGAAAATTGTTTAAAAAAATGGATAAGCATTCTTTAAGGTTATGGTATTTTGGGTTTCAAATGAATATCGGTTAACGTTGGAGATAAAATGAATTGATTTGCATTATTGTGAAAAACAGTGCTTTCTATAGATAAACTTTAAAATCAATTCTAAATTGAGATTCATTTTAAATTTTCATTCATCTGTACTATAAACATTGACATTTGCATTATTTAGTATTTCATCTCGAACAATCTTAAGTATAATCATCATATTAAAGATATCATTAAAATAAAGATTTTGATTCATGCAAATGCTAAAACATAATGGGGTGGCAACACATATTAACGTAATTTTTGTCAGCAGTAAATTGTAAATATGCATTAAACTTAGTTGTCAACTTTTAGCAGGAAATTTATTGTTGTTGTGTAGTTTTAAATACATTCATCGCATTTCATTAACGAAATAAATGATACTTCCAAATAACATCAACGAATTTTTGTACCAAAAAGAATTTGTTAATTGCATAACTTGCAGTCTCCATGAATGACTTTTGTCTTTTCTGTAATGAAGGCGTAAATCTGTCTGTCTTCTTTTATCTTTTGAGAAAAATAACATTAATCTCGTCACGTTAAAAGCCATTCAGCATCTCTGATGATCTCACACCAAATTGCGTTCGACCTTTTATGTTGCAAGAAAAGAACAAATCTTTTCTCCACTACCTAATCACATAGGTCAGCCAAAAAAAAAAAAAAAAAAAAAAAAAGAAGTTTCAGACGAGATTTCTATCTAAACCGATCACAAGCAATCGCTTTACATGTGGCGCAAAGATAATCGAATCTCTTCTACCTGAAACTCTTTCATCAACTTTTAAGCAGGTTGCAGTTACTGCAGATTCCACGAAGAAGAAAAAATGAACCCCTTCTGGATTTTGCGAAAAGTTAAAAAAACAGACACATCCTAACAAAGTTATGTGGTTAAAAATCCTTGTCTACCATTCTATTTTTTTTATTCTATGTTTTCGCCTTTGAAGTGTATGCCTAATTATTTTTGTTTCCTGATATTGTGGTGCCTTTATGCTCTTGATACGGGAAGATAGGAGAAAAAACAAAAGCATGGCAGCGAGGAAAAAATGTTTTAAAAATAATGAGGTTTTTTCCAGTGAAGGCTGACCAACCCAAGCGACTGACCGCGTGGTTTGCATAATGATGCGTAAGGGTGGGCAGCTTCTCTGAATGTATCACATTGTAAGGGTTCGCATCAGCTGGCGTTATTAATCAAGGGAAAACAATGGTCAGTTAGACAAGTTGCCGGTTTTGGAAGGACTGATTTTTTCGGTGAAGGATGTGAAACGTAGTACAGCGAAATCTATATGATAAATTTGTCAGCCGAACAAATGTTGTAAACTAAAAAAAAAGAAAAAAGAAATGTGCCCCTGGAAACAAAAGGATTAAAGAGAGAAATTCTCATTTTGAATAGTTAAGAGAAAAAAAAAAAAAGAAAAAAAAAAACGAGAAAGAACCGGTAGCTTGGTATTCTTTTCTTGAATTACGGAAAAAGTTGTTTCCTTTTCAATGTTTTACAAGAGATTAAGCAATATTTCGAACATATTTCATGCGCAATGCAGGGCAAGTTAATATAATAAGAAAATAAATGGCAAGATGTTTTTTAGAAAATAAATCACAGAAGCTGCAGACTTACAACTATCCTTAATCTCAGAATGCTCCACTAAACTTTGAATAAAACTGTAAAAGCTCTTAAGAAATCTTTAAAAAAATTGTCAAAATTTTAAAACATTCATTTCACATAGTTTTGCTATTTATATATATTTTAAAATAAATCACTGAGAAGGATTGCTTACAAACTGTTTCGAGTTCAAACATTTTTAATTGCTATGTTATCATAATATATTCACTACAATTATATTTTCTTTCCTTTGGTTAAATATCTTTCTGCTTTACAAATGATTGATAATGATGTCGTGCCTGTGTTACATTGAAAGGGGGATACAGTAGTTTCAGAAGGAAAAGACCCCGGAGGGCAGAAGTCTGACTTCAAGCTCATATGATGACACTCACACGCTTGCTTGCACAACTTCTTTTTATAGGGGGGCTCTTTCACACATCTCCCAGAACACAGGGTAAAGAGCAACCATGCCCAAACCCGGACTCGAACCTGGGAAAGACGCGTTAACTCGAGACCAGGAAGCCGGCTTTACAAAAGATTATCTCACACAATTGAGGGCTAATTCTATTTTTTCTTTCTTTTTTTTGGATAGCTACATATGAATATGTCGAAAAATATCAAGATTATCTCATACAATTGGGGTCTAATTCTATTTTCTTGGATGGCTACATATGAAAATAAGTCTAAAAATATCATAAAGGAACATGCTATGCAATAATATTGTAAATTTCTGATGAATGGTTTGATAAAAAATATATACATGTTATAAGTTGTGTCATTATTGGATATATATTTAAGATTATTTGGATATATAAATTTTAATAATTATTGGATGTATATTATATTACTTTTCATATCAATATTTTTATTAATATACCTTATATAAAGGAATTCCAGGTACGGAAGGAAAGTTGTTTAGAAAAAATTTTTCCCCGTCAAGGATCGATATGCAAAAACTTTAACAGCCCCACGACAATGTCACACTGCACAATGAGGACTCCCAACCCACCAGAAGCGACAAGAGAGGCGGGTAGGTGGAAAAAAATGCATACTAGTTTGAAGAAAAAGAAATCGCGTCACCATCAACTTAAAGGGAGTCATCACGATTGTCGCACAAATCAACGCTACGCAGGTGCTAGACGCAGAAAAGACGACGCGAAGCAAAATAAAATAAAGAGCCAGAAACAAAAACAGAAATGAAAGAATATTGCCTAATGCCACCTGGGCGTTCTCCCCAAACCGCCCAAAAATGCACTGACGGGGGGATTCCGCCCTAAGGAATGCAACCAGGGCGTTTGGAGTGAGATTGCCCCCGCATTTTGGGCCGTACCGGTGATGCCCATCCGTTAGATGGAGGTCGGCTGATCTATGACCTTTCCAGTTTTTTTTATATATATAAATTAAATTAATAAGAACTATCTATTGTTCTCTGTATTTCATACAACATTATTTTTTTTAAAGAAATGAAACTCTGATTACTTATTGTAATAGAATTGCAGTCTTCACATATTATTTTATTAGCTCATACATTCTATCAAGAGAGACTCTTTTGAGTATCTACAACTTTATTAACCTACAAGAAGAACGAATTAACTCGTTGCTTACCATCGATGTTATATTCTTGGTTGGTGGCAAAACTCGAGCATAGTGACACAACAACTGATCTTTATGGCAATATGCCAAAGATTTAAATACATCGAGTCTTTAGGAAATTTATGAAGAGAAAAAAACTACTTAAAAAGTTGTAACTGACTCTTTAGCTGAATATTTAAAAAGAAACTGGAAATTCCATCTAATTAAAAAAAAATGATGCAGATTCTTTCATAAGATTAAAAGCGATAGAGATGCTATCACAAAATGCTTAGAAAATAACTATAGATATAGCAGGACAAAGTTTATAGTGAGACATTTTCACTGAAAACTATTTTTTAAAAAAATAGGAGTCAAATAAGAGAAGCAAAAATTGCAGAATAATTCAATTTTATTTATTTTTAATGAAAGTATTCAATAATGTCCCTTTAAAGCTGTTCTGAAATGTAGAATGTCAATGCAAAATAAGCAATACTGATATAACATTAAACGATTTTATATTTTCACTATTGTAAGTGAATATGGATAAACAGATTTACAATCTAATGCTAGATATTAAAAAGATCTGTGCATTTTAAGACCCTATTAGGCGATAAGAAAAATCGAAATATATGATCTGATAAAACAATGCTTATGAGTATCTACAACTCTATCTATCAAATTCTACAATCTGAGTATTAATTTTTTTTTCAATAGACGAAATTTGACCTATTTTTAAATACATGAATCACTCTAATTCCTTTCTGACAACTACAGAAAGGAAAGGAAATTATACCTAAATGAAATGCAAACTTGTTTATTCCATTCTACATATTCATGAATCAGCTTGTAACAATTTTTTAACAGTGCACAAATTCTTTAAGTTTTTGTATTATGTGTCGTCTTATCACTGCAAGAAGATCTCCAAATTCATCTTATGATATTAAAATTCCTATTGTGGCACCAAGTTGTCGAGGAATTGGACTGAAAATATGAAACACTGTTGCCAAACGGGTATGCTCAAAGTCAGCATGCAAATAAGATCGCGAATCCATTAACTAGAGGAGTCTCGTCTTTTTACTAACAATTTTCCATCCAAATCAAGGAAAGTGTCAAACAGTGATTTAAAAAATATTAAAAAATAGGCCATCGATTATAATAATGAAATGGATTGGAAGTACCAGCAAATAAAAGAAAAATAAGCGGAAAAAAATCCCAGAGAATTCGACCAAACGATTATTTTTCTTATTATTATTCGAAGTCTTACATATTACCCTACGCATACAAATAACTTTAAATTGTATGCTAAGTACCTTTCACCTTCTACGTATTTCTGAAACGGGGTGTGGTTTTTTTTACAAGTAAAAACTTCTAACCTATCCATTTTTGTTGTGGAATTGCTCGTATTGTTGAAGAAAATTGAAGGATATTCAATACGAATTTGGTAGGGATTTACCAGTTCAAATGTTGATCCAATTTAGCATTCAAGGTAACCAAGGTCAAAGAATGGGGACGAGATGCTTCAGATATTGAATTTCGGTCGTAATCAGTAAGAAAATGAAACAAAAAGATACTTAATTTTCGGTGAAAGAATCTCCGCGTCCTCAATTTTGTGCCTTTTCAATTAATATTTTACATACTGGAAATGAATAATCAACCTTTAAAACTTTCAATTAATACTTTACATACTGGACATGAATAATCGACTTTAGAAACATTCAATTAATACTTTACATATTGGAAATGAATAATTAACTTTTAAAACGTTCCATTAGTATTTTACATACTGGAAATGAATAATCAACCTTTAAAACTTTTAATTAATACTTTACATACTGGACATGAATAATTAACTTTTAAAACGTTCCATTAATATTTTACATATTGGGAATGAATAATCAACCTTTAAAACGCAATTTCATTCTGAATAACTATATTACAATGTTTCAACAAATAATGAAAATGATATTCATTCAGTTTACTGAAAAAATAAAATGATGCTAAACTTTCTAAAATGAAATGTACATATTATATGTAAGTGAAATCATTATGAAATAAAAGACGATGATGAAATCAAGATATAATTCTAGAACATAAATATTGATTTTAAAAAATTGGAAAAATAAGAAAATTATTTCATTTATGTTTCATTGAGGAAGATAAATATTGTTTCATCCATTATGTATTCAATGGTACTGTTTGAAAGTTCTTACTAATTGAAAATAATTCAGTGTTACCCTAACTCTTCGCTTTCCAACGGATCAGAGAAGTAACATATAATCCGGATTAAAGTGTTAAATTACGGAAACGGCTATCATTAATTACTACTTAATCCGAAGAACACCAACAAAAAGTTTTTGCAAACAAGGATGGTAGGAAGGCAAAACCAAAATACTGCATTTAAATGAGAAAATTTGTGAAAAAACAAACAAACCAGATAATAATTTTAAATTACTCTAAAAACAGCATTTGTGATTCCATTCGATTTTTTAAAAAATGTTATTCTAACCTCTATACATAAGATAATATATTAAAATTTAGTAATTAAAATTCTTATACAGATATTAGAGTTTAAGTTTTGTAGAAAAGATGAAATCCTAACAATTTTGTGGTACATAATTTATATCAACCTGTATTGAAAAAAGAAAGAAAAAATACCGATACAGCATTTTTCCAATTTTTGAAAAAAAAAAAAAAAATACATTAAACTTGAAACACATTCCACCGCTGTTTTGAAAAATAATATTTACTTACCAGCATGTATAAATTTCTCCTTTTTAGAGCAATTAACTATATGCTTCTCTGATTTTTTTTTTTTTTTTTTTTTTTTGTTCTACGATTTAAACTTTGAAACTTTTTATTAGACGGGAAAATAAGAACATATGATTTCAGTCAAAAGTCATCATCCTCAGAACTCATTATATACGGCTTAATTTAATTAAAATTGTACTTAATTACTGTTTGATTAATGTCCTACCATAATTTTGATGCCCATTAAATAACCATTTAATAAATATGATGAAACAGAAAATCGTTTCAGTTCTTACAAAAATTTAATTATATTAATATTGAAAAAAAGATTTTAAAAATATGTGTTAAAATAAAAAAAAAATAAAAATATCTCGGGTAAAAACATAAAACACATTTTACCACAGAAACAGCTTATGAAAACTTGAAAAAAAAAAATTAAGCAGTTTTTTTTGGTAATTACTTTATCAAGGTATTACCCACTATAAACAATATTGCCAATGTTTAAGGCAATTTATTTTTCCTTTCCGTTATATGGAGGAGGTACTGCACCTTATTAATGACTGCAGAATCTTTTCGAAATTGCCTTATTTTATACCATCCATAAAACAAAAACAAAAGCCATGCCTTATTATTTCAGGGAAAAAATATTATCTTCCTATAGCAAAAAGCGGAAATAAAAATAATAAGAGGCAACAAGCAAGTGACCGCGCAATTTATAAAACAAGCAGGACCGGCAAAATGGTCCAGATTGAAAACACCTCAAGGCGCCCGCACCCGCTTCAATAAAAACCGATTACAGCATGTGTGAAGGGGGTTGGGGGTGGAGGGTGGGAGTGTTGCCAAAACAGGCTGCCCAATTACGACAGGATTGACCATCCAGAGGGATGATGCGGAATTAATTATCTCAACTTGGATGTTAGGATGGGGGAGGTTGTAGCGACCTTGTTCCGCGTTCCCTCTTCTGTAGAGCATATGGTCAACGGAATCCGCCTACAACTATTAACAGACACCTGTTGAATGAAGGTGCGTTACGCCGTGAAAAAGGACGGGATTTGCAGGTTCTTAGGGGAGCAACTCCATATTGAGAGAAATGGCGGAAGAAGACTTATTTTATTTTTGTAAATACTATTTTCTCAGAATATGTCCTTTTATTTGTGATTAAAGTTATTTGTCATTAACGAATTGTTAATTTATTATTAATTGTTATTAACGAATGGTTAATTTATTATTAATTGCTACTAACGAATTGTAAATTTATTATTAATTGTTATTAACGAATAGTTAATTTATTATCAATTGCTACTAACGAATTGTAAATTTATTATTAATTGTTATTAACGAATAGTTAATTTATTATTAATTGCTACTAACGAATTGTAAATTTATTATCAATTATTATTAACGAATTGGTAATTTGTTATCAAAGAATATTCCTGTAATTTTATTTATAGCATTTCGAGGTTTGTTGGCATTTTTTTGTATGCAATGCATATGCATTAAAGAATATTCATTGGAGGATTAATTTAATACAGATTTTTATGTTATTGCCATTGATTGTAATAAAAAGGTTTAACTTAAATTGTCAAATATAAATATAATTTTTATTTGTGGTTGATCTTATTTTTACTTAAATTGGAGAAATGATTTTTTAACATATGCTAGTGCAGGTTTCTAATGAGAATTCTTTGAAACATTAATATTCGCAATCTAAATATTACAAACAAAGAAATATACAATACTACTTTTAAAGACATTAGTATGAATGAATTAGTTTACAGTTTAAATTTTGATAATAAATAGAAGCATAAATGCAATATTGCGTATAAAAGTAATGAGATCATTACAAATCTTTTAATGTAAATCAATAATCATCTTTAGACATCAGCGAAATCATTAATATATAAATTATCCATCAATTCTGCGATCTCTTGGCTGCACTTTATTATTTTTTATCATAAAAGTCTTTATTTAAATTATTTCAGCTTCGTTAATGAAAATATAGAAATTTTTACATTTACGAGAATATGATATCTTTATGCGGTCAAAAACTAAAGTTTATACATTGCAATAATAATTAAATAGTTTTGGAATCTTAATTCTGAGGAATATTTCGTAAGCCAAAAATATTCCATAAGCCATTTAATAAAATAGAGTAAAGGAACACGAATTTGTATAACATCCCGCAATTTGTTATATGAAACGAGAACTTAGAGGGAAGTCCCTCTCTGAACAATAAGTGAGTTATATGTATAACTCATCACGTCCCATCAGCAGCTTTTGTCAGTCCCATATCACAGTCACCTGGTGGTCAGACAAAAATCAACCGGATGCCATCTTTTTTTCACTTGTAGTCATCTTCTACTACGACAACTTTTCTAGAAATTCGAATGGCCCGCGGCCATTCGATAAAGTATCATAATTGACTCGGGTGGTTTATTTATTCTATTATTTCGCTTCTCGACAAAGAACACCAGCTGCTCTGCGGTTTCGTCAGGACAAAAAGTAGAAATGGTTTTTTTCCCGCCTTAAACAAAGGTTGCACGAAGACCAGACATCGTCGATGTCAACAGCATATGCCATACGATCGCGTCTTACCATCCGTGACGGCAGTTAAGGTTATAGCGTTTTCCAGATATATTTATTAAAAGATATATTAATGAAAACTAATGAATTTTCTAGCACTTGGTCACAGAATTGCTCATTTTATCTCATTGAGTTGAAATATTTATTACAATAATATGATTAAGTTTATATTAAAATATGTTAAATGATTTGATTTGAACAGCAAATTATTTCAAAGGAGTTTAAATTGACATTTATTTAGTAAGGTAATCATTAAGAAATGCATGCCCGCCAAATTTCACATGAAATACAGCTATTTCTTTTTAATGTAAAGATTCAGAATCTAAAAATTTGCAAAACATTTATTTTTATAAATTGTTTTGTCTGAATATTAAAAGTATTCTTGTTGAAAGAGGAAGTATTTCCTTTACTTCCATTAAATATTTCAATCGTTTACACCAAAGGTAATTCTCTTATTTTGCATAAGTATCTGTTTTCGAAAACAATTTATTTATTTCATTTAAAATAATTAGCACTCTCTCACATTACACTAGGCATTGAAAAAGAGTTTTAGTTCCTAGAACAAAGCACACAATTAAAAAATTATGCTACTCATTTCCTCTTTTTTAAATTGGAAGTAACATTTCTTCTCATTCTGTTGTGTCTACTTATTTTAGTAAGCACGAGTTTATTATAATGCATTAATAAGCTTCCTTCCAGAAAACTGTTAAACACTGAAAATAAAATTAACCTGTTAACCGGATGTGACGAAATATTTAAATGCGAAAGGACTTGAATGAAAGTTAACTATCCGGTTAGCAGATTAATGATAAAATTAAGAACTATATCTAAAATAAAACCAAGAATATTGTCCAAGGTTTTTATTGTAAATCATTTTGATATATTTATAGATTTAAACATCCAAGAAAATATTTCTGTTGAACAGAAACTATATACCTTGTTAGGAGGAGAAGAACACTTTATATAATCCATTATGCCTTTATAGGATAATCTTTTTTAGTACAGGAAAATTAAAATATTATTGGTTTCAGATTAAATCAAAGAAAGTAATTAAGTAAAAAAAAAATCTTCTTTCTTTTTAGATAAAATAAATTTTATTTGATAATGAGCTCGAGTAATTAATAAGCAATTGATAATAAAAATATTTCTTCAAAGTTTAAGATAAGAAGAAATATATTTATAATATTAAAATTAGCTTTCTTATCTTAATATTATAATTTCTTTATAATATTAAGATAAGAAAGTTTCCTTTCTATCGGAAAATAATGCGGAACTGATGGCAGTCGTTTCTTCGGCTTTAAGCATTGGAATAGTATGATGCAATAATAATTATTCGATAGTTAATTTGATTATTAAAATCGCATTTTGCCGTCAAAGTATTTATTAATATTTTGCTTATGTTTCCTTGAGCTATTAAGAAACAGGAACCTTAATCAGTACTGATAATAAAATCTGCCGTAGCCATGTAAAACCTAATTTGGTTCATTGTAAATTAATTTGATATGTTGCATTCAATTTTATTGTAATTATAATTTCCTTCAAAAAGAGGAAAGTCAGTATGCCTGGCTTTACTTATATTCTGCAAAACAAATTCTGTACTTGAAAATGTGAATAGAATTAATACCTTAAGAATTTATATATTTTAATTACCTGTATGAAGGAAAAGGTGGTTTCTTAAATTGGTTTGTTTGCTGAAACCTCTGTTGCAAATGTGACATTTGTAGGGCCAAGAGCCGTTGTGGACATACATATGACTTTTCAGGTCGCCAGGTGTTGGGAAGGATTTGGAGCATAGATTGCATTTGTGCGGTTTTTCCTGAAAAAGCAAATAGATAAACAATTATGCATAACTTCTAAAATTATAAAAGGATACGTATAACTCTTATATTTTTGACATAGTTATTATATCTAAATTCAGAAAGGACTTTGAAATGAATTTCACGTACATAACTTTTCTGTATAAAAAAACATTATATTAATTACATTTATAGAACGAGGATTCTATTTTTACAAATAAAAATTGCTGCGCACATTTTAAAAAAAATTAAGGTCATTAAAGAGATAATTGGAAATTTGGAAGTAAATCCGTGAACATATTTAAAACATCTGAAATGCCGCTAAAAGCGAAATAGCGGAATGATTAAAGAATACATTAGAAGTTTTTAAATGTAAGTTTACTTTATGAATGATCTGAAGGAATGATTGCGCATTTGTGAAATGTAGGAAAACCCCGGAATTCGACTTTGAATTTCTGGGGATTACCTTATTACGGATTTCTGATTGAAAAGATGGGAATTTTCGTTTCAGATTACTATTAATTTTAATTTTAATTAAACTAAAGTATTTTAAGTAATATTAGATAAAGAATCCGCTTGCTTAATTTTTTTTATGTTTATACAGGAAATAAGAAGATGAAAGGGCCCGAGTAATTATAAACAGCGCTTATACGATTCCTTGTAAGCATAATTTGTTATGAAATTTTCCAGCTAATTAGAAGTTATTTTGGTTTTATTTATGACTGTAAACTAAATATTTTGCCGTATGAATTATAAATATTTGTAATATAGGTTATAAATTTTAGCTATTCATGAGATAAATAATTCAAATTAAGATGGATGAATGAATCATTAAAAAATGCGCCATATTTCTTTTCAATGTTTTAGATTACGTAAATAAGGTAAAAAGAGAAGTAAAGATAATAAATCAAATCTTGAAATTAGAATTACATACACAATCTTATGAATTTCCTATTTGCTTCATTAATCTAGATAAGCATATTTTTCAATCTTTATAGGCCTGATAGGATGATTAAGCCATCAAAAGTTTTTATCATCCTTTAAGCCTATGCTGTTTAGACTATTTTAAGTGTAGGTCGATGAATAATACATATAATATTCACATAATATTCACCCGAGTCCAAAATCTTCTCTTCAACCCACTCCCACTCCATTCAACAAGAGGATAAAGACCCAACAACACAAACTAAAATTCTAGGATCTTTATCACAACACACAGAGGACCAAGTGTCAACCAGATCTCGACTGTGGGCAGCTTCAGTATATCACCTCCTGTTACCATCAAGTATCTCGTCCTATCTACTGGTGTGATCTTGATGAAACGCCGCGTACTTTTTACTCTGTGCTGGAAGTTTTTTCATCCGCGCCCATAGCTTAAGGCTAGCAGCAGCGTCTGTGGTATTGTACAAAATACTCACGTGTTTAGCAGTTCTATTCTGCCGGTACCACACCTCAAATTAAGAGGCTATAATACCTTAGTATTTGGATTAGGGGGCACCCTATGCCAACCCTACCCGTGTTGGTACCATCTCGGTAATGTTCCAAAAGGAGCGGTTGATGAACCACGCGCACACCCATATATTCGCCAATTTTTCTTCGCTTCCTTCCAGGGCAGATTATTAAGTTTTGCTTTTCATCGACCGCTGCATTTAAAGGCTTTTGCACTACTTGGGTATTTATTATTTATTTTTCTTCGTTGGCGATGGCGTTATCCGATGTGCAAGAAGTTGCTTTGGTACAACAGCCGATACTACTACCTCCTTGTGTTGCCTAATCAAACTGGTTTACATTGCTGTATTAGCATACACATTGCCTTGTAAATAGGTGTTTAAGTCCTAATGACAAGGTACTTATTTAAAGAGGATCAAAAGGAGGGGACAAACTCATCATGCCGAGGATAAAGAATGAGTTGTTTATGATTGGTCTTATGTCAAGCTAAACAAGCTGACCTAAGTTATGCTCTTATAATTCCTTTCTTCATAATCTTTAGTTTTACTTGTCTTCTTTATAAAATCCTTTGAAATTTTTTTCTCATATATTTAACATAGGATAATAGGTGGATCATAACAGTATTCAAATGCAAAACTTCCTATCCTTTACATGACAGGAATACAATAAATTAAAAAAAAAACGGATCAAAGCTGGTTCATATTACCTTTATTGCAATGCGAAACATTTAACCTTTTTAAAATCTCGAAGAGTTCAGATGCTATGGATAGTTATGAATAGTTTAACTGCGGATTTATCATCTTATATATTTAATTAAATAACATAGGTAAAATTGACTACTAAATTATTCAAGATTAACTTTATAAAAAAAGAAATATAAATTAAATATATTTAATGTTAATAATATAACATTAAATATATATGTAATGTAAATCTGAAAAATAGGTAAATTTTTATAAAGTTGAATTAAAAAATGTTAATATTTTTAAATGAAGAGACAGAGTATATAGCCTTTGCATTTGATAAGTATGAATTTTATTTTTGACAGAATACTTCTGAAGTTAAATATTTAGCGTAATGAAAAGCATTGTATTGCAAAGCTCTTGTTATGTAATAAAGTTAATCTCAAAACCAACAATGGAATAAAATATTTCAAAAATTGTTCCCTTCATTTTGTTTGTGAAATATTGCAACAGATTTATGATTTAATCCAAACGTAGAAGAAAATCTTGAAAAATTTAAAATAAAACAAGTATCTTTCGATTTTATATTCATTATTCCATGGTTAACTATAATATGCATTAGATTTTTCATATACGTTTTCTCTAGAAATTTATGCCACTTTAAATAATCTTCAAAAGAACATTTTTTTTGGTTATTCTGAAAGATCAAATGAACCTTCAATCAAAATTCAAACTGATTCCAACAAGATTAGATTACAAAGTGCATACAGTAGAGAAACCACACGGCAAAAAGCATTCAGTATTGCCAACTAATTCCCAGATTCTCCTTTGTAAGATTAGCTTACAAAGTGCATAAAGTAGAGGAATCACACGGATAAAAGCATTCAGTATTGTCAAGTTAGAAGTAAAATATCACTCATCACTTAATATAAGCAAAATAACATTTTCTCTAAACTCTCAAACGGTTAATATTTCTATTATTATTTTGGACGAAAGACATTATAAAAAATTATCATTATTAACAGGAAAAGAAAAAGACATTAAGAAAAATTATCATTGTTAACAGGAAAAGAAAAAGACATTATTTATGAGCAAAGCTTTGAGACCTACTTTCATACGATTATAAAATAAATCAATCTTTTTATATCAATTTCCACTTATTCCACAACACGGTTCGTATAATTTGAAGAACATCTTTACTGGCTGGATTATTAAAGTTTACTTTCATCGATTATATTTCACCTTATTTGCTCACGAAGCAATAAAAGCAACATTTTCAAGTTTTTCTAGTCATTAGAAACTAAGTTTGCATATTAAAAAACAAACAAACAAAAGGTCGATATATCACCCAGAGGATAAATGCAACCAATCAATTGTTGAAAGAATCGGAAAATCAAAAACGTACTTAGGGAAAAAGTAAACGAGCAGACGATCGATATCATTAAGAGTTATTTGTTTGTCAGTTGATTGCCTTTTAATTATCAATTCACAAAGGAAAAAGAACAAAACAAAAATATCTTTGCATTTACCGATAACTTGACTGCCAGATATATCTTACAGACCTGTTTCTGAAAGGACGAAGGAGGAAGAAAGTTCACAGAAAAACGTAACGATCGCTCTTATTGGAATCAAGTCCAAGAGCAAATGCGGCAAACAAAGCACGACCTAAACGATTGCTGATAAGAATTCGTTAATGATAGCGACTTTTTTTTATTAATCATGATTCCATCTTCAAATATTGTTCACGATTTAGCGGAGATCTTTCGTTTTTAATGAATTAAACATTTCAGCAAATAATAATGAATGTTTTAACATATATAAACCAGGCAGAGAGTCCCCCCGAAAACTTTCTCGTGTTCTCTCTAATAAAGGACTAATTATCTTTCTCTGTCCACATAAAATTGTAGACCTTGGATAAGACCATGAATGCTTTGCATGTCGCTGATGAATAACAGTAATGAAATATTGATATTAGGAGTGAATTTAGTAATTTTACTGAATCTATCGTGTGACCTTTGGCGATATTTTTCGGGTTAGCAACCCGAAAATTGAATTTATTTTTTTAGACACATGTTTTCCCAACCAACTGAAACCAAAATTTTATGCAGAACTAGAATTGTAGACACATGCAGATTTATATTGATTTGAATGATTTTGTTTTTGATTTACTACATTTACATGCAGGCGGAAATGTTGGCGACGGACTGTTGGCTTCTTGACGGATTTGGTTACAAATTTAATAGGTAGCTATCCATAAGATGTTAAATTTATGTACTAAATTTTATTTATCCAAATTTTATCCCTCTTGATTTTGTAATTATTGTGTTAATTTATGTTTTGACAGCTTAGCAAAAATGTATATATATATATATATATATATATTCAAATGGATTTCGCTCAAAATTTGATAGAAAACTACAAATTTGAGGTAAAGACTATATACCAAATTTCATCCGTTTAACTCGAATCGTTTTTGCATTATCGTATTCAGATACAGCCATAATTTTAAATATGTACTTTTTGACTCCAAGGAGGTCTGAAACATAAAGCCATTTTAAACTTTTGAGTTCAATTTTTTTTGAAGATTACAATACTTTCTGTAAACTTTATAGACGAGAAAGTACAAACAATGCTGATTTTTCAGTTTTCGTCTTTTAAAAATGTGTCATTTCGCTAAATCAAATCAGTTCTTTAAAATTAATTAGAATGTATTAATTATGAATTTTTAATAAAATCGACATTTTTTTTTCCTACTTACGAATGTGTCTACAAAATTGTATTAAAATTTTGACATTATACTTCTTTTTTAGAATATGGATGAACAAAATTAGATGATTTACTGTTGAATGAAATATTTGACGTTGATTAAAATTGCACTAAAGCAAACAACATAGCCCGGCATCTAAAAAAAAAAATCTATGACAGAAGATTTATACTGGAATAGCATCAATACTTATAGATTTTTGAAAGCATATGTATTGGCCTCGAAATACAAATCTTTGAAAAACAAAATCAGCTTAAAACTAGGACAATTCCAACGTATATTATTTACTTTAAAAATTGTATTTAAATAGAATCCCTTACAAGATAAGTAAGTTTAAAGTAAAAGAGATAACGGAAAAAATAATTCGCATTGCTGAAATACCCATTTTTTTTTTTTTTTTTTTTTTTGTTTAAGTGAAGTTGAATTACAGCAAATATAACTTTTGCAATATACATATTACAGCAAATATAAATTTTGTTCAAAATCAAAAATTTTAACTTTTAAAATTTTTGACCTAACCAATTAAAAAATTCAAAAGAAGAGGCATTTTAGAATTATTCAATGAACTATATATAACGGCATATAGCCAAAATTAAAAATCTATAATTGTTACAAAAGTAAAAAAAAAAAAAAAAAAAAAAAAAAAAAACTAATATTATTTGCACATTTCTAAACGTATTGAAAATCAAAAGGGTTTCATTTTGATAATGAGCAAGAAAATCCACTTTTTTCATAGATGTCACTTGTTCATATGTATATAATATCATTGACAATAATTTACAATTCCATGCATGAAAAAAAAATTGATTTGGTATAAATACAAGATATATTTGTATTTGGTCAAAATACAAGATGATATCCGGTGTGTTTAATTTGGTTTTTATTCATGACAATGTCACTATGTTATTCTAAATTTTATTATTAAGCATTACGGTAATTAAAATTATTAATTAATTTTTGCTTTAAAATTTTTATTAAATTTACAAAAATTTAAAAATTTCCGCGATCTGAACTCATGATCAATTTGTGGATCAAAAGCTTTATTTAGCAACCTATGATTCAAATCGATATTAATTTAAACGAAATCATAAAATTCAAAACCCGCACTGAACTCTAAGATAAATACAAAATATCTAGATACTAATTATATAATTAAAAATTATATTCTCAGTTTGTTCTTAGTACCAAAATTATCATTTTCACGGTAAAGGAACAAAAATTTGTTTCAAAGGGGGAGTGGTGTTCGCTTCTCTTACATTACATCTGTAACGCCACTGGAAATGAAGTAGGCGGAGTGTGCAAATTACGAAGACCTTGCATCAGTATCATCCAGATAATATCTCGAAATCTTCAGTAGCTCATTAAATGAAAGTAGCAGTATGGCAGGGTGCAAGAATTAATGAGCTTTTTTTGGCGGCGGTATGTCTTGGCCTTAAGAAACGTCGTGATATTGCACCTGCGCAATAAGGGTAAAAACAAAACAAAAAAACCCTTATTGCCATCATTAAATACGAAAAGATCTGTAACACACGCTTCTTTTAAGGTAGATCACGTCAGTGGTGGCCGTGCTACAGCGAAAATCGTGAACATCTACTTTGTAGTTTTTGACACTCTAATTATTATAACTACAACTAGTGGGGCTGCTGTTTTTCATTTCTTCTACTAGGCAATGGTAATAAGAATCGATGGATGGAAAAGCAGCTTATTCTGATTAATCTGAGTCGGCGATGACATTTGTTTTCTTTGGTTGGTAACGAAATTGACAAATCGTGACATCGGAGGAAGAAATCACTGTGTGAAATCGCGAAAGGCTACTGGATTCCGAACACGATGGAATCCATTCTTTTTTTAACCTGTTCTTTTCCAAAGGCCAAATTGCTTGAGAGCAATTTTCTCATAAGCATAATAATTTTAAAGGGTCTGCTGTGGAGCATCATATGTCTGATAAAGAAAGAGAAAAGAGTAAACGCCCTTGTGCTTTTCGGCAGTTAGTGGCATCACCTTATCTCGTTAACAGCAGGGGGAGAAAATGCGGAAACGGGTGATGGTATTTTGGTGAATTTTCTTTCTTTCCTTTTCCTTTTCTTTCTTTCTTTTTTCTTTTTATATTTATTTGTTTAGAGGAAGGCATTAATTGAAACCAATAAGGTTAATATTTTTTTAAAAATACTTTCACTTCAGACGATGGAAAATTTGAAATACTTTTAATATGCAATTTTAGTAGTTTGTTTACAATATTAAAAGCCAGATCAAACATTTGTTTGAAAAATATATCGAGATGATAGAATTTTGGTCATTTTTCTTCCGTGTTTAGAGGGAAATTTTAAATAAAATTTATATCGTTGATATATTTTTTAAACTTTTATTTCGGAAAATTCTATTCGAAAATTTTTAAATTCTAATTTCAGAAAATTCTTTTAGAAAATTTTAAAACTCTAATTTTGAAAAATTCTTTAAAAGTAGTTTGCCTGAAATATTAAATGATATATACCTTTTTGAAATTGACGTACATGATATATACATTTGTTCGAAAAACGCCGAAGAAAAAAGATTGGATTAAAAAAAATAAAAAATAAAAATCCGATAAATATGTCATTTTAACTTTCTATTGTTTCTTTTTTTTTCCATTGTATTTTAGAATAAACTATCATTAGCATAAAATACAAAAAAAAAAAATTATTTTTCTCATACATGCATATTTTTTATTGTTTCATTAGCAGTATCTGTTACTTGCCAAATTTCAGTTTTTCTTCAACCTTTTAAAAGGGGGAAAAAATTCAAATGTTTTGAAAACTAGGAGATTATTTTTAGTTATTTGTTTTAAATTCCTTGAAACTAATTTCTTCAAAATTATCTGGCCGTATTTCATAATTTTTTACTATGATCGGATAATGAATTGCATAGACTTGTACTTTCTTTTTCTAAACTAAAATTTAGGTGTTAAATGTGGGTGATATTAAAAATTTATACCCTTAAAAATAAATGATATTTTCCTCCACTTTAATGCCACAGAATTTTTTTAATCAACTTATTTAAATATTAAATGACAAAACACACTAATAATGTAATTTGTATAGGTAGTTAAAATAATCTAATTTATCTAAAAGGAAATTAGTAGCCACCGTAAAAAAGTAGAATTCAACTTGTTTTTTATAAATTTTTGATTAAATATCCTAATTTGTGATGTCATAGTATTAAATAATACTCTAAATGTCTAGTAAATAAGGATCTATAATTTTCACAGGTGATACGATAAAAATCTTGACATAATCGTATAAAAACATAAACACATCATAAAAAAATTTCGTCCCGCTACTATATTTACTTGAATGCCTTAACTTTCGGTTAATGGTGGCCTACACTTGACCCTCACATTCTTAAGAAAAGACACGCGGATTACAACAGTAATGCTGCATGGAAATTTCAATATGAAGATATATCCTCCTTCCCTTTATCAAAATATTATCACATGCGTTGGTGAGCAGGGAATGCCTTGATTTCTTTCTTTCTTTCTTTGTCTGTGACAAGGAACATTGGTGTGTTACGGGCGGGAAAAAAAATGGTAGATATCCTCATTCAGGGTGGTTCTGGCTAAGATTACCATGTTTTGTTTCTGCAGCTTCTGTTGATGCAGGTGCATCGACGGACCTGTCGGGTGGTAAGCCCAATATAGCCTAATTAGAAAGAAGTTTTGCGCAATGTGCTTTGATGTTAGGTATCCAGATTTGCACGTGGCTTCGTTGGTTGGAATTTACGCTTGTAACGGTTTTCATCGTGGGCTGCAGGAAATAAAATTAGATTAATTTGCATTCCGTTTTGGATTTTTGCTTGTGAATATATGAATGGTTAATTTGTTTATATGAATATTTAATACGAGATATGGTCACAATCGCTGAGTGTTGACAGTGGCATAAAATATTTTAATATTAAAGGAAATTCTGTAGAGATTGAGGCACTTTCAAGTAACAAGGAAATGATTTAAATTCTGGTTATTTTAATTTAATTATATATTACTACCTGATTAAAATTAATTTAAATCACTTTCTTATTTTCATATCTGATGGGATAAATGGTTTGATTTGTTACTTTTTAATTTTTTGTTTTGCTTTTGATTTTGAAAATTATTTATTTTTATCGATTAGTAATATGGTTTCAATGTCATGAAAAAATTTCGGTCTATATCAAAAATTATTTGTTTTATTTTTCAATTTTGGTACTACACGTTTTTTGGTTGAAAATTATAGTATATATATATATGCTAAAAATATCTTGCGATTTAATTTACTATGAACTGAAAATTTTGTGTTTAGCTATATTTTAACTATCTTTCTATCAATAATTCAGTTACTATGAAATAACTGAACAGGATATTAGTTATCGCTCTTTTCCTACTATCTTTTTCACTCATAATAGATTCTTGGCAGTCTATTTTCTAATTTATAATTGTTCACAAAATGCTATTTTGGGAATGGCAAATAACATGCAAATAAATACAGAAATATCCTTTCCTTTATAAACTTTTTGAGATATTTTACTATGCAAGTGATAACACGTGCGCGTGTGCTTTTCATAATAACGACAGAAAAAAAAAGAAAGGAAACGTCGTGCATTTATGTCTGTTTTACAGGAATATTTATGCATATTCATGCAACGGAATATTCAGCCACATGAGATTTAACCTAACAAAATTTATTTCCAATCAAATCGTTTTGCATCAGCCTTCTGGATAGAGCAGGTGATGCCAATAAGGAATACGTAAAAAGGATAGTTGCTATCGGTCGTTAAACTTTTTTTTTTTCTCTCTACTCCTCCTTTCCTACATAATCTGTGACCAACACGTGCCTTTATTTTGCGCAGGTTCTAGCCATCAACGGATTTCTGGTGGAACACTTTTTCTGTCTTCTAAGGGGACAAGAACACTACTCAACACAGAACCACCTGCATCGATATCCCTGAGGCAAGTAGATTGTGAGGAAAAAGAGAGCAGCTGAAGAGTTTTCTCTCTCTCTCTCTTTTTTTTTTTTTCTTTTTCTTTCCCTATCTTTTGCTAGAACGGAAATTACAGTACGTAGGTGCTTTTCCACATTTTAACTACCAGTTTCTGTAAGTGAGGGTACGTGTAATTCTGGTGAAAGAAGATTGAAGATCTGGGGGTTGGCTTTTTCGCCTGGGTTCTGAAAGCAACACCAGTAGTTGGTAGACAGATACACCTGCCGTTCACTGGTCATTTGGAACTTCATCGATCCCAGTGGGAAGTTGCAACTAAACAATCTCTAAATTGGCTGGCGGGCAGATGTTTTCTAGTTTTTATGTACCTCATCTATCGGACAAGAGCGGAAAACTGCCCAATTTAACTCAGTACTTCGGATTAATAACGCTATCAGATTCCTAGTCTGAAATGCTATTCTTTTGTTCTGCGGCCTGATTGCTAAGCAGGGAACTTCCTAAATCAGATATATTTTTTTATTAGTAAAAATAAGAAATGAAGTGATAAATTATTAAGATAAATATTGGATCTTGAATGCATTTTAAGAGAAGAAATATTTAAAAGAATGATAAAATCCATTTACAAAACAACTTTATTTAATATTTTAAACAGCAAAGAATATTTTTGTACACAATTTTGTTTATTGAATGACGCAGGTATATGCATCGAAATCATTCCTGAGGTTCGTTTCTAAAAAGTATAAATATCCAGACGATTGCGCTTGTAAATGTGATAATAATTAATATAAAACGTATAATTATATTACTCTTATGAATTCTCCATGTTCATTAGTTGATTGGTTTGTTGTATTTTATTGGTGCAAGTGCCAAGTTTTGGCTAAGCTTCACCTCATGTTCATTGAACTTTGTTTATGTGGATAAGTTTTAATTCAATGAATACATTTTGTTTGAAACTGTTAAATTTTCAAAAGAATTTCGATAAAATTTTATTAGAAAAGATTTTTTATGTGAGACTTCTTTTGTAAGTTTTAATTGCAGTTGGATCATTAGTTCGTATGCCTCTAATTAATAAAAATAAATATATAAATCTGGTAATTGTATATAAGAATCTCTATAAATAAATTTTAATTCCTAATATCGCTATAAAATCATTAAAAACGCTTTTTTAAACTTAAATTATAAAAATCTTTAATGATATTCAAATAGTTAAACATATCGGTACCAGGAATTCATATCTTTCTCTAAAATTTTCAATCTTTTCTGTTTTAAAACTTTTCGCCGAAATATTTCTATCGAAAGTGGAAATAATTTACCACAAAGTAACACTCACAGCTAAGTACTTAAGATAATTTTCTTAACAGTGCTTAGAAAGAAAAATCACCATTATCGTTCGGTAAGTATTACTATCCATATGCGGGAGTTGCCCACATACAGTAACTTACACTACTGCTCCTTGAAATCGACGTTTATGTTGGTTTAGGAGATAATTTATTTGATGAGCTCCGTCTTATTATGATCAAG